>NC_133618.1:356863146-357187479 GCF_048593235.1 Sminthopsis crassicaudata | reverse complement strand
TAGAGGTATTATATTCATTCTCCAAATTAGGAAACTGAGGAAACTTTTTCAAAGAAGTTAAGTGACTAGTCTCCAACTAGTGAGTATTAGGGACAAGATTTTAATCCACATCTCTCCATATATCTTTGCCTCATTTTAATAGAATTATAGGAATGTAAAAGAGGTTAAATATCAATTAATGAATCATCTACCAATTGACAAATATATATATGAAAGTACTAAAAATTTATACATGTAGGTATATATATGTATATATATGTAAATATGCAATCCTATATCTGTATATAGCTATGTGTATCTCATAGTTTTATATATACATATCTATTTGATAGAAAATTTTAAAGCATTTTCAGATATCAAGATACTATCTGGATCAGGTAAAAGACCTAACTCAGGAGGAATCAAGATTTTAAAAACTTGTTCTTGAAACCTCTAGCTGTGTGATCAGGGAACAAGTACTTTAAGTCTGTCTCTTTCTCTTTCTGTATCTGAATCTGTCTCTCTAAATAGATAAATCTCTGTCTCTGTGTGTGTGTGTTTGTGTGTGTGCGTGTCTGTGTCTCCCTCTCTTTCTTTCTGTCACTCTTTCTGTATATAAGTTTATACATATATGCTTTCAATATCTGCATGTGAAAATATTATGTGTATTAATGTTAAACATATATATATATGTTTGATTCTTATATGTGTGTATATATATATATATATATATATATACATACACACACACACATATATATAACTACATTATAACTATGGATAGAGATATTTATTTTTACATATATTATACCAATAGATAAATTTCTCTATTATTGAATATAAAAAAGTGACATGATTATTATGCCCATATTACAGTTTGTACAGTAACCTAATACATTTTTCCCAGGTTTAAATTTTCATATCTATAAAATGAACATCTGCAATTAGTTGCTTCCTAATTTCCCTTCTAGTACTGGATCTGGAATGTTCTTTTAATCCGCAGTATTGTACTTCCCTTTCAGGCCTCCTTGTTAAGTCTTAAACCAAATGTTGATCTCCAACCCTTGCCCAAGAACTCTCCTTCTTGTAGTTCCTTTCTGTTGTTCTCTACTGAAGCCTCTGAAGAAAGCCAACTGGATGTCCCTTTGTTCAATGATGACACCTTTTGCTCTGCAGGTTTTACTCCCTATTATAGAACTGAAGAAACACTTCAGGCCAGCCCCATCCCAATAATTCTTTCTTCAGTTCCCAGAGGCCATGAATGGGATGGCACTGAAATAAGGAGAAGAAATTGGATTCTACCGACTTACTATGGGGTGTGTCAGAAACATAGCAAATCTTAGAGAATCCAGATTTGCCTCTGATAAAAGCAGGAAGGATTCCAGCAATGTGGCTCTTCCTCCAATAACAGCAGCTATTTCAGTGTATAGAAAGAAAAAAAAATAGCAGAGTAAAAGCTGTGAAACATCTGGAGAAGAAGCACAGGCAGGGAGTTTTGTCCATCTGTGTTTCAAAATTGAGAAAAGAGAAGGAACTTGATCTGAGGCTTATGAACATGAAAAAAAAAAGGAGAAGAAATGCCTGCATTAAATCTCTCTATGCCAAAGTGCACAATTACTCAACTCCAGAGAGAAATTGAAAGCTGGATCCAGGAGTTTAATCCCACATTCAAACTAAAAACAATTAAAAAACAAAAATTATTAAATAGCATATCTTCATCATCTATCTCTATCCTCCTCCTTGTCTCTATCCCCCACATTTCAGTGATGAGTGTTCACAAATTGGGCAGAAGGATCTCAAAGCACCAAAGTAGCTGATAGAGAATTAAACTTAGATTGTCCATCTCTGAAAGAATGTTCATTGGAATCACAATGCCTTTCATTGATCACTGATTAGATACCATACTTATACCATTGTATATCATGATAATGTACTCTTACACTTTAGATACCATACTTTTACCATAAGACCCAAGTCTATTATATCCCTTGAATTAAGTTGTGACTTTTAATTCTAATCTTATATGGTAGCAGTGAGAGTCTACTTGGGAGTCTTTTCTAAAATTCCTTTGGTGTGTCACTCTGAACAGCTTTGTCTTGAGAAGCTGCCAGATCATAGCCCATACCTAAAAAAGATAAAGGTAATTGAAGTATAAATAAGAAAAATACCATGAAATTAATTTCTCTGATTAGGATAACCCTCAAAGAGTCATTTGAATCCATAGTGATCACTAGGTCTTATTAAAGGATTTGGATAACATTAAATGCCTTTTTAAAAAATTTGTAAAAAAATAAATAAATAAAAGTAGCACAAGAACTAAAAATTATTTGGAAACACATTATTTTCATAAATATGTTAGCTCAAAGGTCAAATTGAGTTTATATGATTTTATATGATATTTATATGATTGCGTTGTCTGAAATTCATATTAGAAACTTCAAGCTGCACATGTCATTGATCCTCTCTATCTGGCTTGTCTTTTTTCTAATTCATCCACTTTTTAACTTTATTTGCTCACCAATTTTTTTTTCTGGAGGACTATATGAGAGACTGGGACTTTGACTATATCTGCTAAGAAGAATCCATTGTTTTTTTTTTCTTCAACGTTTTATCAATGGCCTTCTTAACATGGCTCGCTTTTTTTTTTTTTACTTCCCCCCATGTACACAGTCAAGTTGTGCGACATTGCCCCTCAAGAGCTACACCACCTTTTAATGGAAAATTAATAGCCATTTGATGTCAATACTAGTCAATCATAGTAGGTATAAAAACTCCTGACCCTGTGGATTGTATATATTAAAGTTGAGTCCCTCTATCCCCATCCCCAAGAAAACCCCATATACACAAAAAACAACAACAAAAAAGATTCACTGGAAAAGTTTCAAATACATATTTTTTACTCAGGGTGAAAATATTTTGCCCAGGCCACATTTTACAGTATTCTGTCTTTGCTTTGCATGCCTGATTGCTTTGATAATGCACTTTCTCTTTAATGATGTTTCTTCTCTGGTATCAAGAGAAGATTGTTAATTAAGAAGTTTCAGGCTGGATGCATTTTTTTTTCCTGAGGCACACTGTGAGAGGAAGAGATGGAGGAGGAGAGGAATCTGGTGTCACTTAGGCTGTGGAGAAGGTATTTCTACTCCCTTTCTCCCCCAATCAACTTTTGAGCTTTTTTGAGACATATTTGTATATGTAACTTCTTGTGAATTTTTAATCCGTGGGTAGAGCAAAAGATGTGAAGCAATGCTGCTTTCAGACACTGTTTGCAAAGTTAGGGTACCTCTCCTTCCACTATTGATAGTCTGACATCTCCCCACAGAAATGTATCTACTGGGAACAAACTTCTGGTCCCTTACTCTCACAAATCTCAGACAGTGGGAGAGAGGCAAGACAAATGTGTGCACTTTTCATCAATATCCTTTGTCCAAGGATTCTGTTGTGCAGATGGCATTGAAGGACTAGTAGATGATCCTCAAAGTACAATACAGGTCAGCGATGCCACTTTTAGATCTGGTTGTGAAGGTAGTCAAGGAAAAATGAAAAGAATGTATAAGTTCTGAAATATTTGTATTTTCGAGGGTGGAAATTGAGGGGATGTCCATCAGTTGGGGAATGACTAAATAAATTGTAGTGCATCATTTTAATAGAATATTATTTTGCTGTAAGAAATGATGAACTTTTTAAATAGTATATTTTTCCAATTACATGTAAAGACAATTTTAACACTCATTTTCCAAAAATTTTGAAGTTACCTCTCCTTTAATATAGTAAGCAATTTCATATAAATTATATATATGCAGTCATGTAAAATGTATTATTATTATTAGTCATGTTTTGAAAAAAGAAACAGACCAAAAGAAAAAAAATAAAGTTAAAATAAGATGCTTCAGTCTGCATCCAGATTGCATCATTTTTTTTCCTCAGGATATGAATAATATTTTCCATCTTTTAGCATTGTCTTCAATCACCGAATTGCTGAGATCTAAGTCAATCTTGGATGATCACTGAACAATGTTCCTGTTATTGTATACAATGCTCTCCTTAGTTCTGCTCATTTCACTTTGCATTAGTTCATTTAAAGCTTTCTAGAATTTTTTTTTAATCTTGTGCATCAATTTTAATAGCATAATAGTCATTCCTCAATTTTAGGGAATTCACTCAAAGTCCAAGTCTTGCCACCATAAGAAGAGCTGTTACAAATATTTTTTGTATATGTAAGTCATTTTCCCTTTTTCATCTCTTTGTTGCCTAATAGTAGTATTGCTGGATCAAAGTGCATGTAAAATTTGACAGTCCTTTGGGGGTAGTTCCAAATTGCTCTCCAGAATGATTGGATCAATTTTCTTACTTTCAATTTTACTAATTTCAATTTTGATTTTCAGGATTTCTCTTTATGTGTTTAATTGGGGATTTTTAAATTTTTCTAGTTTTTTTATTTTTTAGTTACCCAATTCATTTATCTACTCTTTATCTTGTTTATGTAAGAATTTGGAAGAAATGATGAGTAGAGTTTGTGTCTTAATCTTACTTGTCACCATAATAACTTTCTGTGGTCTATTTCATTACTTTTGAAATTAAACTTTTCTACTAGAGTAGAAGAAGCACTGTTCCAAGACCTTTGTGCTGAGAGTCACAGGTCTTGGCTACTTTCCTACTCTTGTGCAGGTGCTTCAGGGGGCATGGCCACTCACATGATGCTATGCTGAGACCAGAGTGGACCTGGAACTGGAGATGAGGGGAAAGGAAGTTGTCTGGGGGAGCACCCTGGCTGTTCACTTGCAGTTGTTCTAGAGCCAAGATGCCTTTGTCACCAACGTATGCTCAGGTTCAGGGTTTTCCACTGGCATTCCCCTATTATTTGAATGGAACAGACCTTTTTTGTGGACTTTCCAAGTTGTCCTGTGCTATAAAATTGTCCCATCTTGGTTTTTTTTTTTTATTTGTTATTCCAGAATATATTTTGAGGTGGTATGTTATAGTTATCAGGTGATTCCTTGCTTACTCTGCCATCTATCTGGTTAATTTTAGAAAAACTTGCATGAAATAATGAGTGGAATGAGCAGAACCAAGAGAATGTGGTAGCCATAACAATATTGTTTACAGAGAAAATGTAAATGACTAAGTTATTCTGAGTATTATCACATTTAAAAAAACTACAAAGAACTTATAAAGATACTATTCCATTTCTGTGAAAGAACTGATAAATAGAAGAAGGCATAGTTTAGTTTTACATATACACATATAAACATATATGCTATTATATGTTTTATATATGTAATATATGCTGTTTTATATGTGTGTATGTATATATATATAGAGAGAGAAACAGAGAGAGAGAGAGAGAAAGAGAGATTGAAAGAGAAAGAGAGAGAGAGAGAGAGAGAGAGAGAGAGAGAGAGAGAGAGAGAGAGAGAGAGTGTGTGTGTGTGTGTGTGTGTGTGTGTGTGTGTATGTGTATGTCAAATCCTGGCATTCTCTAGTGAGAAGTAGGGAGGAAGGGAAGGGGACAATTTAAAACTTAAAATGTAACAAAAAACTAAATTTAAAAAGTATAATATAAGGAGATTATAACCTGTCCAGAAAGTACAAATCATACCTCATTCCTTTATAGCTGACATTTGCATTATAGGTAGGATTTCCCACATATTATCTCATTCAATCCTCCTGAAAAACTTGTAAGGTAGGCAAAACAGGATTTATTATCTCTACTTGATAGATGAAGCCATTGAAGCTGAGAGTTTAAATGACTTGCCCAGACAAGTGGTAAAATTTGACTATATTAATAATGACTGACATTTATATAGCATTTATGTACAGGAGATAATAATCTCAATTTGATCCTCACAAAAATCATGTCAGGATAGATGAGATTATTTTCTCCATTTTACAGATAAAATGGCACATATTCTTCATGTGTTCCTATAGACACACATTACAGGATATATTTGTATGTGTGTATAAAGATTTTAATTAAAATATATGTATATATAAAGATTTTCATTAAAATATTCCTGTATAACTAGGGTCAGTTTACATTTAGTTTTAGAATCATAGAATCTCTTTAAATCTTGACTTCATTGGTATATATAACTTATACATTCTGCATTGAAAGAAGTTACTTGGCAATTTCACAGGGAATAGGACTCAAACTTAAACAAAAGCACTAATATAGCATATTAAGTTTTATATTCCAAATGTAAAAGTTCCCCTGTTACCAATGACATTAAAGAAACTGCCCAGCACTTCCATAGATCCTTAACACATAAGGTAACATGGTATGAACAAGAATCATGGAATACCATATTCTTTAAAATATGAAAATGTATCATCTAAAGGAGACCCAAAGAGCAATGGAGAGATACATGATGGTGGAAGGTGACTTTCCTCTTATTTAGGATGATTTGTGCATAAGTAATATATGATATAGGGAGTATTATAATTAGATCAAATCAGGAAAAAATACTAGTAACCATAAAAAGCCTTTAAAAAAATTAAGAGGCCTCCAAGGTAATGAGTAGGTTCCCATTGATAAGATAATGTATGGGAGAAGAGCAAAGGGGCCAGCAAAGTACAAAGATATCTAGAGCTCAGGAGAGAGAGAGAGAGAGAGAGAGAGAGAGAGAGAGAGAGAGAGAGAGAGAGAGAGAGAGAGAGAGAGAGAGAAAAGAGAGAGAATATTAAATTTAGTCAAATGTTGCTGATAATTGGAAGATTACTAGAAGAGCTATTTATATTGTTCAGTTTTTCAATCCTCGCTGATTTCTTTGTGAGTTGATAGTACACATTAGGCCAGTCCCTTTTGTTTTCTACTATTTAAAGAACTGTACCAATTGCTAATTTATGGTAGGTAAGGACATTGTTGTTTTATAGGCTAAGAAAAAAGTAAAATATAATGAAAAGTGTAAATTTTACCTCATAGTTATTGTTGAGATTTGGTTGGATAGGACTTAATTTGGACTATATTAATAATAACTGACATTTATATAGCATTGTACAGGCATTACAGTAATATTGATAATGAAATTTATATCTTAGTCAAAAGACAGAGAATAGGTCAAAGGAGTTACTGATTAGCATTGAACCTTAAAAAAATATATTCTCATGTAAGCAAATCCAGAAATTATATAATGGAGATCATTTTAAGTACAGAAGCCATAGAAGCAAACTTAACAGAGTATTGCCTTATAGACTGTCTGTATGGATAAAGGAATTAATTGAAAAATTTGGGACACAGATCCTAAATCATTCAAGAAAGAAAGATATTGTAGTATGGTTAGTAATATTGTTTTCTGAATGTTGAACCATTGTTGCAACCATGGTATAAATACAATTTGGCCATAATGATTTCTTGGATTTATCATTATAGCCTCTTTAATATAATTTTATTTTAAACTTTTGAATTTTGATATTTATTAATGATATCAGTCTGTAAGTTACCTGTGATTTATTTTTCCATGGTTTAGCTATTTGAACTTTGTCTCATAAAAGGTAGAATGTTTGCTTTTTCATTATTTTTTAAAAATAATTTTATAATATTGGTATTAATTCTTCAAAAATTATTAGAATTCTCTTATGGATCCATCAAAAGTAAGTGTCCCCTTTCCCCTTTTTGATAGTTTATGTACAACTAGTTCTATTTTCTCTTTTGAGATTAGATTTTTTTAAAGAAAAGGTTCTTTAGTCTTCTTTTAGTTTGAATATTTTGTTACTCTGTTCCTTTTCTATTCTCGATGTGATTTCACCTTGTTCATTTATTATTTTGATTTTATTTTCTATTTTTATCATATTGTCTAAAGTTTTATAAATTTTAATAATCTTCAAAGAACTAGCTTTCAGTTTTATTAATTCCATAGGATTTTTTTGTTTCCAGCGCATTTATTTCTCTTCTAATTTTCATCTATCTACTCTCTCCTTTTTTTTACATATTTAGGTTCATTTCTTGATTTTCTCATTTTAAAAAATACATACTAATGTATGTTAATTAATTCTCTCTTTTTCTATTTTGTTGATGTGTGTTTGCAGGGATATGATTTTTCCTCTGAGGGCTGCTTTAACTCCCAGAAATTTTGGTATATTGTTTCATCACTATTATTTTTTCTACATACTTATAATTATTTTTAGGCTTTGTGCTTTTTTTTGTTATTTTTTTGTGCTATTTTTGTGCTTTGATCTATTTATTTAAGATTTCATTGTTAAGTTTCCATTTGGTTTTGTATCTTTTAATTGTGCTTCTTTTTCTCTATTTTATACAAGTAATCATCTAGAAATATAAAACTTCTCCTAAGAACTGCTTTGGCTGCATCCCATAAATTTTGGTATGTTTTCTTGTGATTATCATCATCTTTTGTATGTGTGTGTGTGTGTGTGTGTGTGTGTGTGTGTGTGTGTGTGTGTCTGTGTGTGCTGAGACAATCAGGGTTAAGTAACTTGCCTAGGGTCACACAGGTAGGAAGTGTTAAGTATCTGAGGTCAGATTTGAACTCAGATCCTCTTGACTCCAGGGAGGCTGATGCTCTATCCACTGTGCCACCTAGTTGCCCCTATTGTCATTCTGTTGCCCATATTGTCTATGATTTGTTGTTATACCCTCTCATTCTTTAGGATTAGATTATTTAGTTCCCAATTAATTTTTGGCCTATTTTCCCCTGGACCTTTATTACATGTAATTTTTATTGTATCATGATCTGAAAAGATGCATTTACTATTTCTGCCTTTCTGCATTTGATTTTGAGATTTTTATGTTCTAATACATTATCTGTGGTATCCTTTAGCAAGATGTAGTTTTTTCCTTATCTTTTTAAATTAGATCTATTTTTGCTTTAGTTTGATCTGAGGTCAGGATTACTACTCCTGCTTTTTTTTACTTTAGCCAAAGCATAATAAATTCTGCTTTTACCTTTACTCTCCCCATACTACTCTGCTTTAAATGTGTTTCTTGTAAATAACATATTGTAGGATTCTGGCTTTCAATCCAATCTGCTACTTGATTCCATTCTATCTAAAAGTTCATCCCCTTCACATTCACAATTAAAATGACTAACTCTGTATTTCCTGCCATCTTATTTTCCCTTTTCTCTTTCTGTTTTCCCTTGCCCTATTCACCAGGTACTTCTGACCACCACCTCCCTCAATCTGCCTTCCCCTTTTATAGCCCGTCTCCCTTTGTTATCTCTTTCCCTTTCTTCTTCTGTTGTTTCTTCTATTTTGTCCCTCTGACCTTTCCCCTTTCTCCTTCTACTTCTCTATAGGAATGTATAGAATGAAGCAAGTTTCTCTATTAAACTAAATATGTTTGGTATTCTCTCTTTGAGTCAGATCTGGTGAGATTAAGGTTTACACAATGCTCATTCCCTTCCCTTCTTTCCCTCAAATTTAATAAGTCTTTTTTGCCTCTTCATGTAATATAATTTACTCCATTTTGACTCTCTTTCCCTCTTCTTATAGTACAATCCCTTTTCCACCCCTAGTTTCTTTTTCATGTCACAATAAAGTCAAATTAGAATCACACCATCTAAATATGTACCTAAAAAAGATACAGTTCTCATGAATTAAATGTATCATTTTCCCATATAGGAATGTAAATATTTTAACTTTTAAAAACCATAGTTTCTTTTCCTCTCCTTTTTAGCTTGACTGTTTCTGATGATCAAATTTTCAGTTCAATTCTGGTCTTTCATCAAAAATAAATGAAAATCCTCTATTTCAATGAATGTCCATCTTTCTCCTGAAAGATAGTGCTTAATTTTCCTGGATAGTTGATTCTTAGCTGCAGTATAAGTTCCTTTGTCCTCCAGAATATCATATTTGAGGCCCTTCAATCCTTTAATGTAGAAGCTGCTAAGACCTGAGCAATCCTGATTGTGGCTCCTCGATATTTGAATTATTTCTTTTTAGCTGTTTGTAGTATTTTCTTTTTGATCTGATAATTCTGGAATTTAGCTACAAAATTTCTTGGGAGATTTTTCATTTTGGGGTCTCTTTCAGGAGGTGATTGGTGAGTTCTTTCTATCTTTTTCTCTCTCTCTTTTTTTTTCCTGAGGCAATTGGGGTTAAGTCACTTGCCCAGGGTCCCACAGCTAGGAAGTGTTACATATCTGAGGCCAGATTTGAACTCAGGTACTCCTGACTTCAGGGCTGGTACTCTACCCACTGGGACACCTAGCTGCCCTGGTGAGTTCTTTCAATGGCTATTTTTACCCTCTGGTTCTAGGACATTGGGGCAGTTTTCCTTTATTTAAGCTGTGGGGATGAGGAAGTTGGTTCTTTTTTACTAGGAGCTCTGCTAGGAATAGTAACTAAGAGTGTGCAGGAGGTTAGAGGATAGGATGTAAACATGAAAATAAAGATCCTGAGCTTTTATACAGCTACTCTTGAGAGCTCTATTGAATGATCATTCCATGAAATGATGGCCAGAGATCTCTGTAGATCAGAGGTAAGTTTGATAAAATTGCTTTAAGCACTGCAAAAGACAGTGAGCAGAGATTTCTCTGAGGGACTAGGACTTAGGAGAGACTGGCAATAATGAATGCAGAGTGGGCATTAACAAGGGTATTCACAAGAGTAGTGAATGCCTTGTGGGCATTCACAAGTGGCAGCCCAAATGTGAGGGAAGCGCTCTAAATTGCCAGACCCCATTAATTGGGAAGGCATGGTAGTTCCCCCTCTGAGGGGAGGCAGAGAAGCATTATGGGTCTAGCTATGACTAAACTTGAGAGTGCAGTTGTAAATGCAGCTCAAGCTTGTGAGTTAGAAAATCAAACAGGTAATTTTTAACAAAAAACATGTCCTATGAAAAGCAGGAGATTGCTCCCAAACTCCAAGGTATATATACCTTTCATTAGCACATTAGTACACACCCTTAGATGATCAAGATAGCAAAGAAAACTAACTCCCACACCCCTGAAGTACAGCTCAGAAAGAAGGGATGGGTGAGGGGATTAAGCAGATAGAACAAATGATTCAAGAACTTAGCAGAATCAGAAGACAGATCAAAGATTAGCTTACTACAATTAGAACAAGAAGTACAACAGCTCCAGCTAAAGGCTGAGGCAGAGAACCAAGAAAGTATTATTTTAGGGCAGAGAGTATAAGGAAAGCAAGACCTCTGCCTACATGCTGAGCTGGAGAAGAGACAAAAGATTACTTTGCAAAGACCAATTGCTTTTCCCATTGAATACAAGAAGAGCCACCCCCGTACAGCTTTACAGGAAACTTTAATAAGGTCAGCTGCTGAGGGGGAGGATGTAATGCCATGGGATTCCAATTGGGGCCTCCAGGGCTACCCAGTAGAGGAGGATGGGGCCAGAGACCAGACACATATCCCAATCCCATTTAAAATGTTGAAGGAAGTGAAACAAGCTTGTATTATTATGGCCCAAATGCTCCATATACCATACAAATGTTACAGCTGATCAAGTGCTTGGAAATCTATCTGCTTGTTTTACTCCTGGCCAATCAGAATTTACTAAGTAAGCTCATAAATATGCTGTGGCCAATAATCAACGGGATCCAGAAGAATCTGTACTTGTAATTACTGGCAATGTTCGCTATTACACAACTCAGGCTCAGATTTTACATGATGTGACTGTATTTCTACCTATTGCACAGTATGCTATATAAGCTTGGGAGAGAATAGATAGAGGGGCTGGTACAGCAACATCTTTAATAAAACAGGGCCCTCAAGAACCTATTCAAGATTGTGTCCCAATTAAGAACAGCAGTTGACAGAGTTATAGGGAAAGGTGGTGCTTCTGACCTTTTCAGGCAACTGTTAAAAGAGGGAATGAATAAAGTGTGCAGCCATATAATGGCTGGACTTTCTAAAGAAGCTTCTGTCTCTGAAATTATAGATAAATATTATGAAGCAGATTATGAGGCTGTCAATGCAGATGCAATGGCCTCAGCTATAGCCCAAGGAATCACTCGGGGAATGAACAAGAAAGACAAGGGAAAAAAATGTTCTAACTGTGGCAGAAAAGGACATTTCCATGTCCAATGCCATAAGCAGCCAACGGGGTGGAAAATCCTTTTGCTTTGCTTGTGGCAAGAGAGACCACATTGCAAAATTTTGCAAGACCAGGATAAAAAATAATTCTACAGTTCAGGGAAATGGGCCAATGGGCCCCAAGTGAGCCCCAAATGCATACCAGATAGATCAGGAGCCTACTCGGTAGTGTTCAAAGAGAATTATCAGGCCCAGATGAGGAATATGGACAGTACTTGGTGAATGCAGTTGAGGGCTTTGATATTGACCCATGGGCCATTGCACATATTGAGGTACAACCCAAGGCTAGAGATAGATTAGTGATTGGACTTTCAGACTATACACCTGTGATTGTACATGCTATGATATTAAAACACATGAAACCATTTATCTTGGTCACCAATCCTCACCCATATCCTGTGAACTTAAAGGGAGATCATCCAATTGCCAAAGCAGTCCCATTACATCCCTTTGGTGAGGTGAATTTTACTCAAATGATTGGGCAAGAAAAACTGATGTGTACTATTTATATAGAAAACAGGCCATTCCTAGGAATGATTGATTCAGGGGCTGATATATGTGTTATAACAAAATTTAATTGGCCTCCTGAATGGCCGTTTCAGACTCAAACAGTGACAGTTAAGGTTGGCATGCAACATGCTTCCCAGTCTAATAGACTTCATTGGGAATGTGAGAATCAGAAGGGTGTCTTTAGGCCTCTTGTCATTGTAGGTCTTAGAACCTTCTTGTGGGGAAGAGACTTACTGAAAGCCTTTTGGACAACATTACACATTGAGGAAAACTAATGGTGGCCACTGAGATCCTGGCAGTGCTACCTTAAGATGGAAACATGACTGTCCTATATGGGTGGATCAGTGGTCCCTCTCAAAGGAAAAACTTACAGCCTAGAGATCCATCATTATGGAACAAGAGAAATTGGGTCATAGTGAGCCCTCCTTTAGTGCTTATAATTCTCCTGTTTTTGTAGGAAAAAGAACAAATCATGGCACATGTTAATTGATTTGAGAGCTGTGAATACTGCTGTGCAACCCATGGGTGACCCTACAACCAAGCCTTTCATCTCCTAATATGGTCCCTAGGGAATATCATATGGTGGTTATTGACATAAAGGATTGCTTTTCCTCTATTCCTTTACATCCTACAGATAGAAATTTACCTTTTTTGCTCTAGCTATTAATTTACAAGTTCCTGCCACTAGATGGCAGTGGAATGTATTACCACAAGGGATAGCTAACAGTCCCACCCTTTGTCAATGGTACATGGACCAGGTTCTTGCTCTGGTCAAAAGTTTATACCAAATATCTATATACTTCATTACATGGAGTATATACTGGCAGCCACTAAGGAAAAATCACAGTTGCAAAGCATTGTGCAACACATTATTCAAATATTAGCTCAACAGAACCTTTTAGTGGCACCACATAAAATACAGACTAAGCCTCCATTTCTCTATCTGGGGCACAATGTTCAAGATCTTACTGTGTCTAAGGTACCTCCTAAGGTGGATGAGAGTAAGTACAAAACTCTTCATGACTTCCAACAGCTGGTGGGAACTTTACAATGGTTGAGGTCCACTCATCCGATTCCACCTTCTGTTATGCACCCCTTTTATGATATTTTAAAAGGCTCTTCTGCTCTGACATCACCACAATCATGGGCTGCAGAGGTCTGTGCAGAATTACAATCTATTCCTTTGCTGGGCGCTTGCCCTATCTCTAGAATTGATCCTTCACAGCCCTTGATGTTGTCAGCATTTGTTGATAAGCCCTTTTTCACCACACTGCACCAAGGTGAGCACCCCATAGAGTGGCTGTGCCCTACTAGACCTTCACACATTCTGACCAGTAAGATTGAGAGACTTGATTACTTTTTGTAGCAATGTTGCCAACAGTCCATACTTATCTCAGGGTGGCCTCCTCAATTGGCTCTTGGTATACCAGAACAACAAGTGCTTGCTATTGCCCAGGATAACTTAATGTGGACAATTCTGTTACAGCTTTGTCTGTTACTGCCTTTGCATACTTCTTAGCCACTTAGGGAGTTGTACAAAAGATTAAGTATTGCCAGTGCATCACTTTCCTCAGAGCCAATGCAAGACCTTAATATTTTTACTGATGCTACCAAAGATCACAGGGAGGACACTGAAGAGACATACGTCCTTGACACCCCCTATGATTCCACACAGAAAAATGAATTGTATTCCATTATACATTCCATGCAATGATATAAAGAGGCTATTAATATCATTACAGACAGTCTTTATGCCTGTCAAGCCATCCAACAGCGATCACATGCACATATAAATGACAGGCACTCCACCTTCACTGATCTCCTTCATCAGGCTCAGCATTCATTGAACAACAGAGACACACCTCTTTTTATCATGCATATTAGGTCTCACACTGATGGCACTGGTCCCATATTTGAGGGCAGTAGGGTAGCTGATGCCCTTCTTTATCCTTTGTGTGGCCTCTATTCCTCTGCCCATAAGACACATGTTTTGTTTCATTTACCTGCTTGCTCATTGTGAAGGCTGGTATGGCATCTCTAAAGCAGATGCTGTACTACTTGTGCTCCTTTTCATCCTGCTCCATGAGATACTACAACAAATCCTCGTGGTGAGTCGCCCAATGGTAAATGGATGTTACTCATGTTAAAAGGCAGTGTGCATCCATGTAACCGTGGATATACACTCTCAATTCCTCATGGCTTCATTCCAATCAGAAGAATCAGTTAGGCATGTGATCAGCCATCTTTATCATTGCTTTTCCATTGCAGGAATTCCACGTGCACAGATAGATAATGGACCAACTTATACATCTTCTGCCTTTTAACCCATCTGCACTGAATTTGGCATTGCCCATTCCACTGTCCCTATGGGACAAGCCATTGTTGAACGGGCTAATTGTACTCTCAAGATGCTCCTAAGCAAGAAAAAAGGGGTATTTGGGTTTACAAGCCCCTCCACTCAACTCACGCAGGCCTGCTTAGATGTGATGATATATACATATGATTACTTATAATTTCCACATTCCTTGGATCTTACCCTAGCAATGTGCTTCTGGCACATGCAGAAAATGAAGTTAACTAACAGACTGGCTGACAAGGGATAAGATCTCTCTCCACAGTGATGTGGAAGGGCTTAGATAGCATCTGAAAGGGCTCAGGTTGGGTCCCGGATACACTCTTGTTATTCCAGATGCAGACCCAGCAGCAGAGGAGTGGATCCCAACCAAAAACATCCATGACTTGGGGAACCAAGAAAAAAAGGATCAGATGACGACAGCTCAGAGGGATCGGCCAGATGTCAGCAGCCCTTCAGATACTGATGGCAGCCATGTCCCTCCTGACCATGGCACCAAAGACAGCAGACACAGATCCAGTGTAGCAGCTAAATTGGATTGTCTTGGGTGATGTGCAATATATACAAACTGATCACTGGACAATGGGCTTGTGCGCTTCTCCCATGGCTACTCACTGTTCATATGGTGGCCTGGGGAGAGGTTTTGCCCTATGCTTTCTATTTAAGGACTATGCCTCTAAATTAGTGGGTGAAAAACCAACACACCCACCTGTTAATGAGGGAGTGCTACAGGACATGACTTTTCTTGTATACACCCCTCCTCTGTGCCTTTCTTTACCAAAAGGTGTATACAACTGAAACTATAGACTTATGACATCCTACCTCTTTGATATTCTACCTCCTTGAGCATGACTTTATTGAATGGATTGAACACCATGCTATCAATGCTTGGTTTTAACTATTGTTGGCCTAGTTTTCACTGTCATACTTTTGTTTATTGTTCTGTTATATATACTCTGTAATCTCATTGATCAAGCAAGCTATTGTTGATGTTAAAGTTAGCTTGATGTGATGAGCAGTCTCCACTTTACAAGAGAGGGGAATTGTAAGGGTTGGAGGAGGAGTCAGGCATTGTGCAATCAGGAATAAACAGAGGCATATAGCCTGAGACTCCAGGATGTGATTTTCTGTGAATAAAGAGGGACCACCTCGTGGGCGAGAAATCTGGTCCCATTGAGATTGCATCATCAATGGGTGGTGTCTCCTTCTTTGATTGGCTATGTGTATGACCTCATAGACCCTATTTAAGCTGTGGGGACAAGCGAGTTGGTCCTTTTTTACTAGGAGCTCAGCTAGGAAAAGTAACTAAGACCTCTTGTGCAGGAGGTTAGAGGGTAGGATGTAAACATATGAATAAAGATCCTGAGCTTGCATATAACTACTTTCGAGTACTCTATCATGCATTTAAACCATTATTCTATGAAATGAGGGCCAGAGATCTCTGAAGACCTCAGAGAGAGGTAAGCTTGTTAAAATTGCTTTAAGCACTGAAAAAGACAGTGACCAGAGATTTCTCTGAGGGCCTGGAAATTAGGAGAGACTGGCAATAGTGAATGCAGAGTGGGCATTAACAAGGGTTTTCACAAGAGTTATGAATGCCTTGTGGGCATTCATACCATCTCACTATAATATTTATTCTTTCATTAATTCTTAACCAGAGTTGATTGCCATGTGTTATAAACATCCACTCTTCCAAGGGCATATAGACCATCATGATCCAAATGACTGATGATTTTATTAATTATTAATTTGTCATAATTACCTAGACATTGTCTCTCAAACTTTTCATTTGTCACAAACCCAAATATACAACTCTTAAGCTTATATTCAAAAAAAAAAAGTTAGAAAAGGGCATCTTCTATGTCCAAAAATATTTATAGTAGCTCTTTTTTATGGTGGCAAAAAAAGCAAGCTGATGGTATGTTCATTAATTGAAGAACTGCAGAATAAGTTGTAAATGAATGTGACAAAGTGTGTTGTAAAAAATGAAGATACAAATGATTTCAAAAAGATCAAATTCAAAAATGGCATGATTTGTAGAACCTAGTGCTAATTCACTATGAAATGAGTAGAATCAAAGAATACTGTATACTCTAACATCAATACAAGAATGAACAATTTTGCGGACTTTTATAAACTGAAAAAGAAGGAAATAAAATGGACAAAGAAAATAATTGAAGGAGTAACAACACAAAATCTGATAGTTGTGAGACAGTACCTCAGACTTGTTTTAATTTGTACTTCTCTAATCAATAGTGATTTAGAGCATTTTTTCATATGACTACAGATGATTTTAATTTCTTTATCTGAAAACCATCTTTTCATATCCTTTGACCATTTATCAATTAGGGAATGGTTCATATTCTTTTAAATTTGAGTCAAATTGACCAAGATGACAAAGATGGGAAATGCCAAGTGGAGAAGACATGGAAAGATTTGGCCTTTGTGGATTTATCTATTGTTTGTTGTTTAGTCATTTTTCAATAGTATCCAACTCTTTGTGACTTCATATGGCATTTTCTCAACAAAAATGTGGTTTGCCATTTCCTTCCCTACTCATTTTACAGATGTGCAACAGAGGCAAACAGAAGAAAGTGACTTGCTCAGAGTCACTCTCTTGCTCTGTGAATTTACCTGAGCATTTCATTATTCTTATAACATCTAAAAGTATTTAAAAATCTACGAAAGCTTTCAGACCTATTTAAAGTCAGGGGGATGGTATCAAACTAATGATAGAGATGTACAGAACATTTTGTTACACAGCTGTTGATTCATTCTCTTTGCAGCTGTCCAGCACTGGACATGGGGGATTTGGTGGAGAAAAGCTGTCCAGTAAAACAATTAAACAGAGACATGGGCAATAGTCCAGGGAGAGAGAACTAGTTGGAATTTTGAGTATAAAATCTACAAAAATTAAAGACACAGCTAACAAGTAGCTAAAGAACTAGCTTTCTATTCTGGAAAGATCTAGATTCAAGTCTCATCATTGACCTGTGCTATGATATTGGGCAAGTCACTTAACTCAACAGCCTAACAACTCAGTATCCTAACAACTCTCTAAGATGCAGAGTAGTTGTGGTCCTGTATTGACAAAAGATTTCTTCCCAGTCCCCTACAATACTGAAATCAAATCTTGTCTTCAAAAAATCAAGAAAATGAAATTCAATAACCTGGGTTCAAAACTTTGGTTTTGCCGGCTACTAGTTAAGTGATTCAGAATGAATCATTTATCTCCAGTAAATTCAATTTCCCTATTTATAAAATGAAGGATTTGAATTAGAGATGACTCCTAAGGGCTCTTTTAGTCTCTAAGAATGTGTGAAATATTATGTAATTTCTACTTCTCTCTTATGGGAAATTGGTGTGATTACTCCAATTTTCTGTTTTGCTCTGTTTTCCTCCCATAACCTTAGGTGGCACAGTGAATGGAGCTCTGGATTTAAGAGTCAGGAAAATGCCTTAGACACACACTGTGTGACTCTCAAGTGATTTAATCTCCTCTTGACTCAGTTTCCTCAACTATTAAAGTGGGAATAGTAATAGTACCTATTGTATGGATTATTGTAAAAGATTAAATTAGATAATATTTGTAAATTGCATTGTGCCTGTATATAGTAGACACTATATAAATATTATTCCCTTCCTTTCTCAAGGCTTAAGATATGGATATGACAATCTTGATGCTTTTTCAGGGAAATGCATTGTAGAAGGCAAAACAAAGATGTAAGAATTCAACATTCAAGAGAGTTATGAATCAATCTACAAGGAACCAGAGACCATTAGAAGTTACTTTGGAGAAACTCATGGTTAAAATAATTCAGTCTAAATTTCACAATTGTATTTTTTCTTGTTTGGACAGGAATTGACTTCAGTCTTGCTTGACAAAAAAATCTGACCTAATTAAAGGGGAGGTTGTTAAATTTCTTCTAAGACTAATGTTTCATATCCTCACAAGTTTTCTGACATGTACTCTTTGACAATGGGTATTTATTTTCTACTATAGCAACAATTATGATAGAATGGTTTGATAATTCCCTGAATTACAGAAGTTGTATACAGTGAGGAGCCATGAAGATTTGGAAGTAGGCCAAATGATATGATCAAAGATAATGATAGAATAAAAATTCCTGACTCTGGCATTCAAGGGAGAATAAAAATTCCTGACTCTGGCATTCAAGTCCCTTGACAATTTTATATTTCTCTCACTTATGTAATCAACTTTTCTGGATGATTTTGCAATGGAACAGATTTTCCTCTTCTCCCTTTAATCACTTCCTTCATTGTCACTATCCTTTCTCTCTCTCTTTCTCTGTTTTGTATGTTTTTCTTTTTCCGTTTCATCTTGTAAGTGGAGAAGGACACACACATTGAAAATACATATGATCCAGGCATGATGTTGCCTATGACATAATAGGGATGCAGGGACATGAATGTCCTTGGTCCACTCCAATCAACCTTGATTTCCCAGTTTCCACAAGTTTCTCCTGTTTACTGCTTTTTCACTCCCTGGCTATAATCACCACAAGCCCCCAGCTTTGTGCTCAGTTGACAATTTGGCCTTGTGTGTTCCTAGCTACTTTTAGAAATAACCAGAGCCCCTTACATGTCTTTTATCACACAGTAATCTCATTTTGGGGGTCTGGTATCTCTCAATTAATAGCCATTCTCCAGGCACCAGTCCCTTGATTTTTTTCATCACCTGTAACCAACTCTAAGCTGTATCCCCTTACTTGGTCACTGCCAATTTACTTCTATATCAAAATACCATTGTTGATGAATTGGTAGGATAAGGCACTATGGGAAAGACACCAAGAGAAAGGCAAAAAGAACTTAAAGATGAGAGAGCCAACCTAGGATTCAGAAATATTGATGTTTAAATCCTACCTTTTACAAATACTGATTGTTTGAACTTGGGCAAATCACTTAATTTCTCAGTCTCTAAGACCAGAAGCTCCAGAGATTGTAAATAATTCCTATATCTATGAAATCATAGCATATTATACTCTCCTTTTACTTTCTCCAATAATTGGGGGCACAGAGAAATAGCTTAGAAAGACCTGGCTCCAAGGGCCACAGTTTAGCCTGGTATAAGTCACTGGAAGCTGATGCAAAGATATGATGTGATGGAAAGAACAGTAGTTGTGGAGTGAAAAAAAAATCATATTCCAATAGCTGTTCTAATTCTTATTAATTGTGTAACTTTAGCCAAATCATTGTCTCTCCTTAGCTTCCATGGGGCAACCAGAGAGCTCTAAATTCTGTGTTACTGTGGCCCTTCTGTTCTTTATCTGGTAAGACAAGGAGCTGGATTCCTTTGTGAAACTGAATTCTCATTGGTTCTTGACATCCTACATCATTCCTTCTCCATGGAAGAGACTGGGAAAATGAAGTCTGGATGTAGGAAGGGATTTGCTTAAAGTAGGACAGCTAATTAATCACAAAGCATAACTGAGACCAGAGTATTTTGAATTTCAGTCCAGTATTTCTTCTTCTAAAATACATTGTTTTTCATAATATATAATAGTAAAAGTTAATATTAATATTGCTCTTAAGATCTGTCAATCAATTAATAAACATTTATTAAGCCAAATACTTGATTTTATAATACTGTTTCATTTAATTCTCATAACTCTGTGAAACTGGTAATATCATTTCTAAGAAACTAAGGAAATTGTGTAAAGGGCTGAAACTCTGAGCAGGTGCACTTGGATAACCAAGCACTTAAGGCTAAGAATCAATTGGACAATACTCTATTAGCAAATGCTTGGAAAATGGCCTGGCCCACTATCCTATGCTGGCTTGATCTGTTGGTGCATATGGAGAATTGTAAGAGTATTGGAGGGTGGAGTAAGACAAGCGAGAGTTACCTTTTGGTGGTGGAGAGAGAGAAAGAAGGTGTGGAGATTCCTGTGTCCATTCTCCTGATTGCTACCCTAAAAGACCAAGAATAAAGACCAAGGACTTTTGCTTATCCTGACTCTGGCTGATTCTAAGGTATCCAGGGTGCTAACCTGGACTTCACAAAATTGAAACAGAGAGTTTGCCAGTCGTCACAAGGTTAGAAAGTCTTTTTCAGGATTAGAACTCAGACGTTTCTGACTCCATGCTTTATCCTAGTAATGTCAAATAGAAATGTGGCCACCAAAGTATACATAAAAGATCCCTGTTTACCACATAATTTACCTGTATTCTGTTATATTTTTATTTATTCTGTTAAATAGTTCCCAATTATATTTAATCTGGTTTAGACTATACATATTTCACAAAGTAAGATAGTAAACCATAAGTTCTTGAAGAAAGCAAAATTTCAACTGTCTTAATTGAAAGGCTTCCTAGGCTCAGACAACCTGAGCACAGTCATAATAATAGGATAAATGTGGCAAGATAAAGAGAAAGTTACCTTGCTGGAGCAGAAGGCTTGTACTGAGATGTTAGAGAAATACGGGTAGGTTACTTAATGAAGATCCCTGACTCCTTTGGGATCTAAAGATTGCCTTGATACTCATCTATTTTCTAATACAAATAAGCATCAAAGATTCTATCAGTGATCTTTAGGAATCTACCAATATCAGAATGAAAATCACAAACTCTAGATGCTTTTCTGTTCATAATATTTACTCTTGAAGTCTCCAGGAAGTCAACTGGGTGACATATTTGAACAACATTTTTAATATATTGTATATGTCTCCATCCACTCTTTTTTATTTTTAATATTTCTGAGAAATTTTTCTGCTAAAGGAGTACCCAAGATATGGTAGCTTTTACAATAAAGGATCATAGAGCTGGAATACCATCTTTCAGAAGGCAAAGGACCTGGGGTTGCAACCAAGAATTAACTACTCAGTGAGATTGAATATTATCTTTCAGGGGAAGAGATGAATCTTCAATGAAGTCAAAGATTTTCATTATTTCTATTGAAAAAATAACAAGTAAGCAGAAAATATGATCTTCAAATATAGGAGAAGTATAGGAAGGGAAACAGGGAAAATATATATTATTTAAAGGTTAAACTGTTTACATCCCTAGATGGGGAAAATGATATCTTGAAAACTGTATCTGTTATTGTGGCAGAGGGGATATACATGGATGGAAGGTGTGGATATGAATGAACACTGATGTGATGAAATCCGAAAAAAAAAAAAAGGACATTAAGGGGTGGAAAAATTGTTATACTAGGATAAGAGAAAAGGGGAAGTATAATGGGACAAAATTAGAACATATGAAGTACCATAAAAGACCTATTACAATAGAGGAAAAGAAGAGAAGGTAATGAACATTGTCTGAAGCTTCATCTCATCAGTAGTTTTGGCTCAAAGAGGAAATAAAATAATCACTCAGTTGGGTATGGAAAATTTACTTACTCTATAAGGAAGTAGGAGGAGAAAGGGGAAAGAAAATGGAGGAAGAGTGTTGGAAAGGAAGGCAGGTTGAAAGTGGTTAGGTTAGAAACAAAACACTATTATGGAGGGACAAGGTGGAAAGAGAACAAGAGTATATAGAGAGAAGAAAAAAGAATGGAGAGAAATACAGAGCTGGTCATTATAACCATGGATGTGAATGGGATATACTCTCATAAAACAGAAGTGAATAGTAGAGTGGATTAAAAGTCAGAATCTTTTTTAAAAAAATGCTAAAAAAGCTAGAACACTATACCCGGAGTCAGGAAGACTTAAGAGTTCCAATATCATCTCAAATATGGTTTTCAAATGACCTTGGATAAGTCAATTAACCTCTAAGAACCAATTTCCTCATCTGAAAAATAAGGAAGATAATAGCACCCAATTTACAAGCTTGTCATGATGATCAAATGAGATAATGTATACAAAACATTTACAAAACATTTTATAAACTTTATAGATCATATAATAATCAATACAATACAATAATCAATCAATAAAGATCAAATAAAGTAGGGACTAGAACTATGATTTCCTAGAATAGGGAATTCCTAGAAGAAGGAATTCCTTCTAGCAATGCAGGTGATCACCTTCTTTACAATTTATAGTTTAGAGACTTGTCTATAGCACTGACAGGTAATTAAATTACCCAGGATTACACAACCAGTGTGTGTTAGAAACAATATTGGAGGCCAGGTTTTCCTAGCTCCAAAACCAGGTAGCTCTCTGTCACACTACACTGCCGCTTTTGCCATTTTGACTGGGAAAAAGAAAAATAGTGAAATATTTATAAATAATGATGAATTGCATTTTAGTCAATAATAAATAAATTTTCCAAAATTTAGTTCCCTGGACATGTCAACATAGTCAATTTGTAGTTATTACACAAGCATTTCTCTCTGTGGTCTTAGCAATTTAATATTTCAAAATACAAGAGTATTTTTTCATAAGCATATGACTATAGGCTTAGAATGGAAAGGAAATCTGCCTTCTCTTTCCCAATTCTGGAATTCTGAGATAGTCTTTGAAAATAAGAGGGAAAAATCTAGGAACTATCACTCTGCCTACAGAAGCTTGTCACATTAATATTTTTAAACAATATGCAAAATGTGCACCTAGGTCAGCTTTCCAAGAGAAAAAAAAATGTTGAAACTCTAGAAGAATTACTATAAGAATGTCCCTTGGCAAGTCATTTTTCTTCTCTGAGTGTCACTTTTCCCCAAAATGGGGTAGTGATACTTTCAGTGCTTGCCTTACAGAGTTGTTATGAGAAAAGTGCATTGTAAATATTAAAATGCTATAAAAGTGTGAATATTTTTATATTTTTGTATTATTTCACAAAGAAGAGAGTAGCATAGAAGAAAGTAACATGAAGAATACCAAGGAAATAGTGCAAAATATAAATTCAGTTTACTTACTGAGTACTTTCTGTACAATCAGCCACTTGTTTGGCATTTTGGAATATGCAGAAGAAAAAGACTTAGTTTCTTCCTTCCAGTATTCTAGTAGAGAACATAATACTCACATAGGAGGCAAATGGAGAGCAGTAGAAGACAAAACAAAATCAAGAGTTCAATTATGTGAGTCTAATAGAATTAGAGGGAAAACAAGATAAAATCACAGGTTTTGACTCAGGTTAATGAATTTAGAAGACACATAATTTATTTTATTTTAAATTTTTTTCTTCAATAGTATTTTATGTTTCCAAATACACATAAAATAGTTTTCAACATTTATTTCTAAGACTTTGTTCCAAATTATTTTTCTCTTCCTCCTTTAATCTCCTCTCCCCCAAAACAGCAAGTAATTTGATATAGGTCATATATGTACAATAATTTTAAAAATATTTAATGTTTAAATGTTCCCTAGATGCTGTGCAAGAAAAATCAGACTAAAAGCAAAAAAAGGAAGAAAAAATAAACAACAATAACAACAAAAGGCACACATACTATATGCTTTGATCCACATTCAGTATCCATGTTTCTCTCTGGATGTGAATGGCATTTTCCATTCCAAGTCTGTTGGAATCAGAGGACACATAATTTAGAGGGCTTAATAGCATGTGTATTCTTCAGCAACATAGAACAACAGAAGTGTTCCCCTAACTAAAAAAAATAATAAAACAGAAAGTTGCTAGATGATAGATTGATGTGTTTGTTCTGTTAAATGTTTAACAACTGGCTTTGAATAAGGTGGAGAGAAAGTACATTCCTTTATTTCTTCCAAAACTTTATTGGATTGTTCTCTAATTATTTTTTTAATTTAATTTTTATTTTATTTTATAATTATAACTTTTTTTTGACAGTACATATGCATGGGTAATTTTTTACAACATTATCCCTTGCACTTACTTCTATTCAGATTTTTTCCCTTCCTCCCCCAACCCCCTTCCCCAGATGGCAGGCAGTCTTATACATGTTAAATATATTACAGTATATTCTAGATACAATATATGTGTGTAGAACTGAATTTTTTTGTTGCACAGGAAGAATTGGATTCAGAAGGTAAAAATAACAGTTTACACTCATTTCCCAGTGTTCCTTTTCTGGATGTAGCTGATTCTTTGCATCATTAATCAATTGGAATTGGATTAGCTCTTCTCTATGTTGAAGATATCCACTTCCATCAGAATACATCCTCGTACAGCATCATTGTTGAAGTGTATAATGATCTTCTGGTTCTGCTCGTTTCACTTAGCATCAGTTGATGTAAGTCTCTCCAAGCCTCTCTGTATTCCTCCTGTTGGTCATTTCTTATAGAACAATAATATTCCATAACATTCATGTACCATAATTTACCCAACCATTCTCCAATTGATGGACATCCACAAACATTTTGGCACATACAAGTCCCTTTCCCTTCTTTAGTATTTCCTTGGGATATAAGCCCAGTAGTAGTATGGCTGGGTCAAAGGGTATGCACATTTTGATAACTTTTTGGGCATAATTCCAGATTACTCTCCAGAATGGTTGGATTCTTTCACAACTCCACCAACAATGCATCAGTGTCCCAGTTTTCCCACAGCCCCTCCAACATTCATCGTTATTTGTTCCTGTCATCTTAGCCAATCTGACAGGTGTGTAGTGGTATCTCAGAGTTGTCTTAATTTGCATTTCTCTGATCAATAGTGATTTGGAACACTTTTCATATGAGTGGAAATAGTTTTAATTTAATTATCTGAAAATTGTCTGTTCATATCCTTTGACCATTTATCAATTGGAGAATGGCTTGATTTCTTATAAATTAAAGTCAATTCTCTGTATATTTTGGAGATGAGGCCTTTATCAGAACCTTTAACTGTAAAAATGTTTTCCCAATTTGTTACTTCCCTTCTAATCTTGTTTGCATTAGTTTTGTTTGTGCAGAAACTTTTTAATTTGGTGTAATCAAAATGTTCTATTTTGTGATCAATAATGGTCTCTAGTTCTCCGTTGGACACAAACTCCTTCCTCCTCCACAAGTCTGAGAGGTAAACCATCCCATGTTCCTCCAATTTATTTATGATTTCGTTCTTTATGCCTAAATCTTGGACCCATTTTGATCTAATCTTAGTATGTGGTGTTAAATGTGGGTCCATGCCTAGTTTCTGCCATACTAATTTCCAGTTTTCCCTGCAGTTTTTGTCAAATAATGAATTCTTATCCCAAAATTTGGGATCTTTGGGTTTGTCAAAGATTAGATTGCTATTTTTATTCACTATCTTGCCCTGTGAACATAAGCTATTTCACTGATCAACTAGTCTATTTGTTAGCCAATACCAAATGGTTTTGGTGACTGTTGCTTTATAATATAGTTCTAGATCAGGTACAGCTACACCACCTTCACTTAATTTTTTTCTTCATTAGTTCCCTTGCAATTCTCGACCTTTTGTTGTTCCATATGAATTCTGTTGTTATTTTTTCTAGGTTATTTAAATAGTTTCTTGGAAGTCTGATTGGTATAGCACTAAATAAATAGATTAATTTAGGGAGTATTGTCATCTTAATTATATTCGCTCGGCCTATCCAAGAGCACTGAATGTCTTTCCAATTATTTAAATCTGACTTTATTTTTGTGGCAAGTGTTTTGTAATTTTGCTCATATAATTCCTGACTCTCCTTTGGTAGATATATTCCCAAATATTTTATACTATCGACCGTTATTTTGAATGGAATTTCTCTTTGTATCTCTTGCTGTTGGATTGTGTTGGTAATGTATAAACATGCTGAGGATTTATGTGGATTTATTTTGTATCCTGCAACTTTCCTAAAGTTCTGAATTATTTCTAATAGCTTTTTAGCAGAGTCTTTGGGGTTCTCTAAGTATACCATCATGTCATCTGCGAAAAGTGATAATTTGATTTCCTCATTTCTTACTCTAATTCCTTGAATCTCTTTCTCGGCTCTTATTGCCGAGGCTAGAGTTTCTAGTACTATATTGAATAGTAATGGTGATAGTGGGCAACCTTGTTTCACTCCTGATCTTACAGGGAAAGGTTCTAGTTTATCGCCATTACATATGATGTTTACTGAAGGTTTTAAATATATGCTCCTTATTATTTTAAGGAATAGTCCATTTATTCCTATACTCTCAAGCGTTTTTAGTAGGAATGGATGTTGGATTTTATCAAATGCTTTTTCTGCATCTATTGAGATGATCATATGGTTTTTGTTAATTTGGTTATTGATATGGTCAATTATACTAATAGTTTTCCTAATATTAAACCAGCCCTGCATTCCTAGTATAAATCCCACTTGGTCATAGTGTATTATCCTGGGGATGATTTTCTGAAGTCTATTTGCTAATATCTTATTTAAGATTTTAGCATCAATATTCATTAAGGAAATTGGTCTATAGTTTTCTTTCTCAGTTTTCGATCTACGTGGTTTAGGTATCAGTACCATGTCTGTGTCATAGAAGGAATTTGGTAGGACTCCTTCAATCCCTATTTTTTCAAATAGTTTACATAGCATTGGAGTTAGTTGTTCTTTAAATGTTTGGTAAAATTCACCTGTATATCCATCTGCTCCTGGGGACTTTTTCTTAGGAAGTTGGTTAATAACTTGTTCTATTTCTTTTTCTGAGATGGGACTATTTAGACTACTTACTTCTTCCTCTGTTAATCTGGGCAAGCTATATTTTTGAAGGTATTCTTCCATTTCATTTAAGTTATCGAATTTATCGGCATAAAGTTGAGCAAAGTAGCTCCTAACTATTGTTCTAATTTCCTCTTCATTAGTGGTGAGTTCACCCTTTTCATTTTCAAGACTAACAATTTGCTTTTTCTCTTTCCTTTTTTAAATCAGGTTTACTAAGGGTTTGTCTATTTTGTTGGTTTTTTCATAAAACCAACTCTTAGTTTTATTAATTAATTCAATAGTTTTTTTACTTTCAATTTTATTAATCTCACCTTTTATTTTTAGAATTTAAAGTTTTGTGTTTGTCTGGGGTTTTTTAATTTGTTCCTTTTCTAGCAATTTTAGTTGTAAGCCCAATTCATTGGCCCTCTCTTTCTCTATTTTATGCAAGTAGGCCTGTAGAGATCTAAAACTTCCCCTTATTACTGCTTTGGCTGTATCCCACACATTTTGGTATGATGTCTCATTATTGTCATTTTCTTAGGTGAAGTTATTAATTATGTCTATGATTTGCTGTTTTACCCAATCATTCTTTAGTATAAGATTATTTAGTTTCCAATTATTTTTTGGTCTATTTTCCCCTGGCTTTTTATTAAATGTAATTTTGATTGCATTATGGTCTGGAAAGGATGCATTTACTATTTCTGCCTTACTGCATTTGATTTTGAGGTTTTTATGCCCTAGTATATGATCAATTTTTGTATAGGTTCCATGAACTGCTGAGAAGAAAGTATATTCCTTTCTTTCTCCATTTAGCTTTCGCCAAAGATCTCTCATATCAAACTTTTCTAGTATTCTATTTGCCTCTTTGACTTCTTTCTTATTTATTTTGTGGTTTGATTTATCTAATTCTGAGAGTGCAAGGTTGAGATCTCCCACTATTATAGTTTTGCTCTCTATTTCCTCTTGCAGCTCTCTTAATGTCTCTTTTAAGAATTTAGATGCTGCACCACTTGGTGCATATATGTTTAATATTGATACAGCTTCATTATTGATGCTGCCCTTTAGCAGGATATAATGCCCTTCCTTATCTCTTTTAATTAGATCAATTTTTGTTTTTGCTTGATCTGAGATGAGGATGGCTACTCCTGCTTTTTTGGTTTTGCCTGAAGCATAATAGATTCTGCTCCACCCTTTTACTTTTAGTTTGAATGTCTCACCCTGTTTCAGGTGTGTTTCCCGTATACAACATATAGTAGGATTCTGACTTTTAATCCAGTCTGCTAACTGCTTCCTCTTTATGAGGCAATTTGCCCCATTCACATTTATGGTTAGAAGGACTAATTCTATATTGCTTGCCATCCTATTAACCCCTGCTTATGCTTTTCCCCTTTCCTTCCCTTTTACCCCCCTACCCAGTATTAAACTGGTGAACACCACTTGCTTTTCACAGCCCTCCCTTTTTATTATCCCTCCCCCACCTTAAAGATCCTCCCCTTATTTTACCCCTTTTCCTCGAAATTACTGTATTCCCTTCCCCTTAGCTTACTCCTTCCCTTTCACTTTTCAATGAAGTGGAAGAAGTTTCACCATAAATCGAATATGTCTATTGATACTCACTATGTTTATCTCCCTCCTTTCTTTCTCTCAGATATAATAAGTTACCTTTGCCTCTTCATGAGATGTAGTACCACCACATTACACTTTTTTACGATATAATTTCCTTTCCACCTCTAGTTTCTAAGACAAATTTTACATATGTTCTTTACATATTTTTTTGGCAGAAGTGTAGTTCTCAAGATTTCTTTTTACCTTTTTAGAAATCTCTTGAGTTCTGTATTTGAAGATCAAACCTTTTATGTAGGTCTAGTTTTTTCATCAAAAATAGATGGAATTCATTTATTTCGTTAAATGTCCATCTTCTTCCCTCGAAAATGATGCTCATTCTTGCTAGGTACTTTATTCATGGCTGCATACCAAGTTCCTTAGCCTTTCAGAATATCATGTTCCAGGCCCTTCGTTCTTTTAATGTGGACACTGCTAGATCCTGGGTTATCCTTATTGTGGATCCTCCATATCTGAATTACTTTTTTCTAGCAGCTTCCAATATCTTTTCCTTTGTCTGATGGTTCTTGAACTTGGCCACTATATTTCTTGGCGTTTTGATTTTAGGGTCCCTTTCAGTAGGTGATTGATGAATTTTTTCAATGTCTATTTTACCCTCTGTTTCCAGAACGTCTGGGCAGTTCTCTTTGATAATTTCCTCGAAAATGGTGTCTAAGCTCTTTTTTTCCTCACATTTTCCAGGAAGTCCGATTATTCTCACATTGTCTCTCCTGGATCTGTTTTCCAGGTCTGTTGTCTTTCTAGTAAGGTACTTGACATTCTTTTCAATTGTTTCATTTCTCTGGTTTTGCTTGACTACCTCTTGGTTTCTCCTTGAGTCATTCATTTCTACTTGTTCCAGTCTAATTTTCAATGATGTATTTTCTTCACTCACTTTTTTTATATCTCTTTGTAATTGTCCAATTGAGTTTTTATCTTCTATGGAATTTTTTTCCATTTTATCCATTTTATTTTTTAGAGAACTGTTTTCTTTTTCCAGCTCTCTAATCCTGTTTTCCTTGGAGTTGTTTACCTTTTCCAGCTCACTAATCTTGTTTCTCAATGATTTGATTTCTTTATCCACTCTGTCTTTGAATGCATGGGATGACTTCTCCAGGCTCTCTTGCCAAGCTTCCCTTTCCTTTTCCCATTTCTCTTCCAGCTCTCTTGTGAGAGCCTTTTTGATTTCCTCTATGAGGTTCTTTTGTATTGAGGAGCAGCTTATATCCCTCCCAGGGGATACATCTGGGGACAGTCTGTTCCTAGTCTCCTCAGCATTTGAAGTCTGCTCCCTCTCCACACAGAAGCTGTCAATGGTTAGAGCCCTTTTGAATTTTTTGTTCATTTTGTCAGAGTAGGAATCAAAGAAAACAAACTGACAAGAGAAACAATTGGTCTGTTTTGTGGGGGATGGGGCTGGATGGTATCAATGGGCTTCCTCTACAGACTGGGGGTAGGGCAGCAGAGAGCCACTAACAGAACAGCGATGACTGTACTGAGTCTGCACTCTGAGGCTCTGAGAAAGCACTGAGTCAGTCCAGGTGGGGGTTGGGGGTGGCCGGGTTCTGAGAGAAGCTGGCTTTCTGGGGTTTTAATCTTCACCTCCGGTGTTTACACCCTCTCCGCTGCCCCTGGCTTGCTGCCAAGATGGAGCATCCACACTGGGGTAAAAGCCTTTTCACAGAAACGGCAGAGATCGTACCCCTCCCCCTCCAGTCTGAGCTGTGTGAGCTGCCTGTCTTGCTCTAGCTTGCCTGCCCTCAGTCTGCGCCCAGTCTGATTGACCCTCCCCCAAGCAAACACAGACCTTTTCTGGCGACTTTCAAGGATGTCTTCTCTTGGTGATAATTTGTGGATTTCTTTCTGGGTCAAGCATTAAGTCAGAGGCTTGTCATGAAGTAAATTCTGAGAGAAAACGAGGAGCTCAAGCAGCTGTCTGCCTCCACGCCGCCATCTTGGCCGGAAGTCTGTTCTCTAATTTTTTTAAAAAATTTTCTTCACAAACTTTTGGTAACTGGGGCATAGACCACAAACTGAACCCAGGGGAGGGTAGCAGGACAAGCAGCCTGAAGCACAGCCCCAGTGAGGGGGTAGGAAGCACAAGTTGTCACCAATGGCCACATTATGGGAAGGCAGAGGAAGGTGAATGTGGTCAGTAGAATCAACTTGAACCAGCTCTTGAGAGCGTCTTGTTAAAAAATTCAGTGTGAATGTTTCTCTCTCAAACACTAATATTTATTGGGGATGTTTTTTGATTGTCTATATATAAGAGAGAACTTGATAAAAATAAATCAAATTAATAATAAGTGAGTGACAATAAGTTAATAAGGAGAAAATGTTAATAATGCAAATTAAACTTAAAATATGACATGAACACTTTCTCTATTCCTCTTATATGACACTCTCTTTAAGCTCTTTGGTATTCTAGGCAGGATTGCCTAGAAACAAAATTATAGAAATATTAGAAATTAGAATTCTAATTAAATTCTATAATTAGAAATAATAGAAATAGAAGTTTTTGTTCTGTATAATTCTTCTTCACCAAACTTTCTAGCCCCAAATAGGCTCTTTTGAAGGATTTGACAAATTAATTCACACATAAAGTAGAAATGACTGATAAGGCTTTAGGTACCTGCATTTTTAGAAAAGCAATTCATAAAGAAATTTCAGCCACCTTTAATCTGAAGGGATTTATAGGAGAAACCTTAATATTCCATCAGCAGCCATGTTTTTTCCATGGATAAAGCCAACCTTGGATGTTGGAGTATTCTGAATGTAGTTTCAGCAAGAAAATGTTTGGAGGTCATAGGAAATGATGGGGTAGATGGAGTTCAAATACATGATAGGGGTACACTTTAGGTAAGGTAAGACCACCAGTGCAGGGTCACAGAGAGCTGGAGGAGATTTTAGAATTCATCTAGGCCAATTTGCTCACTTTGTGGATGAAAAAACCATCTTGGATGAGTTAGGTATCTTAGTGATACAGGTAGTAAGTTGCAGAGCTGGAATTTGAAACTTCTTCTGGAATTTGAATCTTCTGTTATAGGGTTCTCACCAAGATGCACCCTGCTTCTAATCTTCTTTGAGAAACTGTCTGCAAGTCTGGTCATGAAAAGCTAGTCAGTGCAGTGGGTTTGTTATCCTGAGGACTTTTAACACACATTTAGGGTTCAGTCAAACCTTCCATGCTTGTGGCCTTGACTATTTCTGTCCCTTGGGAAATCATTTTCTTTAGGAGGAAATGGAATCCATGTGTGATTAAAAAAAAACACACACACACACACATCAAAAGCAAAAAAAAAATCTTTGGAGTCCTTTTAAAATCTCCCTTTCCTTAAAAACAGGAAGTATCATTTTTGCCAAGATTAGACTAAAATGTGGGCTTGGAGAACTATTATATTTGAGTGGGTTCAGAGCTTGGGGCTCTGTTACATCCCTTGCAAGCCAATCTGGGGCTGGAACTTTGCAGCCTACCTCAGAAGCTCCCTTGGCCCTTGAGGCTTCCTCCTCAATGCAGCTTGCAGTTTCCGGCTGCCCAGATTTTCATACCTGCATCTGTTTTTTCAGGGGGCCAGAGAGAGAGACAAGACAAACAGACCCAGAGAGAGAAACAGAAAATGAGAGAGACAAAGAGAGAAAGAGAGACAGAGACAGAAACAGAAATACAGAGATAGACAGACAGAAAGACAGACAGAGAGAGAGAGCAAATGGGATGAAGGGAGGGAGGGGGAGAGAGACAGAAACACAGACAGAAAGGGACTGAGAGACATGGAGAGACATAGAGAGAAGCCTATGAGTAGTGACACACCAGACCAATGGCACCAGGATGTTACTTCTAAAGGGGGAATGCTGGTGTTGATTTCAAGGGCCAGTCCAAGACAAAATTGTGAAACAAATGTTCTGTCAGGGCCTCTTATGGCCCCCATTCTCCCTACTTAGTGATTCCTTATCCAAAAAAGTATCCAGTCTCCCTGGTTATCAATTAGCTCACTCAACAAGACCTCTATGGTTAAATCTCAACTATCTCTCATGAAACAAAATATAAAGACTTTGCAATTAACTACTTCATACTTATTTACAATTTTACCTCATATTTATTCTACATATGCTGATATACATACTTGTCGCCTTATTAGAATATAAGGTCCTCAGAAGCAGAGAATTAATTAATTTATGTCGTTTTTATCCCCAGCATCTTGCACCGTGCCTGGCTCATGGTAAGGGCTTAATAAATATTTTTAATTGATGTAAACCAGATAATGGTTATTTGTACTAAGGTATTGGCTTAATACTAGTTGATAATTCTATTAAGCTTTACAAAATGTTTCACATTTATGATCTCAGTTAACCTTGCCAACACCCAGTAAGGTTATTGCTCTACTTTATGACCAAAAAATGGGAATATATATAGTAAATAGTTATGAGAGACAGGATTTAAACCAAAATCTGACTTATTCAAATCCAGCATTCTTTCCACTATATTATGAAATTTAATTGTTAGTGGAATATAGGTAAAGGAACATGGAGCTTGCAAGTCAGGAAACCTTGTTTAAGCCCTGACTCTGGCATTTCTCACTTTTCATGACCTTAGACAAATCCTATCATGCCTCTCCATTTCAGAGAACTTGAAGGATCCTACTCTAATGGGAAATAGAAAGAATAGGTGTATTGCTGAAGGAGAGAATGTAATAAATAGCCCATTGTGATTCTAACACATTTTCCAGAGCCTACAAGCCTTCTAGAATTTAGCTCATATTTTAAAAGCTAATTATCAGATTGTTTAGAAAATAATGTTGAAAGGCAGCAGGAGCAATTTCAGCTGACTCCCACATCTCTTGTCATTATGCTGTGGTCATTCAGTCCTCACTCAGCTTTTCAGGCTCAAGGAAATGTTTTCCAAACTTTTTCTTCTCTGTCCAGAAGAATGAAGAAAATGAAATGTTCATTTCATTAAACTTTTATTAGAGACAGAAAATGTAGTCTAATGAAAGAAGCCTTGGAATTGGAGTCAAGAAATCTGGCTTCTATTCCAGATTTTGTTACTAACTAGGCATATGATCCAACATATATCATTTATACTTTTTTGGTCTTAGTTTATTTATCCATAAAATTGGGAGCAGTAATCCTTGCTTTGCTAATAAAGGGCTGTTTATGGAAATCATGGGAAGTAGAGAATACAGAAACATCATAGTTAAGTAAAAGATTATTTTAACTGATAATTTAATGGTATCTTGAATAGGTTCTTTCAGAGAATTTGTGCCATCAGTAAGAAATCCTTATTTTGTTCTTGTTGAAGAAAAATTTCTGAGGGAAAAGGCAACTCAAAACTCCCCTGACCTTGTCTCAAAGTTTTTTTTTTTTGTTGTTGTTGTTTGTTTGTTTTCTAGAATATCTAAAGCAAATCCTTGGGCATAGTATGTACTTCATGAGTTCTCACTAATTCAATTTGATTTTTAGTAGTCAAAATTATGTTGGTTGATAAAGTGGAGTGGAGGGAACAGCCCTTAAGTTACTTTACTTTCTGTTTTTAGGGTGCTTTCAGATATCAATCACTTATGATAGTCAGCAGGGCTTTTCCAGGGGATGATAACGACAGAAAATGAAAAGTGACAGTAAATATACTCCTTTCCCTTCCTGTGATTCATTCTGGAATTGCTCAATTTTCTGTTACTCTGGGAAGTGACATAGATGGACAAAATTTCTGAGAAATCTCCAGGAAAAGTGAAACTCAAGGGCTAATTTTTAGATAGTGTTGTTTTGCCATTTTCAATCATGTTTTACTCTTTGTGATCCTCACTTGGTGATTTCTTCGTAGAGACACTGCAGAGCTTTGCCATTTTCTTTTGTAGCTCATTTTGCAGATGAGGAAATTGAAGCAAACAGGATTAAATAATTTGCCCAAATCACAAAGTTTGTAAGTGAGGCTGGATTTGAATTCAGGTCTTCCTGACTTTAGGACCAGCATGTACTTTAGATATTACCATTTGCCTTTTTATTTCATATTTTGGCCTGGGATTTTCCACTCACAACTCCTTTTTACCTGAGAAATTTTTACTCCAGGAATGTAGGTATACAATTCAAACATTTATTGATAATAACTCATAAAGAAATTTATTTTAAGACAATTTTGGTATTCATATAATTTTACCCTTTAATAAAGGCAAATTTGCCTACTAATGAGATAGATGTGCTTTTAAATTTTTACATGAAGAATTAAATCTTGGCGGAATATTTGATACTAGAGGATGTAAAAGCATTCAGAAACTTTTACTGTTGCCAATTTTTTTTCAATCCCAGTTACACAACCCCACACAAACCCACAGTTTAAGAAGCTTTGCTTTTGGCAACTAGGTGGCTCAAATGTAGAGTACACATAGCAAACTTTACAAGTCTCCCTTTTCCATATCTCACTCCCCCATATAGTCACCCTTCCATTAACATGACAACACAGAAAAGGTAAAAGTGAGAAGGAATAAAAGATGAAAATCAAAATTTAAATGGAAGGAAGTTTTCTCATGAGGAAAAGTTAAATTCAAATCTTGCTTTGCACATTACTAGCTATATGACTCTGAAGAAGTCACTTAACTGTGGTCTGCCTCAATTTTACACAGTTAAATTGGGGTTAATAATAGCACCTATCACCCTGTGTGAGGATAAAATGAGATAATGAGGTGCTTTAAACCTTAAATCATCATATAAATACTAGTAATTATTAGGGATCTCAAAGTAATTTGTAAATGTTCTTGCTATTTCACAGAGAGAACTGAGGTACTGCAAATCAGAGTAGGATTTCCAAGAAACTATTATGATTAAATTATATATAGATGGCCTTTGACTCTTTTCCTAATGTAGTGATTCCTTTTCCCATTCAGCCTTAGTATCTAATCCCTGGAATACAGAAACTACTTAAATGTTTATTGATTCACTGATTGAACAATTAACATAATGAGGAAAGTATAGCTTTTGGTAAAGCTTTGCCTGTGCTTTTTTGGTCAACAAATATTCATTCAATGTTGGAGGGGCTGTGGGAAAACTGGAACACTGATGCATTGTTGGTGGAGTTGTGAAAGAATCCAATCATTCTGGAGAGCAATCTGGAATTATGCCCAAAAAGTTATCAAAATGTGCATACCCTTTGACCCAGCAGTGCTACTACTGTGCTTATATCCCAAGGAAATACTAAAGAGGGGAAAGGGACCTATGTGTGCCAAAATATTTGTGGCAGCCCTTTTTGTAGTGGCCAGAAACTGGAAAATGAATGGATGTCATCAAGTGGAGAATGGTTGGATAAATTGTGGTATATGAATGTTATGGAATATTATTGCTCTGTAAGAAATGACCAGCAGGATGAATACAAAGAGGCTGGGAGAGACTTACATCAACTGATGCTGAGTGAAATGAGCAGAACTAGGAGATCATTATACACTTCAACAATGATATTGTTTGAGGATGTATTCTATTGAAGTGCATATCTTCAACCTAAAGAAGATCCAATTCAGTTCCAATTGATCAATGATGGACAGAAACAGCTACACCCAGAGAAGGAACACTGGGAAAGGAGTGTAAACTGTTTGCACTATTGTCTTTCTACCCAGGTTACTTATACCTTCGGGATCCAATTCTTACCATGCAACAAGAAATTTGATTTTTCACGCATATATTGTATCTAAGATATACTGTAACACGTTTAATATGTATAGGATTGCCTGTCATCTAGGGGAGGGAGTAAAAGGAGGGAGGGAGGGGAAAATCTGGAAAAGTGAATACAAAGGATAATGTTGTAAAAAAAAAAAAAAAGGTAAAAATAATTGGGTACATGCATATGTACTGTCAAAAAAATTATAATTATAAAAGTAATAAAAAAACAAATATTCATTCAATAAACATGTAATAAGCACTTATTAGAGATATTAGCTATATGGTTCTCAGGGAGTAGGAAAGAACTTTAGAGAAATCTAGTCCAGAAGGTCAAATACTTATCATGCAGGCTGCAACAATCACGATAGGGCTCAAATCAGAGATAATTAGATATATTAGAAAAGATAATTAGAAAATATTTGACAAAATAAATAAAATATAATAAAATATAAATAATATGTTTTAAAACTAAGTCATTATGGGCTTTAGGGATCCTTATATATAGATTACTAGTCCTTTTCTATTTGATCTCCTTTCATTTTAGTTACAGAAGTTGAATCTTAGAAAGGAAAAAAAAAGTAAAAAAGCCAAGATTCTAAATACAGGTCCTTTAAGTCAAAATCCATTCGTTTTCATGTTTTATTTTTTTAAGTACATCAATTAAGTAGTACTACACCATCTTCCAGCTAATAGTTTAAGAGAACTAAGATGAATGCTTAAGCAGACATATTTCTTCTCCAACGACTCGGTACCCATTTAAGTGCAAAAGCTCAGCCTCATGTATTTTCTTAGGAACTTGATAGAGAAACAAATCTAAAATTTGCGGCCTAAAATTTATTCACCTCCTGAAATGATGTTCAATAGTGCCCTCTACTGTCCTTTTGGGTTACTCATGACACGCTAGAAATAAAAACTGCATTAAAAATAGAAAGGACCTTAGTGCTCATTCAATCCAGATGTTTCATTTTGCAAATGAAAAAAATGGAAAAAGAGAAGGTGGGAGAGTGTAAACAGACTCATGTGAAGATTTTGTCTCTAGATGGTTTCTTTTTAGTCCACTGCACCTATTGGAATTTTCTGCTAAAATCAGTCAACATACATTTATTGAGTATCTAAGACTTGGTACAGAATCTGGGTTTCCAAACAAGCTCTACTACTTAAAACCCAGGAAGGAATATGGTAAAAAAAATTTTTTTCACTTAATTTAAATTTTCTTTTAAATTTCTTTTAAATTTTGTTTATTTTATTATGAATTTGAGAAATGAAACAAGCATTTCCATAACATAATCAAATAGAAAAAAAAAAGATGATTATGAATCCATTATATACAACTTGCTATTCCTTTTAAATATATAATAAATTATTCTCTTTTTTCCTCTCTATCTTGGTCAAGATAACTACCATTAAGCACAATTATATATGTATGTATGTATATGTATGTATACACATAAACATATGTGTACATATATGTTTATATATATATACACACTTACACAGGTATATGTAAAATCTTCTATACATATACTTTTATTTATCAGTTTTTTCTCAATGCAGATAGTATCTTTCTTGATGTTTTTTGCAGCTAATTTATAATAGTCAAAATTATGTATTTACTCAAATCTATTCTTAAAACAATGTTGTTCCTGAACTTCCCCCCACCCTGGTATCTGCTTATACTTTTGTCCTCATTCCCAAATGAATATTCATTTGATGCTAGAATTCCTTGTTATGTCATTGATAGTAAGATACTACACATGGAGAAATCCATTTGATCCACTGACGCAGAATTGACAAAAAGAAGAGATAAATGTGGCTCTTGCCTTGTCTTGCCTTACCTTTGTTTTTCATTGTATTATCTCTATTATAATTATTTTTTAATGTAATAATATTATTTCTTTGTTATTTGTTATTTGATTCACTCACTATTTAGTGTATATTCTCTTCTTTGGTATACTTATTTTGCTAATATGTTAACTATGCCATAACAATATATAAAAATCATATTCTCATTATTTGTCTAACTTCATTTACTTTCTTTGTGTCCCATCTTAGTTTCTTAGTTCTTTGTGTCCCATAACATAATTGATTTAAATAAAATTGTATGTTGTTTCAAAACATAAATATTCTCCTTATAATCCTGTTAGTTCATCTCTATATTATCAAATCAAGACTTTCCATCAGGTTTATAATTTTCTTATTTGTTCTTCTGATAGATTTATCACATTTTATTTATCAATATTTATTAAGAAAGAGAAATCCTCACACAGGGAGGTAGGTGTTATTATTAACCCCAATTTAACTGTGATAAAACTGTGATAAAAACTATTTTTTAGTCATCCCTAAATGCTATCTAACAATCAAGATTTTTTGCACCTTTCATTTAAGATCTTAAAGGGAGTACTGTTCAGTGTATATAGAACTTTTTTTCTTATATGCAAGGAATTTTCAAAATATGTTTTCTAATCCATTCTGCTATTCTTCCATTTTGTGGGCAAGTTTATTTCATTGACATTTAAAGTTATACTTGCTAAATATATAGTTTTCTCTCCCCCAAAAATATTTTATATTATTTTCTCAAAACAAAACAAAACTTTAGGGGTTTGTTGTGGTTGAAACAATTTGATCCCCATTTTTTGTGTAGCTTCCAGAAATAAGTAAATTTATCACCCTATCACCTATTAATTTATTTTCCATTCTTTTCTTCATGAGATTTTCTTTTAACTCCTCATAGATTTCACTCATAGGGTTCTCTCTTTGTTTCTTAGGTATCCTTAGACAAGCTGAGACTTCCATGCTGCTTTACCAAATATAGATAAAACTTTGGCTCAGGATTTCCCTTTCTAATTTTATCAATTCTTTGTTTTAATAACAAAGTCCTATTTCAAAAAATAAAACTTTTCCTCTTTATTCCTTTTCTTCTCCAGGATAATTTTATTTGATTTCCTTTCAGAAGTTTCATTCATAATTCACATTTCACAATATGTCTTAGAGGTGAGACTTCTAAAAGATACTAGGTCCTTGCAGCATGTGAATTTTGATAATTTACTTGGTCTTTTCATGCTTTATGAACTTGTGTACCTTTCTGTCTACTGATGAAAACCGGTTTGATTGGTATGGCTCCAGTCCCCCAGGAAGTGAGGATGCCAACACTAATAAATCCAGAAGGGCATTAACCCTTCTCAGTCTCTTGCTGATCCTCCTTCCTAATTTCCTTTTCTTCACTTCTCCTTTCTTACTAGGTAATTTAGAAAAGAACTCTCACTTTGTTGGTCCTACAGGTGAAAGGAAAATCTTCTATTATAATCATACTGTTGCTTTGCCTCAAATAATATCTAAGAGGGAACCCTGAAGAGTTCTGGGTCTTTAACTGGAGGGTGTGTACTCTCTACAATAGGCATGAAAACTGATCTAGGAGCTTCTAGGAGCTGTTCCTTTCTTCCTTATGAGTATTAATAAAGTTTGTTAAAGCTATCCCCATATAAGAAGACATTAGTGTAATATGTCCTTGCACTGCAATCTGAGGTTTAAAAGTTGAGAATGAAACATGATTTCCAGAAATTAACTCTATGGAGAAAGAAAAGGGAGAAGAGAGATAAGAGAAGTACCAAGAGGATGGAAATTATTTCATGACACTCTTAACTCTCCTTCTCTCCTCCCCCATCTCATAAGATTGGATTCTTGTTCCAAGAGAGAAATTGACTCAAAATGAGCCAAGGATTCCATTCCTTGGCTGCTCCTTATAATAAATAATAGAAAGTATCCCCTGGGCAGGTGAGAGACCTGCAGGAAGAGATTCACAAATGACAAAAACAATCAAGATCTTTCCAATAATTGTAACCCAATTGCAAAATAGCCAATAGAGATCCAAATATATGAGCAAAGGGAGCAGACTACCTTTCAAGAGAAGCAACAGCAGAATCCTGGGGAATCTTTTGAAGCTTCAGGAGAACTGATAGAAGTACCTAAATTAGTCCTAATGTGAAAAATTAATAGACTATCCTTCAGGGTGTATCTGCACATCTTCCCTTCACAACTAAAAGTAGCTATTCATGAAATGGCACAAGAACAACAAGTTGGCCTGTTAGAATAGCTTAACATAGCCATCACTCAAAGTTATCCCACTTGGTGGGTAGGAAGGGGAAGGAGGATTCCCCAGTCACTCCAAGCAGATCCTCTTCCATAGAAGCAATTGACAAAAGAGATAGTCCATAAATTTATGATCATCTTAATGGATATGTCTCTGTTGACAATATGAACATAACCTGGCAAATGATGATGTCACCTAATATCATCTAAAAGAGCAATCTTTCTCATTCTTCTTTTATGTTCTAGAATGACTATCTGTAAAGAAAATTTTAATCTTGGGAACTTCTTCCCCAGAGACTAGTCAGGAAGATAGGTAGGAATATTTTATTGATAAACCAGAGAAATAACACAGATAATAGACAGAAAGTCGCTAGAGTAATGGTTAGGTTTCATTTAGATGTTCATGGGAAGTCAGGAAATAAGGGTAGGAAAGGATTTCTTCGGAAGCTCCCTCCAGGAGTCATGGAGTGGTGCCTGATAGTTCACAGAGTGACCCAGAGATATTAACAGCTCACTAACATCTTCCTGTGACTTCAAATATAAAGATATGGAGACTTCTGAGGCATTCTCAGGGAGACCCTGAGGAAGGTGATCCAATTAAGCAGGCAGGAAAAATGGGTTTAAAAAAAAGATCAGGATAAGATGGGTGGGAAAGAGGTCCAATTTAGAAGGGACTTTATCTTGAAGGGTTTATGCTCTGTTAGATTGAAACTCCTAGCCCTTTCTTGTCTCCCAGGTAGAGAAAAGAGACACACTCTAGAAATCTATTCTCCAATTTGTCTTTCCCCTTAAATAAGGGAAAAATAAATGTGGTGAGAGCATGATTCCCAGCCTAGTTATCCTTCCAGGGGATCACAGACTGCCTACCAAAATAATAAAATGATTAAACAGTGGAAGCAGACTTTTCTGGGTCTCCTAGATACTAGAGTCAGAGTCCTGAAGTTCCAGGATATCCATATACAAGGGACAACAGAATTCAGTGGTTTCAGCCCTTGTCCCATTTATCACCCAAATGATTACCACAATTATGGCAGACCAATGGTAGCTTATCTAAGGAGTTGTAGTGGTAATGCCCTCTATAGAAAACATTATAAGCATAAACCTACTAAATCACTTTTGTTCATTAGTTCAGCAATGTTTGTCTCTTCATGACCCCATGAACCATAACATACCATGTCTTTCTATGCTCTTGTACCTCCCAGTCTTTCAAATCCCATGTTCATTTTTTTTTTTTTTTTGCTGAGGCAATTGGGATTAAGTGACTTGCCCAGGGTCACACAGCTAGGGCTTGGTTAAGTGTCTGAGATCAAATTTGAACTCAGGTCCTCCTGACTTTAGGGTGGTGCTCTATCCACTGCGCCACCTAGCTGCCCCTATGTTCATTTTTTCAGTGATACTATCTATACATCTGCTGTCTCCTTTCTTTTCATGATGTGGCCATAGTATTTGACTTCCATATTTGCCCTTCCAATAAGTAATCTAAATTAATTTCTTTTCTTTCTTTTTTTTTGGAATTTTAAATTTATTTATGTATTTAGTATTTTCCCCCAGTTACATTCAAAAAAGTCTTATATTTAATTTTAATATTTTGAGTTCTAAGTTCTCTTTCTTATCCCCACTCATAATTAAGAAACTCTATGTGAAATTATGTAAAATATTTCCACAAAAGTCAAGGTGTGAAAGAAAACATAGATCTTCCATTTTAATGAAAATAAAACCCTCAAAAAATTAAGTTAAAAATAAAGAGAGAGAAAAATAAAGAATGCTTTTATCTGTATTCAGACTCAACCTGTTCCTTCTCTAGGTATGGATAGGATTTTTCATCATAAATCTTTCAGAGTAGTGGTGGATAATTGTACTACCGAAAATAGCATTTACAACTAGTCATCCCAGAACATTGGTATTACTTTTTATACAGTATATTTCACTTCATTCGTGGAGGATTTTCCAGATTTTTTTTTCCCTGAGAGCATCCTACTCATCATTTCACAGAGAACAATAATACTCCATCAGAGAAACTTGCTTTGAACATTTTACAATTACTATTGCTAATTGTATGTCTCCTCATTTATTTTCTCTTTTCTTTCACTTTGTCTCTCCTCAAGAGTTTTGGTACTGACGACTTCCTTTCCCAATAAGCCCTCTCTTTTATCATCTTCCTCCTCTTTTTTTTTTTCATATTCCATTCCCCTCTTATTTTCCTGCAAGGTAAGATAGATTTCTACACCCCTATTGAATATGTATGTTATTTCCTATGTGAGCCATTTCTAATGAGAGTAAGGTTCACTCAGCCACCCTTTCCTTCCCCCTTTCATTGTAAAAGCTTTTTCTTGCCTCTTTTTTTTATGGCAAGTAATTTGTACCATTCCACTTCTTCTTTCCTTTCTCCCAGTACATTCCTCTTTTACCCCTTAATTTCATCATTTAAAAAGAAGATATTATTCCTTCATATTCAACTCACACCTGTGTCCTCTGTCTATGTATACTCCTTCTAGCTGTCATAATAATTAGAATGTTCTCCCAAAGACTCTGCTAAAAAGCTATTAGAAATAATTCAGAATTTTAGCAAAGTCGCAGGATACAAAATAAATCCACATAAATCCTCAGGATTTTTATACATTACCAACACAATCCAAGAGCAAGAGATACAAAGAGAAATTCCATTCAAAATAACAGTCGATAGTATAAAATATTTGGGAATATATCTACCAAAGGAGAGTCAGGAATTATATGAGCAAAATTACAAAACACTTGCCACAAAAATAAAGTCAGATTTAAATAATTGGAAAGACATTCAGTGTTCTTGGATAGGCCGAGCGAATATAATAAAGATGACAATACTCCCCAAACTAATCTATTTATTTAGTGCTATACCAATCAGACTCCCAAGAAACTATTTTAATGACCTAGAAAAAATAACAACAAAATTCATATGGAAGAATAAAAGGTCGAGAATTGCAAGGGAACTAATGAAAAAAAAGTCAGAGGAAGGTGGTCTAAGTGTACCTGATTTAAAGCTATATTATAAAGCAACAGTCACCAAAACCATTTGGTATTGGCTAACAAATAGACTAGTTGATCAGGGGCATAGGTTAGGTTCACAGGGCAAGATAGTGAATAAAAATAGCAATCTAATCTTTGACAAACCCAAAGATCCCAAATTTTGGGATAAGAATTCATTATTTGACAAAAACTGCTGGGAAAACTGGAAATTAGTATGGCAGAAACTAGGCATGGACCCACATTTAACACCACATACTAAGATTAGATCAAAATGGGTCCAAGATTTAGGCATAAAGAACGAAATCATAAATAAATTGGAGGAACATGGGATGGTTTACCTCTCAGACTTGTGGAGGAGGAAGGAGTTTGTGTCCAATGGAGAACTAGAGACCATTATTGATCACAAAATAGAACATTTTGATTACACCAAATTAAAAAGTTTCTGCACAAACAAAACTAATGCAAACAAGATTAGAAGGGAAGTAACAAATTGGGAAAACATTTTTACAGTTAAAGGTTCTGATAAAGGCCTCATCTCCAAAATATACAGAGAATTGACTTTAATTTATAAGAAATCAAGCCATTCTCCAATTGATAAATGGTCAAAGGATATGAACAGACAATTTTCAGATGATGAAATTAAAACTATTTCCACTCATATGAAAGAGTGTTCCAAATCACTATTGATCAGAGAAATGCAAATTAAGACAACTCTGAGGTATCATTACACACCTGTCAGATTGGCTAAGATGACAGGAACAAATAACGATGAATGTTGGAGGGGCTGTGGGAAAACTGGGACACTGATGCATTGTTGGTGGAGTTGTGAAAGAATCCAACCATTCTGGAGAGCAATCTGGAATTATGCCCCAAAAGTTATCAAAATGTGCATACCCTTTGATCCAGCCATACTACTACTGGGCTTATACCCCAAGGAACTACTAAAGAAGGGAAAGGGACCTGTATGTGCCAAAATGTTTGTGGCAGCCCTTTTCATAGTGGCTAGAAGCTGGAAGATGAATGGATGTCCATCAATTGGAGAATGGTTGGGTAAACTATGGTATATGAATGTTATGGAATATTATTGTTCTATAAGAAATGACCAACAGGAGAAATACAGAGAGGCTTGGAGAGACTTACATCAACTGATGCTGAGTGAAATGAGCAGAACCAGAAGATCATCATACACTTCAACAATGATACTGTACGAGGATGTATGCTGATGGAAGTGGATATCTTCAACATAGAGAAGAGCTAATCCAATTCCAATTGATTAATGATGGACAGAACCAGCTACATCCAGAAAAGGAACACTGAGAAATGAATGTAAACTGTTATTTTTACCTTCTGAATCCAATTCTTCCTGTGCAACAAAAAATTCGGTTCTACACACATATATTGTATCTAGAATATACTGTAATATATTTAACATATATAAGACTGCTTGCCATCTGGGGGAGGGGGTTGGGGGAGGAAGGGAAAAAATCTGAATAGAAGTAAGTGCAAGGGATAATGTTGTAAAAAATTACCCATGCATATGTACTGTCAAAAAAATGTTATAATTATTAAAAAAATAATAATTAGAATGTTCTAATGAGTTACAAGTATCATTCTCCCAAGTAGGGATGTAAACAGATAAACCTTATTAAGTACTTTATAATATCACTTTCCTGTATTTGAAAATCAAAGGTTCCATTCAGCTCTAATCTTTTCATGATGAATGTCTGAAAATCCTTTGTTTTATTGAATGGTCGACCACCTTTTCCTCTGAAAGATTATACTCAGTTTTTGTGGGTAGGTGATTCTCAGTTGCAATCTTAGCTCTATTGTTCTCCAAGAATATCATATCCCAAGCCCTCTAGTCCTTTAATGTAGAAACTCTAAATAGTGTGTTATCCCGACTGGCTCCATTGTATTTGAATTGTTTCTTTCTGGATGCTTGCAGTATTTTCTCCTAGATCTGGGAGTTCCAGAATTTGGTTATAATATTCTTCAGAGTTTTCATTTTGGGATCTCTTTCAGGAGATGATCAGTGGATTGTCTCAATTACTATTTTATCCTTTAGTTCTAGAATTTCAGGACAGTTTTCCTTGATAATTTCTTGAAAGATGATGTCCAGGCTTTTTTTGTTTGTTTGTTTGTTTGTTTTGTTTTTTTGTTTTTTTTGTTTTTGTTTTTTGTTTTTTGTTTTTTTGATCATGACTTTCAGGTTGACCAACAATTTTAAAATTATCTCTTCAAGTCAATTGTTTTTCCAATGAGATTTTTCACATTTTTTCTATCTTTTTTTTTGCTTTATTGTATCTTGATTTTTCCAAAGTCATTCATTTCTATTTGCTTAATTCTATTTTTTAAGGAATTATTTTCCTCAGTGAACTTTTGTACCTCCTTTTCCAACTGGCCAATTTTGATTTTTTAAGCATTCTTCTCCTCATTAACTTTTTGCATTTCCTTTTCCAGCTTTCTCAATTCTTCTCTTAATTATCCTCTTACTTGAGCTGTTGTATCCCCTGAGCCCAATTCTTATTTTTTTTTTGAGGCTTTGAATGTAGGAACTTTGACTTTGTTATCATCTTCTGAGTGTATGTTTTGATCCTTCTTGTCACCATAATAATTTTCAATGGTCAGAATTATTTTTGTTTTCTGCTCATTTTCTTAGCCTATTACTTTACTTTTAACTCTTTGTTAAAGTAGGAGTCTGTTTCCAGGGTGGAGGGCACATTGTCCCAAGCTTCAGGGTTTTTGTGCAGCTGTTTGAAGAAATCCTTCTAGGAATATGATTACCTTTTCTGAGGCACTCTTTTTTGCCTTGGAGCTGTTAGATGTGTCCCTACCCCACTGTAGCCCTAAGATCTAGTATGTTGGCAAGGCTTATGGCTCCACTGACTGGGGCTATACTGGGTCTGAACACCAGACTCCCATCTTGTTGCCACTGACCTTCTGAGTCCTCCTTGGTGTTTCTGTGTTGAGAAGTCCAGAAGCCACCAGCACTGGTGATTCAGAGGTCCCACTTCACTGATCCTGAGGTCCAAAGAATTGGGACCAAGGCCATGCCTGCTCTGAGACTGCACACTGGATTCCCTCTCTGGTTCCACAGACTTTTTCTGCTGACTTCCAGCTCCTCTTTGGTGCTGGGCTGAGAGATCTGGAAGCCAATTCAGAAGCTGGCCCAGGCTGGGGCTGAGGCTGGGACCCAGGCTGCATGCTTTTCTGCTGAGCTTCTAAGTTGCCTTCAACTGGGAAATGTTCTGTTCCAGTTTTTTTGGGTATTCTGATGCTCTAAAATTTGATTAGAGTCATTATTTAAAGGAATTTTGAGCAATTTGGGGAAGGGTTTGAGCAAGTTCCTGCCTTTATTCTGCCATCTTTATTTCTTTAATTATTAGTTGATTGGATCTCATGTCAAAGGGATTCTCAAGAGTCTTCTCCAACACCACATGTCAAAAGCATCAGTTTTGTAATGCTAAATTTTCTTCATAATCTATCTCTCACAGCCATATATTACTGCTGGGGAAAAAAAAAAACAAAAACTGCCTATATGAAGCTTTATTACCAAGGTGATGTCTTTGCTTTTTTTTTTTTAGATTTTCCAGAACTTTCCTTCCAAGGAACAAACATTTTTTAATTCCACAACTGCAATCATCATCTACAATGACCTTTGAGCTCAAGAAGATAAAATCTGACAGTGATTCCATTTCATCTCCCACTACTTGCCAAGAAATAATGGGACTAGTTGCCATGATCTTAGGGGTTTTTAATATTGAATGTCTATATTCTCCTCTTTCAGCTCCCTTCAAGAAGCTTCTTAAAATCTTCTGGGGGGGCAGAGCCAAGATGATGGAGAAGATACACGCGATTCTGTGAGCGCCCTTCTTCCCTCAATACCAATTAGTTAAATGAGCCTCAAAAGTAGCGCTGGACTGATAGAAACCACAAGGACTGGAAGCACGACTTACCAGCTGAAGAGAAATTGGAGTTTCAACAGAAAAGGTCGGTTCCCAGGGGAGGAAGAAGAAAGGCCAGCACAGACGGTTGGGTGGTGGCACACTGCGCCGATCGCGCTGGGGAGGGCTCTGGGATCAGAGAAGCCACTGAGATAGAAGAATCTGGCACAGGCTGTTAGCTCTTCTCTGCTTATAAAACAGCAGTTCAGAAGAGAAATCAAGGCACTTTAAAATATGAAGCCAGATACTAGAACCACCCCAATCTGAAAGTGACTCAACAGATCATGGCGCTGTGGGTGTGGCTGACTTAGGCTGTCTAGGCTTTCACCTGGGGGTAGTTAAGAGACTGAAAAGCGGGCAGACACCGCCCAAGGTAACACATAATGCCTTGCTCGACTGGAGGCTATGGAACTCAGACCTGGAAGTCCCAGAGAAGTGGAACCTTTGAAATAGGGACCATGGTTTCAGGGCAGACACTTCCAGTTTGAGCGCAGGGGCTTTTCACGTCACCTGCTGCTGACATCCACGCCTCACCGGGACGCATAGGCTGGGCTTTGTGTCGCCTTTACTGTTCAGTCTTAAACCTCAGGAATGTTGCTAGGACACACAGCACCGTCCTATTAATCATTTCTGAGGCACTTCCAGGGAGGGGGTGGGGAACTCTCTCCCAGAGCTCTCTCTTAGCTCAGGCGCAGGAGCCGCTGCATCCATCCAGTCTGGGAGGAAGCTGGTAAATAAATAAGTAAATAATTTCCTACCCCAGGGACAGACCCAAAAAGATTTTTTAAATATGAGTAAAAAGCAAAGAAAAATGATCAATTCCTTCTACACAGAGAAAGAGTGGGTTTCCAACCCTGAGGAAGTTAACAGCAGAGAGTCAGCAGATAACAGCATAAAGGGGAACGATTCCTGCCCCCCATCACATAACTCTCTCCTAGAAGAGACTATTAAAAAATTAAGAGAGTTTGAAGAAAAATGGGGAAAGGAAAGAGAAGCTATGAAATTGGAGTTGGAAAAAATAAAGAATTCACAGGAGATACAGGGAAACAAAATTTGTGAATTAGAAAAGGTTAAAAAATCACAGGAAAGTAGGATTTCTGAATTGGAAAAGATAAAAAAGTCTCAAGAAAATAGGATTTCTGAATTGGAAAAAGAAAATAATTCTCTAAAAAAAATTAGGGAAATGGAAAAAATTTCAATAGAGCAAAATAATTCATTTAAAAACAAAATTGGGCATTTACAAAAAGAACTAAAAGCTGTGAATGAAGAAAATAACTCCTTAAAATTCAGGATGGAACAAATGGAATTGAATGATTCATTGAGAACCCAAGAATCAGTCAAACAAAACAAACAAACAAAAAAAAAAAAAAAAATGAAAAGCTGGAGAATAACGTCAAATACTTACTGGGAAAATCTATAGACCTGGAAAATAGATCTAGGAAAGATAATCTGTGGATCATTGGACTTCCCGAAAACTATGACCAAAAAAAGAGCCTAGATTCTATTTTACAGGAAATCATCAAAGAGAACTGTCCAGAGATAATAGAAATAGAAGGGAAAATAGACGTCGAAAGAATTCATCGAACTCCTTCTGAAATAGATCCTAAAAAAAAAACACCACGGAATATTGTGGCTAAGCTGCAGAATTACCACACAAAGGAGAAAATCCTGCAAGCAGCTAGAAAAAAACAATTTAAATACCAAGGTGCCACAATAAGGGTCACACAAGATCTGGCTGCCTCCACATTAAAAGATAGAAGGGCCTAGAACCTGATATTCCGAAAGGCAAAAGATCAAGGACTGCAACCAAGAATAAACTACCCAGCTAAGTTTAGTATCTTTTTCCATGGAAGAAGATGTTCATTCAATGAAATATATGAATTCCATATGCTTCTAAGAAAAAAACCAGACTTAAACAAAAAATTTGATCTACATCCACAAGACTGAAGAGAAACAGAAAAAGGTACACAGAACCCTTGAGAACTGTATCTCTTTTGTGGGTATATAGAAAGTACACATGGATAATTTGATTGTACTGATATATAAAAAGGGGGGGTGTAGTAAAGGGAAGGGGGTAGTATCAGAAAAAGGAGAAGGAGTGATAAAAAGAGGGAAACTACATCCCAAGAAGAGACATAGAAAATACACCATATCTGAGGGAATTTAGAGAGGGGGAGAAACATTGTGTGAATCTTACTCTCATCAGAAGAGGTTCAAAGAGTAAATAATTGACATATTTGTCAGAGAATTCTCTCTCACCTCATTAAAAGGGGGGAGAGGAAAAGGGAAAAGGAAAAGGAGAATAAGGGAAGGGGTTTGGAAGGAGGGGGAAGGATACTAAAAAAAGGGAGGGCTGCATGTCACAAGTGGGGTCTATAAATTAAATATTGGGGAAGGGGTTCAAGGGGGTCAAGGGAAAAAGCATAATCTGTGGATCATATGATGGCAGGAAATACAGAATTAGTAATTTTAACTGTAAATGTGAATGGGATGAACGCTCCCATCAAACGGAGATGGATAGCAGACTGGATCAAAAATCAGAACCCTACAATATATTGTTTACAGGAAACACACTTAAAGCAGGGAGATACATACAGAGTAAAGGTAAAAGGTTGGAGCAGAATCTATTATGCTTCAGGTAAAGCCAAAAAAGCAGGGGTAGCTATCCTTATCTCAGATCAAGCAAAAGCAGAAGTTGATCTAGCTAAAAGAGATAAGGAAGGAAACTATATCCTGCTGAAAGGTAGCATAAATAATGAAGCCATATCAATACTAAACATATATGCACCAAGTGGTATAGCATCTAACTTTCTAAAGGAAAAGTTAAGAGAATTGCAAGAAGAAATAGACAGTAAAACTACAATAGGGTGAGATCTCAACCTTGCACTCTCAGATTTAGACAAATCAAACCACAAAACAAATAAGAAAGAAATTAAAAAGGCAAATAGAACATTAGAAAAACTAGGTATGGTAGACATTTGGAGAAAACTGAATAGCAATAGAAAGGAATATACTTTCTTCTCTGCAGTTCATGGATCCTATACAAAAATTGACCCTATATTAGGACATAAAGATCTCAAAATTAAATGTAGGAAGGCAGAAATAATAAATGCCTTCTTCTCAGATCACAATGCAATAAAAGCTACATTCAGTAAGAAGTTAGGGGTAAATAGGCCAAAAAGTAATTGGAAACTGAATAATCTTATCTTAAAGAATGACTGGGTGAAACAGCAAATTATAGAAACAATTAATAATTTCACCCAAGATAATGACAATGATGAGACATCATACCAAAATCTGTGGGATACAGCTAAAGAGGTAATAAGGGGAAATTTTATATCTTTAGAGGCTTATTTGAAGAAAATAGAGAAAGAGAAGATTAAAGAATTGGGCCTGCAACTTAAAAAGCTAGAAAAAGACCAAATTAAAAACCCCCAACCAAAAATTAAACTTGAAATACAAAAAGTAAAAGGAGAAATCAATAATATTGAAAGTAAGAAAACTATTGAATTAATAAATAAAACCAAGAGTTGGTTTTATGAAAAAGCCAATAAAATAGATAAACCTTTGGTAAAGCTGATCAGAAAAAAGAAAGAGGAAAATCAAATTGTTAGTCTTACAAATGAAAAGGGGGATCTTTCCACCAATGAAGAGGAAATTAGAGAAATAATAAGGAGTTACTTTGCCCAACTTTATGCCAATAAATTTGATAACTTAAGTGAAATGGATGACTTCCTCCAAAAATATAGGCTTCCTAGATTAACAGAGGAGAAGATAAATTGCTTAAATAGTCTCATTTCAGAAAAATAAATAGAACAAGCTATTAATCAACTCCCCAGGAAAAAATCCCCAGGACCAGATGGATTTACATGTGAATTCTACCAAACATTTAAAGACCAATTAGCCCCAATGCTATATAAACTATTTGAAAAAATAGGGGATGAAGGAGTCCTACCAAACTCCTTTTATGACACAGACATGGTACTGATACCTAAACCAGGTCGATCGAAAACTGAGAAAGAAAATTATAGACCAATTTCCTTAATGAATATTGATGCTAAATCTTAAATAAGATATTAGCAAAAAGACTTCAGAAAATCATCCCCAGGATAATACACTATGATCAAGTAGGATTTATACCAGGAATGCAGGGCTGGTTTAATATTAGGAAAACTATTAGCATAATCGATTATATCAATAACCAAATTAACAAAAACCATATGATCACCCCAATAGATGCAGAAAAAGCATTTGATAAAATCCAACATCCATTCCTACTAAAAACACTTGAGAGTATAGGAATAAATGGACTATTCCTTAGAATAATCAGGAGCATATATTTACGACTGTCAGTCAGCATAATATGCAATGGAAATAAACTGCAACCTTTCCCAGTAAGATCAGGAGTGAAACAAGGTTGCCCACTATCCCCATTACTATTCAAATTAGTACTAGAAACGTTAGCCTCGGCAATAAGAGCTGAGAAAGAGATTCAAGGAATTAGAGTAGGAAATGAGGAAATCAAACTTTTTGCAGATGACATGATGGTATACTTAGAGAACCCCAAATACTCTGCTAAAAAGCTATTAGAAATAATTCAGAATTTTAGCAGAGTGGCAGGATACAAAATAAATCCACATAAATCCTCAGCATTCTTACATATCACCAACAAAATGAAACAGCAAGAGATACAAAGAGAAATTCCATTCCAAACAAATGTTGAGAGTATAAAGTATTTGGGAATCCATCTACCAAAGTATAGTCAGAAATTACATGAGAAAAATTAAAAAACACTTGCCACAAAAATAAAGTCAGATTTAAATAATTGGAAAGACATTCAGTGCTCTTGGATAGGCAGAGCGAATATAATAAAGATAACAATACTCCCCAAACTAATCTATTTATTTAGTGCTATACCAATCAGACTCCCAAGAAACTATTTTAATGACCTAGAAAAAATAACAACAAAATTCATATGGAAGAATAAAAGGTGGAGAATTGCAAGGGAACTAATGAAAAAAAAGTCAGAGGAAGGTGGTCTAAGTGTACCTGATCTAAAGCTATATTATATAGCAGCAGTCACCAAAACCATTGGCTAAGAAATAGACCGGTAGATCAGTGGAACAGATTAGATACAAAGGACAAAAAAGGGTATATCTATAGCAATCTAATCTTTGACAAACCCAAAGATACCAACATTAGGGATAAAAATTCATTATTTGGAAAAAACTGTTGGGAAAACTGGAAATTAGTATGGCAGAAATTAGATATGGATCCACACTTAACACTATATACCAAGATAAGATCAAAACGGGTCCATGACTTAGGCATAAAGAATGAGATAATAAATAGATTAGAGGAACAGAGAATAGTCTACCTCTCAGACCTGTGGAGGAGGAAGGAATTTATGACCAGAGGAGAACTAGAGATCATTATTGATCACAAAATAGAAGATTTTGCTGACATCAAACTAAAAAGTTTCTGTACAAACAATACTAATGCAAACAAGATTAGAAGGGAAGTAACAAATTGGGAAAATATTTTTAAAAGGAAAGGTTCTGACAAAGGTCTCATTTCCAAAATATATAGAGAACTGACCCTGATTTATAAGAAATCAAACCATTCTCCAATTGATAAATGGTCAAAGGATATGAACAGACAATTCTCAGATGATGAAATTGAAACTATTTCCACTCATATGAAAGAGTGTTCCAAATCACTACTGATCAGAGAAATGCAAATTAAGACAACTCTGAGATACCACTACACACCTGTCAGATTAGCTAAGATGACAGGAACAAATAACGATGAATGTTGGAGGGGATGTGGGAAAACTGGGACACTGATACATTGTTGGTGGAGTTGTGAAAGAATCTGGCCATTCTGGAGAGCAATTTGGAACTATGCCCAAAAAATTATCAAACTGTGCATACCCTTTGACCCAGCATTGCTGTTATTGGGCTTATATCCCAAAGAAATACTAAAGAGTGGAAAGGGACCTGTATGTGCCAAAATATTTGTGGCAGCTCTTTTTGTTGTAGCTAGAAACTGGAAGATGAATGGATGTCCATCAATTGGAGAATGGTTGGGTAAATTATGGTATATGAAAGTTATGGAATATTATTGTTCTGTAAGAAATGACCAACTGGAGGAATACAGAGAGGCTTGGAGAGACTTACATCAATTGATGCTGAGTGAAATGAATAGAACCAGAAGATCGCTGTGCACTTCAATACTGTATGAAGATGTATTCTGATGGAAGTGGATATCTTCAGCATAAAGAAGATCCAACTCACTTCCAGTTGATCAATGATGGACAGAAATAACTACACCCAGAGAAGGAACACTGGGAAGTGAATGTAAATTGTTAGCACTACTGTCTATCTACCCAGGTTACTTATACCTTTGGAATCTAATACTTAATGTGCAACAAGAAAATGGTATTTACACACATATATTGTATCTAGGTTATATTGTAACACATGTAAAATATATGGGATTGCCTGTCATCGGGGGGAGGGAATGAAGGGAGGGGGGGGATAATTTGGAAAAATGAATACAAGGGATAATATTATAAAAAATTATTCATGCATATATACTGTGGAAAAAAATTCTAAATAATAAAAAATAAATAAATAAATAAAATCTTCTGAACTTTCTACCAACAGAGTGGTATTATCTACACATCTGAAATTGTTGGTATTTCTTCCAATTACTGCATGTGTTAAATAAATAAGTGACAATATGCAGCTTTTTCATACGACTTTTCTGATCTTAAACCAATCAGCTGTTCCATGTCTGATTCTAACTATTGTTTCTTGACCTGTATATAAGTTCCTCAGAAGACAAATAAGACGATCTAGTACACTGAGGACTTGTCACCTTTTGTTGTGATCCACATAATCAAAGGCTTTGATGTAGTCAATGAAGCAGAAATAGATATTTTTTCTGAAACTACTTTGCTTTCTCCATAATCCAGCTAATGTTTGCGATATGGTCTTTAATTCTTCTGCCTTTTTGAAAACCAGACTGCTTTTTTTGGTATTTCTCGGTTTATATATTGCTGAAACTAGTTTCTATAAATTTATATATAACCTTGCAGGTATATGAAATGAACACAATTGTTTAGTAGTTTAAAGATTCTTTGACATTGCCCTTTTCTAGGATTGGGACATAAAATGATCTTGTCCAATCTAGTGACCACTGTTGGGTTTTCCAAATTTGCTTTCATTTCAAATGAAGCACTTTAACATATCATCTTTTAGGATTTTAAATAGCTCATCTTGAATTCTCTCATATCCACTAGCCTCATTGTTAGTAATATTTCCTTTACCCCTTGACTTCATTCTCCAGGATATCTAGCTCTAGATCAATAACCATACCATTGTGATTATTAATAATATTAAGATTTTTTGGTATAGTTCTCCTGTGAATTCGTATCCTTATCTCTTCTACTTCAGTTGTTACTAACATTTTTTTCTTTTATCATACCTATTTTTGCATGAAACCATTGCCATTTCTAATTTTCTAGATTTCTTGTATTTCCCATTCTTTGCATTGCTCATTAAAACAAACAAGCAAACAAAAAACTGTCTTTCAACTCTGAGAGATGATTATGAACATAGAATTACCAGTCCCTCTGTTTTTGTCCACCTGCATTTTGGATTTCCTTCCCAGGCTAATTGTACACTATTTCAAAGTCTGGTGCTTTTTGTACAGCAAAAACATGTTTGGACATGTATACATATTTTGTATTTAATTTATACTTTAACATATTTAACATGTATTGATCAACCTGCCATCTTGGGGGGGGAAGGAGGGGAAAAATTAGAACAAAAGATTTGGCAATTGTCAATGTTGTAAAATTACCCATGCTGATTTACCATATCTGGTAAATAAAAACTATTTTTAAAAAACTGTCTTTCTATTCTCAGAAATTCTGCAGTTAATTGGGTCTTTCCCTTTCTCCTTTTTCTTCTTTCCTTAGCTATTTGTAAAATCTCGGTAAACAATTATTTTGCTTCCTTGCTCTTCTTTTTCTTTGGAATATTTTTTGTTGTTGTTGTTGCTTCTGTATAACGTGAATTTCTGTCCATTTTTCTGTGGGAACTCTACATGTTAGCTCTAGTCCCTTAGATCTATTCATCACCTCCACTAGATATTCATAAGGAATTTAGGTCATACCTATAGAGGTTTATGGTTTTCCCTTTCTTCATTTTAAGTCTGAATTTTTCATAAGAAGCTCATGATCTGAGTCATAATCAGCTTCAGACCTTGTTTTAATTGATTATTTAGAGAATCTGCACCTTAAGCTGCAAAATATACAATCTGATTTTAATGCTGTTGTCTGTTATGTCCACAGAGTCATCTTTTGCATTGTTAAAAAAAAGTGTTTGCTCTGACCAGCAAGTTATCTTAATAAAACTCTACTAGTTTCTATCCTGCTTCATTCAATAGGACAATTTACCTGTTATTCCAATGATCTTTTTTGATTGTCTATTTTAGCATTCCAATCCCTTATGAGGAATGTAAAACCTTTGGGGGAGGGGTTAGTTTTAGAAAATATTGTAAGTCATCATAGAACTAATCAACTTTGTCCTCTTTGATGTCAGTGACTAGATCATAGACTTGTATTATTGTGCTGAATAGTTTGCCTTAGATTCAAATAGATATCATTTTTGTCATCTTTGAGATTATATCCTAGTAATGATTTTTTACCCCTTTATCTTCATTTCTTCTAAAGAATTCTTGCCCACAATAGTATATGTAATGGTCTGCTGAATTAAATTCATCCATTTCCATCTATTTAAATTCACTAATACCATTTAAATTCACTGATGTTTAAGCATCTTCCCATTTGACCACATTCATACATTTGGTTCATACATTTTACATTCCAGATTTTTATGCAATATTGATCTTTACAGCAATAGTCTTTCTTTCTATAAATAGAGGCATCTGCAGATGAGCTTCCTTTCCCTTTGGTCCATCACTTTCCTTTTTTGTCCAGCTGTTTGTAGTTATCCTCCACTTTTCCCAATTTTGTGCTACACACCTTCCAACCTGAGGAACATATCTTCCAGTGTCATTTTTTTAATCATTTTAATATTGTACATATCTTGCAAAATTACTGAAGAGTTCGCCATTTTCTTCTCCAATGGATTGTCCTTTGTCAGAACCAATTATTTTTGGTAATCTTGCAAAACATAGTTCATAGTTTTATTAAATTATACAAACTCCTCTACCTTTATGAGGCAGTGATCCAAGAAAGACTTAATCACTTTACAGGGTAAGTTTCAGCTGGCCACAGTCCACACAATTGCCTCTCTCCTCCCATTAGCTGTGATTCAGATAGGAGCTCATGATTTTTCTTGGTTTCACATTCCTATCAAATTGGTCCAGCTAAAGCAATATAGAATTCCAATGGGGAGGAGATAGTTCATTGCCTTATTACAAGTACAGATCATTTTTTAGTTCCACAGTCCAGTGTGGCTAGTAAAAAAAGCCAGTGGTTCTCAAATACTATAGCCTATTATGTATTAAAAGAGGTTAGGAATAGTTGTCCTCTTTCCCCAATCCTCCTTACACACATATACCCCAGACTGTGACTGAAACTCTAGGTATAGTTAATATTTTCCCCATTTCTTTTGATTCCTGGCCAATGCTTTCATTTTTTTCATTCATCTAAAAGAAGAGGACCAAGTCAAATTTGATTTTGTTTCGCAGGAATGAAATATATCATTACTGTCTTATCCCAATGATATCTTAATATTTAATCAGTTGAATAGATAGAAGTTAAGTTCCAACATGATAGTTCTTCACTTTATTGACATTATTGTAGTAACAATTGAGACAAAAAAGGCACCATCCTGATTTCCCTGAAGGCCCAAGTAGAACAATATAGGTGGTTAGTTAAGTTAGATAAGATATTAGACAATTGCATTAGGCTGAATCTCTGGGAAGAACAATCTTGAAGTCAATAATAAACTTCTAATCCTGAAGTTCCCAGCCACCAAGAAAGATGCTCAGGCTTTGATTGGGCTACTTGACTACTGGTACATCCCACATTTAGAGATAATTGAGATCTCTCTATATATAGAGAGGTCCCTCTATACCATACCTTGACATGCCATATAATTTGATTGAGGACTAACACGATAAACTGCATCGGAAGCTGCCCAATGGGCAATCCAATAAACCTTTCCACTTGGACCCATGTCATCTAGAGATGCCATAGCATTTCACATATCAACTACTCTAATGGAAACATGCTGAAACCTATGACAGAAATTTTCAGTTAGGATCTAGAAAACTCTTCAAGGTGTCTTTTAAGGTGAGATTCACAGCACAATGAACAAAACTATAAGCAAGTGCTCTCTATCCCTTGAACTAAGCACTTAAAAGGAGATATTAATTTATATAAATTCAGGCTGTGGCTAATGGTCTAAACATCTGGTCTATTCATTGAAGTAAATCAACAAATAAAGTTTATGTCATTATGGGAATGGAGCATCTCTGTAGACCTTCATAATAGATTGAAAAGTTTTAAAAATGAATAGCTTCATATCATTCATGTATCTGTCTACAAAGAATATTTCATGAGGAATCCAAATGGAATGATATAGATATATCATGAATTTATATAATGGATTTGCATGCAAATTGGCCATGGAAATAAACCTCACTATAGAACTGGGCCTAGCACAGAGGCTTCTCCTTCAGCCAAGAAGAAAAAGAAGGGAAAGTTAACACTTCCTGCCAACTCCATCAATATGTAGGAAGTTAATTCCTAGGGAAGATCCCTTGAGAGTTGCAACTGGCTTGATCTTGGCAAACAGATTATAAGGGCCTACTTCTATGACATCCAGCCCATGATATGACTTGATAATAGTACATATCATTGGTACACTGGTACAAAGGTGATTGAATGTCAGCCCTTGAAAAGAATGTCTTCACTTTAGCTCTCCTGATTATATTTTTAGCAATAATTCAACTTCATTTAGTGCAGCCAGGAATCAATAGCAAATCTGAAATTAAGAAATAAGTGGGGTCCTCCTATAGGCAGGTAGTGAAGGAGGTGACTAGACCTAGAAAGGAGAGTTTAAGTTGTTAGGGAGAATCCTTAGATTCTCACCTACACTTTTTATTTCCACAGGTATGCCAGACAATGGGTGGGAACTGATTGAGATTCTGACTCCATTTTCCCTCCTCCTAGTTATGTGGCTGATTTTCAATTTGACTTTATGAATCTGGCTATCACCTGAATAGCAGAGGCTATAATTATAAATCTAATAAGCATCATGGTACTCCTGATTTTTGCAGGGACTTTTCTTTTTGTTATTCCCCACCCCATCCTTTACACCAAGTCCATCATTGTGGAGCTAGTAGCATATTTCTCCTTTTATACTGGATTTTACCTGACAAAAACACAGCAGACAGATCTGTCACCTGACTCTAAGAACATCTGATGGATGGATCTGAAGTGCCTTTCAAACTCTGGCCATCTGCATGACAAGCAGAGTTTTAATCCTGATTACGATCCATTGTGTGCCATAATGCATACTGTGTCAGCTCACTAAGTCCTTTACTGTTTGCCTTATACATGCCCCAGATGGTAGTGCTTTGATTTGAATGTTGAAATACTGGCATTGGGGTGGGGCTGGGAAGAATAGATTATCAAAACCTTGAAAACTGGTTTGATTGGTGTGGCCCCAGCTCTCCAAAGGCTAATAAACCCAGAGAGTAGGCATTGACCTTTTCCAGTCTCTTACTGGAATGGTTAAAGTTATGTTTATTACTTCCTTATTCCTCATTCCTACTTTCCTTCTCTTCATTCCCCTCTCTTTGTGGGTAATTTAGAAAACACCCTCACTTTACCTTTCCTACAGATAACAAGGTACTTTCATATTGGCATCATAATGGCTCTTTGTCTTAAATGGTATATAAAGTTGACTCCTTCAGCTGGATCCTTTCCCTCACCCCTGCTTTCCACTGTGGATATGAAAATCACATACTGTCTGTCTTTGCTAATACCTTTTTTTCCTCTTCTTGTGAAGAGCAATAATGTTTGTTCAAGTTAGTTACTTGTATATGAGATGACACTTTTCATTTGGGTTTCTTCACTTCATTACTTACTAAAGTGTCTTTCGTTTGATAGATTCATCTATTAAATGCCTTGGTCACCTCTTTTTTCTTTAGTTGGAATGATTCAAAATTCTGTTTTACTAAATGCATTGCATTTTTTCAGCTATGACAGTTTTAACTTTTAATATGTGATACTTTGGGATACAGATAGATTTCTTTTGTTTTTTGGAATTTTATATTCCAGAATTTACCTTAAGATGGTTTTGATTCCTGCTGAATTTGTATTGATCTATGAAGAACATTTGACTGTCAATTTTTACAATTCTTTCTTTACTGTTATACCTAGAACTTGGTGACTATATTTCTAGGAGAATTGAACTTAGGGTTCCCTCCTGTCAGATACATATGGATTATCTTGCAATCTATTTCCCCCATTTTCTTGCATAAGTTCATGTAGTATAGTATTCCAGATTTTTGTTGTATGATTTTTTTTTCCTGACAGACAAATGCTTTTCAAATTGTTTCTCCACATTTTGTCTTTTAAGTTAGGTTTCCTTCCAGATTTTTAAAAATTATTATTATTTTAATAGCTACAACAATGAGGTTAGAGCACAAGAAGTCACCATTCTGGCAAGCACGTTTCTACTTTACAAATACCCCACTTATAGCTTTTTAATTTGAGGGGATTGTTATCATTATAATTTTATTATCTCATATGCATATACCAATTTATGTCTTGAAAACTTTTTACCAAGTTTTAAATTATCTCATCCAATCCACATAGCAGCTTTAAATAAAGGATGCAATAATTGTCATTATACAGATAAGAAAATTGATGCTAATGGAGATTAAATAGTAATATAATAATAATATGTCTAATGATCATTGATTAATTATGTCTATAAAGAAGTGATTTTAATTACTTTGCTTAATATCTATACAATATTATGTGACAGTTGATTTAAATTAATATTATGTTTTGTCATCATTCATTAAATAGCCCCATTTGGAAATAAACTTGGGCTTGCCTAAATCATGCTGAAATTAAATGTCTGGATAGTACTTAAACTTAAATCTTTCTTATTCCAGATCCATTGTTCTATCTACTGTGCTCTAAATCCTTGCCTTCTGTTCTAAATCATAGAGTCTCTTTACTGCATCCTTTTTTTTTTTTTAGGAGTTTCATGCCTTGTTTATTCCTTTAATTCAATCAATCATTTAGTTCTTCCTGTTTTATTTCTGGAAATCCAATAGTACTTATAGTATCATTTCATGTTTTTGTTAGACTTTTCCTAGGATTTTTTTTTCCAAAGTAGTTCTTCATTTTATTTATTTATTTATTTTTTTGGTTTACTGATGTTATCAGATGCACTGTTAGATTTCCCTCCTGATGATTTCTTCTCTCCTTTCTATGATTTTGTTTCAAACTTTTAGTTCATATCTTGTGATTTTGAGATGGCAAGAGGTAGTTAGATTTAGAACATAATCAGTAACTTGCCCATTTTGTTAGGACAAAATTTAATTTAAAAATTATAAAGTGCCCACTACTTACTTATCTGTCATTAGGTTTTTTTGAATTTAAAGTAACTGGCACAAAACTTGAACTCAACTAAGTTAAATGGGTATGCTAGTGAAGAGAGATAATAATGGACTCACTGAAACATAACGAAGGTTGCTGTGCCTGTACCTGGAAAGTGGTGCTGAAGAGAGGATATATATCATCTGATAGTTTCTTAGTAAAAGCAATTATTCTTGCTAATTAAGTGCTAAATTCAACTTCTACATTGTTTAAAAAGAGCAGATATTAATAGAACCCTCAAAAGTTTGGCAACTGAATATAAAAACCCAGATCACTCTACTCTAATCATAGTTCTGACTATGTGATTGGTTCTTAGGTACAAATATAGTTATGATATAAATCTTACAGGCAAGACTCTTATGATACTTTTGAGAGAAAAACACATGGGAAACTATAGTGTTGGGAAGAATGAGAAAAATACAGAGGAACTTAGGCAGGGACCATTTTGGCTTGGGATTTGAAGAGGAAGATGAGGTCTTATGAAACTAGAAAGTGACATGATTTGACTTCCATTCTGAAGACAGTGTTTCTAAGTACTTTATGATTTTATTAAGTAATTCCATTCCTAATAATTGTAATAATATACTTCTATTGGGTTAATGGGAGATTAATAGGAAAGGCAAAGCACAATAATATCACATGTATCTAAGAATAGACATACTATCCACCTTTTCAAAGTATAGACTTCTTGTAATTTTTGGAGAAATGTCTCTCAGGTTGGCTGTTTGTCGTCTTTGGGGGAAGGATAGTCTTCCAGCAAAGATGGCGGCATGGAGGTAGACAGCTGCTGAGCTCCACGTTTTCTTTCAGGACTTACTTCATGACAAGCCTTGGAATTAATGCTTAACCAGAAAAGAAACCCACAAATAATCACCAACAGAAGACCTCCTTGAAATTAGCCAGAGAAGGTCTGTGTTTGCTCGGGGGAGTGGACTAAGAGACTGGGCACAGACTGAGAGCAGGCAGCAAGAGAGAGGCAGGCAGCTTACACAGCTCAGACCAGAGGAGGAGGGGTACGATCTCTTCCATTTCTGCAAATAGACTTTTGCCCCAGTGTGGATGTTCAGTCTTGGCAGCAAGCCAGGAGCAGCAGAGAGGGTGTAAACACCGGAGGTGAAGAATAAAACCCTGGAAAGCTAGCATCTCTCATCTCTCGGGACCCGGCCACCCCCACCCCCACCTGGAGTGATTCAGTTCCTTCTCAGAGCCTCAGAGCATAGACACAGCACAGCCATTTCGGTCCTGTTAGTGCCTTGATGGAGTCTCCCGAAGTCTGAAGAGGAAGCCCGATAATATCATCCAGCCCCATCCCCCACCCAAAACACACCAATTGTTTCTCTTCTCAATTTGTTTTCTTTGATTCCCACTTTGACAAAATGAACAAAAAATTTTAAAGGACTCTAACCATTGACAGCTTCTGTATGGAGAAAGAGCAGACTTCAAACACTGAGGAGACTAAAAGCAGATTGTCTCCAGAGGAATCCCCTAAAGGGGATATGATCTGCTCCTAAATACATAAGACTTTCATAGAGGAAATCAAAAAGGCTCTCACAAGAGAGCTAGAGGAGAAATGGGAAAAGGAAAGGGAAGCTTGGCAAGAGAGTCTGGAGAAGTCTTTACACGCATTTAAAGACAGAGTAGATAAAGAAAACAAATCATTGAGAAATAAAATTAGTGAATTAGAAAAGGTAAACAACTCCAAGGAAAACAGGATTAGTGAGCTGGAAAAAGAAAACAGCTCTCTAAAAAATAAAATGGATGAAATGGAAAAAAATTCCATAGAACAAAAAAATTCACTTAAAAACTCAATTGGGCAATTAAAAAAAGATATAAAAAACTGAGGGAAGAAAATATATCATGGAAAAGCAGAATCAAACAAATAGAAATGAATGACTCGAGGAGAAACCAAGAATCAGTCAAGCAAAACCAGAAAAATGAAACAATGGAAAAGAATGTTAAGTATCTTTTTGGGAAGACAACAAACCAGGAAAATAGATTCAGGAAAGACAATCTGAAAATAATTGGACTCCCTGAAAAATATGGGGAAAAAAAGAGCCTAGACACTATTTTCCAGGAAATTATCAAAGAGAACTGCCCAGACATTTTAGAAACAGAGGGTAAAATAGATATTGAAAAAATTCATCAGTCACCTACTGAAAGGGACCCTAATATCAGAATGCCAAGAAATATATTGGCCAAGTTCAAGAACCATCAGACAAAGGAAAAAATACTGGAAGCTGCTAGAAAAAAGCAATTCAGATATGGAGGAGCAACAATAAGGATAACCCAGGATCTAGCAGCGTCCACATTAAAAAGAACAAAGGGCCTGGAACATGATATTCCAAAAAGGATAAGGAACTTGGTATGCAGCTAAGAATAAATTACCCAGAAAAAATGGGCATCGTTTTCCAGGAAAGAAGATGAAAAACCAGACCTACAAAAAATGTTTGATCTTCAAATACAGAACTCAAGAGATTTCTAAAAAGGTAAAAAGAAATCTTGAGAACTATATTTCTGCCATAAAGATATGTAAAGAACACATGTATAATTTGTCCTAGAAACTAGAGGTGGAAAGGAAATTATATCATAAAAAAAGGTAAAATGGTGGTACTACATCTCATGAAGAGGAAAAGGTAACCTATTATATCTGAGAGAAAGAAAGGAGGGAGATAAACATAGTATGTATCAATAGACATATTCGATTTATGGTGAAACTTCTTCCACTTCATTGAAAAGTGAGAGGGAAGGAGCAAGCTAAGGGAAAGGGAAAACAGAAATTGTGAGGAAAAGGGGTAAAATAAGGGGAGGAAAATAAGGGATACTAAAAAGGGAGGGCTGTGAAAAGCAAATGGTGTTCACAAGGGGAATACTGGGTAGGAGGATAAGAGGGAAGGAAAGGAGAAAAGGATAAACAGGGGTGAACAGGATGGCAAGCAATATAGAATTAATCATTCTAACCATAAATGTGAATGGGGTAAATTCCCTCATGAAAAGGAAGCAGTTAGCAGACTGGATTAAAAGTCAGAATCCTACTATATGTTGTTTACAGGAAACACACCTGAAACAGGGTGATACATTCAAACTAAAAGTAAAAGGGTGGAGCAGAATCTACTATGCTTCAGGTAAAGCCAAAAAAGCAGGGGTAGCCATCCTCATCTCAGATCAAGCAAAAACAAAAATTGATCTAATTAAAATAGATAAGGAAAGGCATTATATCCTGCTAAAGGATAGCATCAATAATGAAGTAGTATCCATATTAAATATATATGCACCAAGTGGTGAAGCATCTAAATTTTTAAAAGAAATTAAGAGAGCTGCAAAAAGAAATAGACAGCAAAACTATAATAGTGGGAGATCTCAACCTTGCACTCTCAGATTTAAATAAATCAGATCACAAAATAAATAAGAAAGAAGTCAAAGAGGTAAGTAGAATACTAGGAAAGTTTGATATGATAGATTTTTGGTGAAAGCTAAATGGAGACAGAAAGGAGTACACTTTCTTCTCAGCAATTCATGGAACCTATACAAAAATTGATCATATACTAGGACATAAAAACCTCAAAATCAAATGCAGTAAGGCAGAAATAGTAAATGTGTCCTTTTCAGACCACAATGCAATGAAAATTACATTTAATAAAAAGCCAGGGGAAAATAGACCAAAAAATAATTGGAAACTAAATAATCTTATACTAAAGAATGATTGGGTAAAACAGCAAATCATAGACATAATTAATAACTTCACCCAAGAAAATGACAATAATGAGACATCATACCAAAATGTGTGGGATACAGCCAAAGCAGTAATAAGGGGAAGTTTCAGATTAGATTTAGATTTTAGAGGCCTACTTGCATGAAATAGAGAAAGAGAGGGTCAACAAATTGGGCTTACAACTAAAAATACTAGAAAAGTAACAAATTAAAACTCCCCAGACAAACATGAAACTTGAAATTGAAAAAATAAAAGGTGAGAGTAATAAAATTGAAAGTAAAAAAAACTATTGAATTAATTAATAAAACTAAGAGTTGGTTCTATGAAAAAAACAACAAAATAGACAAACCTTTAGTAAATCTGATTTTAAAAAAGGAAAGAGGAAAAGTAAATTGTTAGTCTTAAAAATGAAAAGGGAGAACTCACCACTAATGAAGAGGAAATTAGAACAATAGTTAGGAGCTACTTTGCTTAACTTTATGCCAATAAATTCAATAACTTAAATGAAATGGAAGAATACTTTCAAAAATATAACTTGCCCAGATTAACAGAGGAAGAAGTAAGTAGTCTAAATAGCCCCATCTCAGAAAAAGAAATAGAACAAGCTATTAACCAACTCCCTAAGAAAAAATCCCCAGGACCAGATGGATTTACATGTGAATTCTACCAAACATTTAAAGAACAACTAACTCCAATGCTATATACACTATTTGAAAAAATAGGGCTTGAAGGAGTCCTACCAAATTCCTTTTATGACACAGTCATGGTACTGATACCTAAACCAGGTAGATTGAAAACTGAGAAAGAAAACTAGAGACCAATCTCCTTAATGAATATTGATGTTAAAATCTTAAATAAAATATTAGCAGAAAGACTATAGAAAATCATCCCCAGGATAATACACTATGACCAAGTGGGATTTATACCAGGAATGCAGGGCTGGTTCAATATTAGAAAAACTATTAGCATAATCGATTATATCAATAACCAAATTAACAAAAACCATATGATCATCTCAATAGATGCAGAAAAAGCATTTGATAAAATCCAACATCCATTCCTACTAAAAACACTTGAGAGTATAGGAATAAATGGAGTATTCCTTAAAATAATAAGGACTTGTATTTAAAATCGTCAGTAAACATCATATGTAATGGCGGTAAACTAGAACCTTTCCCTGTAAGATCAGGAGTGAAACAAGGTTGCCCACTATCACCATTACTATTCAATATAGTACTAGAAATGCTAGCCTTGGCAATAAGAGCCGAGAAAGAGATTCAAGGAATTAGAGTAGGTAATGAGGAAATCAAATTATCACTCTTTGAAGATGACATGATGGTATAGAGAACCCCAAAGACGCTGCTAAAAAGCTATTAAAAATAATTCAGAACTTTAGGAAAGTTGCAGGATACAAAATAAATCCACATAAATCCTCAGCATGTTTATACATTACCAACACAATCCAACAGCAAGAGATACAAAGAGAAATTCCATTCAAAATAACGGTCGATAATATAAAATATTTGGGAATATATCTACCAAAGGAAAATCAGGAATTATTTGAGCAAAATTATAAAACACTTGCCACAAAAATAAAGTCAGATTTAAATAATTGGAAAGACATTGAGTGCTCTTGGATAGGCTGAACGAATATATAATTAAGATGACAATACTCCCTAAACTAATCTATTTATTTAGTGCTATACCAATCAGACTCCCAAGAAACTATTTTACTGACCTAGAAAAAATAACAACAAAATTCATATGGAAGAAAAAAGGTAGAGAATTTCAAGGGAAGTAATGAAAAAAAAATCAAATGAAAGTGTCCTAGCTGTACCTGATCTAAAACTATATTGTAAAGCAGCAGTCACCAAAACCATTTGGTATTGGCTAAGAAATAGACTAGTTGATCAGTGAAATAGCTTAGGTCCAAAGGACAAAATAGTGAATAACTATAGCAACCTAATGTTTTTTTTTTTTTTTTTTTTTTTTTTTAATTTTTTTTTTATTATATATATATATATATATATATATTTTATAATATTATCCCTTGTATTCATTTTTCCAATTTACCCCCCTCCCTCTATTCCCTCCCCCCGACGACAGGCAATACCATACATTTTACATGTGTTACAATATAGTCTAGGTACAATACATGTGTGCGAATATCACTTTCTTGTTGCACAATAAACATTAGATTCCGAAGGTACATGCAACCTGGGCAGACAGATATTAGTGCTAACAATTTTCATTCCCCTCCCAGTGTTTCTTCTCTGGGTGCAGCTACCTCTGTCCATCATTGATCAACTGGAAGTGAGTTGGATCTTCTTTATGTTGAAGATTTCCACTTCCATCAGAATACATCCTCATACAGCATTGTTGTTGAAGTGTACAGTGATCTTCTGGTTCTGCTCATTTCACTCAGCATCAGTTGATTTAAGTCTCTCCAGGCCTCTCTATATTCCTCCTGCTGGTCATTTCTTACCGAGCAATAATATTCCATAACCTTCATATACCACAATTTACCCAACCATTCTCCAACTGATGGACATCCATTCATCCTCCAGTTTCTAGCTACAACAAAAAGAGCTGCCACAAACATTTTGGCACATATATGCAACCTAATGTTTGACAAACCCAAAGATACCAAGTTTTGGGATAAGAATTCATTATTTGACAAAAACTGCTGGGAAAATTGGAAATTAGTATGGCAGAAACTAGGCATGGACCCACATTTAACACCACATACTAAGATAAGATCAAAATGAGTCCATGACTTAGGCATAAAGAATGAGATCATAAATAAATTAGAGGAACATAGGATAGTTTACCTCTCAGACTTGTGGAGGAGGAAGGAATTTGTGGCCAAGGAAGAACTAGAGGCCATTATTAATCACAAAATCGAAAATTTTGATTACATCATATTAAAAAGTTTTTGTATAAACAAAACTAATGCAAACAAGATTAGAAGGGAAGTAACAAATTGGGAAAACATTTTTACAGTTAAAGGTTCTGATAAAGGCCTCATCTCCAAAATATACAGAGAATTGACTCTAATTAATCAAGCCATTCTCCAATTGATAAATGGTCAAAGGATATGAACAAACAATTTTCAGATGATGAAATTGAAACTATTTCCACTCATATGAAAGTGTTCCAAATCACTATTGATCAGAGAAATGCAAATTAAGACAACTCTGAGATACCACTACACACCTGTCAGATTGGCTAAGATGATAGAAACAAATAACGATGAATGTTGGAGGGGATGTGGGAAAACTGGGACACTGATGCATTGTTGGTGGAGTTGTGAAAGAATCCAACCATTCTGGAGAGCAATCTGGAATTATGCCCCAAAAGTTATTAAACTGTGCATCCCCTTTGCCCCAGCAGAGCTACTCCTGGGCTTATATCCCAAGGAAATGGTAAAGAAGGGAAAGGGACCTGTATGTGCCAAAATGTTTGTGGCAGCTCTTTTCATAGTGGCTAGAAAGTGGAAAATGAATGGATGTCCATCAATTGGAGAATGGTTGGGTAAATTATGGTATATGAATGTTATGGAATATTATTGTTCTGTAAGAAATGACCAACTGGAGGAATACAGAGAGGCTTGGAGAGACTTACATCAACTGATGCTGAGTGAAATGAGCAGAACTAGGAGATCATTATACACTTCAACAATGATACTGTATGAAGATGTATTCTGATGGAAGTGGATATCTTCAACATAGAGAAGAGCTAATCCAATTCCATTTGATCAATGATGGACAGAATCAGCTATACCCAGAAAAAGAACACTGGGAAATGAATGTAAACTGTTAGCATTTTGTGTTTTTTCTTCCCAGAATATTTTTACCTTCCGAATCCAATTCTTCCTTTGCAACAACTACAACAACAACATTTAGTTCTCCACATATATATTGTACCTAGGATATACTATAACATATTTAATATGTATGGGGATGCCTGCCATCTAGGTGAAGGGGTGGAGGGAAGGGGGGGAAAATTTTTGGGGAAGGATCATTCTTCCATGAAAATACAGAAAAGCACTTATTACCTTAAGCACTAAGTAGCTGTTATATTCCTTGATCTTGTAGAAGATAAAGAGCTGTATCTTAGAGACAGGGATGAGTACGTGTACAAATGTACTCACTACATTTTCTGCTCCTACCCAGAAAGGCATAATAAGATAAACTTATTTTCTTTGAAGTTTTTCTGGCTTAGCCAGTTCAGGCCTGAATGAACAGTGTGTTCCCATTAACTACCCTTTCTCTGCATATAGAGAGAGAGTGTATTTGGGGGAAAAAAACTGGCAAGGCTTAGTGTCATAGCAGTTTTGAAACTGAAGAACTATAGGAGAAGCCTGAAGGTATTCCTCACTTCATTTCCCATTCTCTTAATCCCTATTTTAAGCCCCAAACACTTTTTAGAAAGCATTTTTCCTGGGTAAAGGATATTGTTCTCAATTTCCCGAAAAGAGTTTTTTGTCATGCCTAAAAACATACTAAGGGGAGTGTTGGGGGAAAAGGAGTGTTAAAAAAGAAAAATAGAAGCTAGACTTGGAGTCCGAAGATCTGAGTTTTAGTTATGATGTAATAGAAAGGGCTCTGAATTTGGAGTTAAGTGGTGGGAGTTCGAATCTTGCTGTGTCAAGTTTGTCAAATCACCTAAGTTCTTTTATCCTCAAATGAAAGGTGTGAATAATATCATCTTTAAGATTCCTTATAGCTGGAAACCTGTATGTAGTCTTCAGGTAGTACCACTCCTAGTTCTTTGCTCCTTTTTAACAGATGAGGAAACATGTGGGAGGGGAAGAGAATATGTGCTAGAGCAAATATACAACAGAATCAGAACTAGAACCTGGGGTTTGGAAAGTTAGAGTTCTACCTAGGTTTTGTTCATTACTTATAACACGGAACTTTTATAAGTCTTAAATAAGAGAATATATGATACTTCTTGTCCAATTGTTTTCAGTAATGTTCAATTCTTCATAAGCTCATTTTGAGTTTTCTTGACAAAGATACTTGATTGGTTTGCCATTTTATTCTCCAAATTATTTTCCGGATGAGGAAAATGGAGCAAGCAGAATTAAATAACTTGCCCAAAGTGATATAGCTAGTAAGTGTTTGAGGCCAGATTTGGACTCAGGAAAATGAATCCCCAACAATTTATCCAGTGTACCATCTAGCTGACCCAGTATTTAAAAGAACACTGTAAATTGCCTAGAGGAATAAGGATGGAAACTGTGAATTCTTAGACCTTTCAGTTTCAGGAAACTCCTTTTTCCAAAGAAGAACAGATTATCTCTGCAATTTAAAATCTTAGAGAGTGATCAGTGGAATAGGTTAGGTTCAAAGGACAAAACAATCAATAACTTTAATAATCTAGTGTTTGACACACCCAAAGACCCCAGCTTTTGAGATAAGAACTCAATGTTTGACAAAAATTGCTGGGAAAATTGGAAATTAGTATGGAAGAAACTAGGTATTGACCCACACTTAACACTGTACACCAAGATAAGGTCAAAATGGATTCATGACTTAGGCATAAAGAATGAAATTATAAATAAATTAGAGGAACATAGGATAGTTTACCTCTCAGACCTGTGGAAAAGGAATGAATTTATGACCAAAGAAGAACTAGAGACCATTATTGATCACAAAATAGAAAATTTTGATTATATGAAATTGAAAAATTTTTGAAATCAAATTGAAAAGATTAGAAGGGAAGCAATAAACTTGAAAAACATTTTTGCAATCAAAGATTCAGATAAAGGCCTCATTTCCAAAATATATAGAGAATTGACTTTAATTTATAAGAAATCTCCAATTCTCCAATTGATAAATGGTCAAAGGATATGAACAGACAATTCTCAGATGAAGAAATTGAAACTATTTCTAGACATATGAAAAGATTCTCCAAGTCATTATTAACCAGAGAAATGCAAATTAAGACAACTCTGAGGTACTACTACACACCTGTTAAATTGACTAGAATGACAGGGAAAGATAATGCAGAATGTTGGAGGGGATGTGGGAAAACAGGGACACTGATACATTGTTGGTGGAATTGTGAATACATCCAACCATTCTGGAGAGCAATTTTGAACTATGCTCAAAAAATTATCAAACTGTGCATACCCTTTGACCCAGCAGTGCTACTACTGGGCTTATATCCCAAAGAGATCTTAAAGAAGGGAAAGGGACCTGTATGTGCAAGAATGTTTGTGGCAGACTCTTTGTAGTGGCCAGAAACTGGAAACTGAGTGGATGTCCATCAATTGGAGAATGGCTGAATAAATTGTGGTATATAAATGTTATGGAATATTATTGTTCTATAAGAAATGACCAGCAGGATGATTTCAGAAAGGCCTGGAGAGACTTATATGAACTGATGCTGAGTGAAATGAGCAGGACCAAGAGATCATTATATACTTCAACAACAGTGCTATATGATGATCAATTGTGATAGACGTGGCCCTCTTCAACAATGAGATAAACCAAATCAGTTCCAATAGAGCAGTAATGAATTGAACCAGCTACACCCAGCAAAAGAACTCTGGGAGATGACTATGAACCACTACATAGAATTTCCAATACCCTTATTTTTGTTTGCCTGCATTTTTTATTCCCTTCACAGGCTAATTGTACACTATTTCAAAGTCTTGATTCTTTTTGTACAGCAAAATAACTATTTGGACATGTATACATATATTGTATTTAATTTATACTTTAACATATGTAACATGTATTGGTCAATTTGACATCTTGGGGGGGGGAAAGGAGGGGAAAAATTAGAACAAAAGGTTTGGCAATTTTCAATGCTGTAAAATTACCCATACACATATCTTGTAAATAAAAAGCTATAATAAAAAAATAAAATAAAAAAAATCTTAGAGAGGTTCTTGTAGTACTAAAATACTAAGTGACAGGACCACATAGTATATTTCAGACACAGGATGTGAACCTAAGTTTTCTTTATTTATTTTTAAATTTAAGATTTACCCTTAATCTACTATGCCAAGCAAATTCTAGCATTATTGAAGAAACAGCAACCACCACCCTGTCAATTACTACACATATACAGGACCAGAGAATGAGTCTTAGAGATTATATTTTGAAGTCTTAAGCAATTTAAGCCTTCATCACCTCCTTTCTGAAATGGAGTAGCACCTTCCTGATTGACTTCCCTTTCTCAAGTCTCTTCCATTTATAATACATTTTCTATAATATTGCCAAAGTGATATTCCTAAATCACAAATCTGACTACCTCAATTCCTTAAATTAGTAAACCCAACTGGTACCCTGTCACTTCAAAGATCAGCTACAACCTGATTCTAACTATCTTTTTAGCTATATTGTATTTAACAATACTCCAAACACATTATGTTAAGCCACAGTTCTCTTTTATTGTCCTGACTCAGTTTCCCTAAGTACTCTGACCCAGTCCAGCCTTGGTTTCCCTGCTTCTCAGTTCTGCAACACCTCCCCTCCCTCTTTATTAGAATACTTGAAATAACATACCTCTCCCCATCCCAAGCTATTAGAATATCAGATACTGTCTTATCAAGATGCCTCTCCCTATGTCCCAGGTGTCTCCCTCTGATTATGTCATCCCTCTCTCCCTACCCTGTCAGAATCCTGTTCCTGCTCTCAGTACCCTGCTTTCACCCCTGCCTCAGTTTACCCTCTTCGTCTGAGTCACGTGTATATATGTCATTGAGAATTCTAATTGTGGGTTGGATTCTTGGAGATCAACCCATGGGATCAAACATGGATCCATTGATCACAGTATATCTCTCCATTTAATAGGTTATTAAATAGTCTCTAATCTCTGTCTTGCTCAATTTCTCCCACATTACAATTACAACTGATGTCAACTGATATTCTTGCTGTTTCTCACATGTGGCATTCCATTTTTTATTCCTGTGCTTTTGCATGTACCTGGAATACACTTCTACTTTACTTCCATTTCTCAGGATCTCTGCTTACCTTCAAAGTCTAGCTTAATGTCCCCTCCCACAAGAGACCTGTCTTGATGCAAAAGTTACTAGTGTTTCTCCTCAGAATAAATATTTTGTATGTATTTATGTATTTACATATACACGTAATCTCCCCCAATAAAATGCAAGGATATTATCTCCCCTTCTATAAGGGGAAATATGGCTTATTAATATATGTCTTTGTATTCCCAATGCCTTGCATAATGTTTGGCACAGAGTAAGCATTTAATCAATTCATGTTGGTGGACACTATAAGAGCTTCAGATATTCAAAAGAAGATGAGGACCCAGATGACTGAGGAGGAGAAAGTGAGGATGATGACTTTGCACAGTTCTCAGCTTAAATCCAATTCACTTTAAAGTCATGACATTATTTTTCTGATGTCATGGTCTTCTTCAAAAATGTAGGCCAAACACCAATAAGTTCTCCATAGTGATAAGGTGTGAGAATTAAGGGTAAGAGATCCCCCAACAACAATGGGATCCCCTTGGCTGGTGGCAAGCTTTGCAAAAGAATTGGCAAATCCCAATGAATATAGGCATGAAGTTTGTGGCAAAAAATGGATTTATTTATACTGAGAAGACAGCTTGCTAGGAAAACAACCTTCTTAGTAGGCAGGGTCCTATCAGGACAATTGCAAAGATGGGTTACACTGAAAAGAAAATATCTTCTGCAATGGGCAACTTCTGCAAAGATGTCTTGCAAAGATATATTGGGGCTGCTCTGATCTTTGGCCCCGAACAGGGGTGTGTGGGGGGCCTATCCCTGGATGAATCTAGGAGACTGTTTTTCAGTTCAATTTGATTCAATTTAATTCAGAATTGAATGAGATCACTTATCTTTGGAGTTTCCCTTATGGACAGAAGAGTGTGTCCCTCCTAGAGGAGAGTTTAAAACCCCAATCACCTTTCTCCCACAGATTAAAGAGGACACAGTTTACATCAAGGCCTCTCTAACCCTTCCCCACAAAAAAGGTCTCAGCACCTCCTTTAAAACCCTTCCATGGTAGTGGAAGCAAAATTTCTTATTTTATTAGGGGAAATCTTCACATACTTGGGATAGATATCCCTCTAATTCACCTATGGTGTTGGTTACCATCAGCCTGTTTTAGCTGATTTGCTGAGATGTGACTGCTGTGCATGTTCCAGCTTCTTGGAGCCACAGGTAAGATTTTGGTAAAAGGCAGAACCCAAAGATAGATAAGCCTGAAAAGGATTCAGCAAATTGTCACGACAAGGGTGCTAGTCCTCCCTGAATACCCCTTTCATCCCGGACAAAAGCATAGCAGTTTCTAATGCTGAACCATTGGACAATTCCAAGGATTTTAGTGAAGGAAATTTCAACCCCTCTCTTCACCTCTCTCCCCCCCTTATCTACCCTTCCTCCCAAGCTTCAATAAATGTTGTTATAGCCCCTTCAAGAACAATTTCCAGGCTACACATTTTGTCCCCATATTGTATATTGACTATGATTTGGAAGCATTTCTATTTCCAAGATTCTGGGATTCATGGTTTGAAGGAAACAGCCCTGGATTATGAACTCAAGAATCTTGGGAAGATCAGACTTACTTATAACCCAGGCTCTATTGCCATTATTAAAGAACAAAATTATTGTGGAGAAGAGGTCAACCTTCCTCATCATCACTAGGAATAATTGCTGACCAATTGCCACAAGCACTCAAATGATCACAAGTGCCCCAAAAGAGAATTGTGAGAAACTAGAATTGGTCTAGAATTGTGATAAATGTAACTAGAATTGTGACAACCTATATCACTGATATTTAATTGTTAACTAGAATTGTGATGTTTTACCTTGTTGACTTCCCACCTCAGTATTGACATCCTACCTCATTGGCATCCAACATCTTTGGCTTATTATCTGCTTGAGTATGACTTTAATGAATGGGTTGAACACTTGGCCACTGTTGAGCCTAGTTCTCATTGTCATACTTCTGTTTACTGATCTGCTGCTTTGTACCTCCTTGGGCATAACACTCTGTCATCTCATGGATCAAGTGAACTATAGCTGGTGCTAAAAGTTTAGCTTGATGAGATGTGCAGTTACCACAAAACAAGAGAAGGGAATTGTAAGGGCCCTGTAAATGGGCGGACACAGTGCAACGGGAGATTTGAGTGCCCCAGGAAGTAATCTTTGTGGATATTAGGACTGCCTTGTAGGTGGGATCTTGGCCACATTGAGATAGCTTCGTAATGGGTGACTCTCTCGCTGATTGGCTGTGTGTGTGACCTCACAGGCCCTTTATAAGTCCACTGCAGACAGCTGTCGCTCTCTTTAACCTGGCGCTTTTTACCCTGGCTCCCTAGCCTGGGTGGCCAAGCCGAGATGGGTAGCCAAAAGAGGTAAGGATCACCCTATGACCTATCCTGCTTTCAGTCCAGCCCTCATAGACATCATACCAGGAAGCATTCTTGTGAAGGAAAAACCATTAAACCTCACCAATTGCTACTTATTCTTCCTATCTCTTCTCCCTCAAACTCTTAAAACAAAACAAACAAACAAACAAAAAAACCCCACTTATAATAAATTTGCCTTGTTAAGAAAAATAATCCCTCATTGGTTGTAGTCCCAAATGTATGTGTTATTTTGCATTTTAAGTTTATCATATGTTAGAAGACCACTTTTTGTTACGATAGTTAGGAAATTGAGGTCTAGAGTAGATCTAGACTTCAATAAATACCTGTTTTTGAATTTATTATATTTTTACATTGTGATTTTATTAAATATGTTATGGTATGTTATTTCTGTTATGGTGTCATATGGAGACAGCTAAGTGGTGCTATGCATAGTCAGGAAAATGTGATTCAAATTCAGCCTCAGATATTTAACAACTGTGTGATCCTAGGTCAGCCATTTAACTTTTGTTTGTCTCAGTTTCTTCATCTGTAAAATGGGAATAATAATAATAGTACCTACCTCCCAGGTTGGTGTGAGGATCAAATGAGATAATATTGACAAGAAGTATACAATAGATACTATATAAATGTTTAATAAATGTTTGTTCACTTCCATATATAATGGGAGAGGCAGAGTGGAAAGGTAGACACAGAGTTGTGTTATGGGCCAGAACTTAAATAAACAAGGTACTAAGTAGAATTGAAGAGACAATGGTGAAATCTACTTTAGCATTGATTTAATCCTACAATGAATAATGGTTTCCTAGTGATATAATGATTGGTTTGTATTCACTGTGGAGCATATAAGCTAGAAGCCTCAGCCAGAGAGATTCAGAGTCAAGCAGACAGAAGGCTGGAGGTTGAAGGCTGAAGCACAAGCCCTTGGACTCAAACAGATTCATCCCATTTCACACCACTGTGGTGGCAGGCTCTCCTACTTTGCTTCTCCACAGAAACCAAGACTCTGGAAGGCCTGCAGAAAATTAGCAGAGCCCCAAGTGAAAGAGACAAGACTTTGAAGGAGACAATAAAAGATTTGGACTTTAACACCTGGCTATACTTGTGGTGATTACTGAACTGAAACAAAGGCTGCTCCACATACCCAAGAAAACCTCAACAGAGAACATTACATTTTAGAGAGAATACAACATTTTGGCACCTGAATATAGGACCAAGAACCTTCATCTGTGACCCAGAAATTAGGGTGAGTACAAAAATAGAAAAGAAACTTTGTTAAAGGTTAAAATAGTATTCCAGCTAAAATTGGAAAGATGTTTAGAAAACAGCCTTCTTTTCCAATTCAAGGAAAATGTGTAGAGAGCATTGTCAAACTTATAAAAAACCAAAGTTCGATTGTAACTTGGGAGCAGATCATTGAACTTTTAGAAACAGTACAGTACACATCTCCTTGGTTCTCTAAGGAAAAAGAATTTAATCCAGATGAGGGGAAATTAATAGGAGAGCAACTATGTCAATACTACAATGATTATGGACCTGACTCAATTTCCAAAGAAACACTTTATACACATAATTTAATACAATTGTCTTTAATAAATTATATAAGTTATAAAATAAGAAAAAAGAAGAAAGAGCAGGAAGGGGAGGATCCAGACAAACTAAGTGAAAAAGATGAAGAATCAGATAATAATGGAGTTAAGTACAATTCTAAGTGTAGTGTTTCACAACAGAAGCCATTAGAGCATTCGCCATCCCCTGATCTACCTCCCTCAATTAACCCTTCATGAGTGGAGGGAAAAGGAAGATGGGGAGAGGCAGTATCAAAATCAGCACCATCTATGAAGTAGCCTATGACAAGATTATAAAAGACACTGTTAAGGCAAAAAAGAAGGAAAGGATATATCTGATTTAATAAATGCATACCCTATGATTGAAGAGCTTGACTCTTCAGTTCAACAATGGAGAAGATACACTCCTTTTGATCCAGAAAAACATTAAGGATTTGAAAAAGGGTTGCTCTTTTTATGGGGTTACATCATATTATGTTCAGATGTTACTAGAGAATTTGGCTTATGAAATCTTAACCCCTAGTGATTGGAAATCTATAGCAAGGACATGTTTAGAACCTGGACAAAACTTGTTGTGGCTTTCAGAGTATCATGAATTATGTAGGATTCAAGCCCAATGCAATAAGCAAACAGGAGTTAATGTACAATTCACCTTTGACCATCTAGCAGGTGAAGGTCAGTATGCAGACAATTCAGCACAAATTAATTACCCCATAGCAGTGTATGAGCAAATTGCTACTGCTGCAATCAAAGCTTGGTGCTCCCTCCCAGAAAAAGATGGAGGGGAAGCCGTCACAAAAATAGAGCAAGATCCCAATGAACCTTTTGCTGATTTTGTGGGATGTTTGCAAACAGCTGTCACAAGAACCATTAGAGAAAATGCAGCTACAGGAATAATCAAGCTTGTTGATCAAACAAGCTAAGGAAAATGCTAATGAGATTTGCAGAAGAATTATATGGAGACTACACAAAGATGCTCCTTTAGAGGAGATCATAAGATGCTGTGGCATATTGGGAACAAATGCTTATTATACACAGACTATGATGAACCGCTTGGAAAGGGACTTTTAGAGAGACTCATCGATGCTTTCATTGTAGAAAAATTGGGCATCTGAGAGCTCAGTGATAGAGTGAGAAAATGATGAGAGAAGACCTAAAATTCTATGTCCAAAATGCCACAAGGGCTTCCACTGGGCCTCAGAATGTAGACTGACCCAGGGAAATGAGAGATAGGGCCCAGCTCCAAAAACTCAAATAAAAAAAAGAGGTAGGGCATGATGGCAGCTGAGGTTATATCCAGAAAGTCTTTAGAAGCTCAATACTCTTATGTGATCAATCAGCCAAAAAGCAATCAGATGGAGAAAGGGATTACATGATCAATCAGCCAAAAAGCAATCAGATGGGAGAAATAGATTGATGTAATAATTAGGAAGAATACAGGCTTTTTTAACCCAACAGAAGGGAAGTATCCAATGCAAGAAGCCCTAATGTAATTCCCAGATAACGTGGAGAGATCCAGAAAATGAATGGAAAGAACCAGACAGGTTAACTGCTTGGGAAAAAGGGTTTACTTGTATTTCTACAGATGGAGAAGGAATCAGATAGGTTCCAATGAGCCATATTCCCCTTGTCCATTGGAGAGAAACAGAAAAAAGAGAAAAACCTCAAAACAAAGGAGAAAACCTAAATAAAAAACATCTGACACTGAAAGAGCATGGCTGATAATGAGATTGTTAAAGAACTTTAAAACCAGAAAGAATCATTGGATTTCCTGAGATGAAAAAATTGTTGATTAAGACTATTGCAGGACTTCAAAATTTTCAGGAATCATTAGATTCCTGGCACATGAAATAATGGACAATAGATTGCTTTTGGACTATTTCTAGGACTTATGTACATGTATAATTCCTCATGTTGATTCATGTCATTTGTTACATCACTACTAGTCTGTGTTATATTACTATGTGCTTATGTAATTTATGTAATTACATATAATATCTCCCATATTGATGGATTTGTGTATACCTGTTTTAAGAGTGAGACCCTTTAGAAACCCGCTAATCTGATGTTCCATTTCCTTTGGCGTTTTCATCTTCCTTCCTGAGACATCAGGGAAGGTGTGATCACCTCCTTTTTAGGGGGTTCTCACCTCCTTAAGAAGTCAGGGAGGTTATGACCACCTATGTTCTAAAAACAAAAAAAAAGTGGGAGATGTTATGGGCCAGAACTTGAGACAAGGTTCTAAGTGGAATGAGGAGACAGTGGTTAAATCTAATTTAGCATTGTTTTAATCCTACAACAAATAATGTTTTCCTAGTGATATAATGATTGATTTGTACTCAGTGTGGAGCAGATAAGCTAGAAGTCTCGGCCAGAGAGATTTAGAAACATTTGAAGAGATTCAGAGGGCAGAAGGAGGCAGGAGCTCAAGCTCTTGGAACCAAGGAGAGAGGAAGGCCTCCAGAAAACTAGCCAAGTCCTAAGTGAAGGAGATAGGACTTTGGAAGAGATAATAAAGGATTTGGACTTTAACACCTGGCTATTATTATGGTGATTACTGAATTGAAACGAAGGCTACCTCAAGAAACCCCAAGAAAACCTCAACAGAGAACATTACATTTTAGAGAGAACATTACAGAGTTGTTCTCAAAAATATGAATGTTTGAGATACATACTGTCTATAGGACACTGGGCAAGTCACTTAGTTAACTATCTATGCAATAAACTGCAAAAAATGTGCTGCAAAAAATTGAGAAAGGAGTTTACCTGTCCAGAAGTTCACTACATTAATGAAATCATAGATTCATTCACTATCCATGTATACTGTTACACTATATTTATGTTCTATTGTGAGAAGCAGTGTGTCATAAATATATAGCTAACAAACTTAAGTCAGGAACACTTGGGCTCAAGCCCTATCTATGACATGAACTGGCTATATAACTCTGGACAAGTCAGTGAACATGGGGAATGGAGTCAAGATGGTAGGTTTAGAGGAAGCATTTTTGCTTAGCTCACATAGAGTGTATCCTCTACAACAACCTAGAAAAAGTGCCAAGATGAATTATGAGAGGGAAAAGAGAATGGGAGAGATTTATTTCATATAAGCAGGTAAAGCACACAAGAATTCATGCAATAATGACCAACACTTGAATCTCATTCTCATCTTAATTGGTTTAAGGAAAGGAAAATACATTCTACAATTAAGTACAGAAATTTCATCTTAACCAGCATGGAACTATAAGTTCATCAAACTAACAAATCAAATTTGAAGCTTAAAAAAAAAAATTAAAACAACCTATATATACCTTTGACTAATCTGATTTAAAAGAAAGAAAGAAAGAAAGAAAGAAAGAAAGAAAAAGGATACTAAATTACCAGTATCCAAAATAAAAAAGGTGAATTAACAAGCAATAAAAAGATGATATTCATGGTGTTTGTTTAAGGAAAACAAAACAAAACAAAACAAACAAACAAACAAACAAAAAAAAAAAACAAAAAGAAAAACAGCCCAGCAGCAAGTGGATGGATTTAATAAGCACATTCTATAAAATATTTAAAACAAAAATCATTCCATTACTACATAAACTGTTTGGGAAAAAATAGTAAAGAAGGATTTCTACCAAATTCCTTCCATGATATAAATATAGTTTTAGTTTGGGACAATTTCTTTAACATTATAGTTCATAAACTTCCACAATTATACTTTTCCCCATTAATTATAAGTTGATATCAGTTAGCTAGTCAGATTTAATTAACTTTATGTTAGAGGTATTTACTGAGTTAATAAAAAAAAAAAATTGGTATAAGATATCTCCTCCAAAGTCTAGGACTTCATTTCTCACAGAGACATTGGGATTGTACTTATTGAAAGACCTTTTATTTCTTTATAGAGTTTTCATCACTTTCCCTTTAAGTATAATGTAGTTTTCTGCTAGGCTTTTTGTAGATACCAAAGCTGCCATTTATGTGCTTAGACTAAGAAAGTCTTAGTTTCATATATAAACACTATCAACAGCCAATGCTGTTAGGAACTCTGCCATTGTGCTAATAGGAAATCCAAAATCTTACAATTTTTCAAAGCTCAAAGGATATCCTCAAGTTGGTATGAGAGGAGATGCAAGAAAAGCTCTTCTCCTTCCCCTCCCAAACAATTCCTTCTTAGAGGCTTGACTGCATTGCTCTCTCTTCTAGATTGGACAATCACTGAAATGTTCTCCAAACTGGCTTTTTATTTTCCTCAAATCTCACAGAATGTGACTGAGACTTCCCATTCATCTTAATGCATTTCCTGGATAAGATCTTTTCATTTCATTTTAGGACTCTCATTACTTCTAATGAACTTTTATTTATTATGAACTTTTAAACCCTAGTTTAATAATGCCTTTAATTCAACAAAAGTCTTCTCACTAAGGTAATTATTTTGAATGTGGTAGTGATTAATACATTACTTTCAAAAACTATATTGCAGAAGAATTATTAATGTACATTGATAGAATGAATTTCCTCTCTAAAAAGTTTCCTACAACAAAGAAATCACAATTATTTACTAAGGTACCGAGCTAGGTGCTACAGTTTTCAAAATATTTAGTTTGAGATGTCTATAAAATATCTAGCTTACCATGTGATTTGTTTTTTTAATTAATTTATAATTATAATTTTTGATATTACATATGCATAGATAATTTTTTACATCATCCCTTGTATTCACTTTTCCAAATTTTCCTCTCCCTCCCCTATATGACAGGCAATCCCATACATGTTAAATGTGTTACAGTATATCCTTGATACAATACATGTGTGTAAAACCAAATTTCTTGTTGCACAATAAGAATTGGATTCTGAAGGTATAAGTAACCTGGGTAGAAAGACAATAGTGCAAACAGTTTACACTCAATTCCCAGTGTTCCTTCTCTGGATGTATTTGTTTCTGTCCATCATTGATCAACTGGAACTGAATTAGATCTTCTCTATGTTGAAGATATCCACTTCAATCAGAATATGTCTTCATATAGTATCGTTGTTGAAGTGTATAATGATCTCCTGGTTCTGCTCATTTCACTCAACATCAGTTCATGTAAGTCTCTCCAAGCCTCTCTGTATTCATCCTGCTGGTCATTTCTTACAGAGCAATAATATTCCATAACATTCATATGCCATAATTTACCCAACCATTCTCCAATTGATGGGCATCCATTCATTTTCCAGTTTCTAGCCACTACAAAAAGAGCTGCCACAAACATTCTGGCACATACAGGTCCCTTTCCATTCTTTAATATTTCTTTGGGATATAAGCCCAGTAGTAGCACTGCTGGATCAAAGGGTATGCACAGTTTGATAACTTTTTGGACATAGTTGGATTCTTTCACAACTCCGCCAACAATGCAGCAGTGTCCCAGTTTTCCCACATCCCCTCCAACATTCATTATTATTTGTTCCTGTCATCTTAGCCATTCTGACAGGTGTGTAGTGGAATCTCAGAGTTATCTTAATTTAAATTTCTCTGAGCAGTAGTGATTTGGAACACTCATATGAGTGGAAATAGTTTCAATTTCATCATCTGAAAATTGTTCATATCTTTTGACCATTTATCAATTGGAGAATAGTTTGATTTCTTATAAATTAAAGTCAGTTCTCTATATATTTTGGAAATGAGGCCTTTATCAGAACCTTTAACTGTAAAAATATTGTCTCAATTTCACCACGTGATTTGTATAGCTGAACCTGTAAGAAATGAGGAAATCACTAAGAGAAAGAATATATAGAGAAGAGAAGAGAAGGAAAGGCAAGACAAAGGAAAGGAAGAAAATACAAAATTTAAAAAAAAAGAAAAAATGATCTTCCTTAAGAAGCTTATATATTCAGGGGGGTGGAGCCAAGATGGCGGAGAAGATACATGCAAACTTCTAAGCTCTCCCTTACCCTCAATACCAATTATATAATTCAGCCTCAAAAATAACGCTGGACTGGTAAAAATCACGAAGATTAGAAACACAACAACTTACCAGCTGAAGAGAATCTGGAACTTCCTCAGAAAAGATCTGTCATGAAGGGAGGGGGAAAAGGACCAGCACAGATGGCAAGAGACTAAAGACTAGCTTTCTGTGCTGATCGGGCTGGAGAGATCCCTGGGAGTTAGAAAAGCTACCCAGACAGAGCCTTCTGGCATAGGCTGATAGCTCTACTCTGCCTGCAATAGAGCAGACCAGCAGAGAAGTCAAACCACTTTTAAAAAAAATAAAATAAAACTGCCAGAAACTGCCTTATAGCTACACCAAACCAGAAGTGAGACAGTACAAATTGGGGCACGCCTTCTGCTGTCCAGGGCTTTTCCTTGTGGCAATTAAGAACCTGAAAGGCAGTGGGGGAGACACAGCCCAGGCAGACTCTAATCCCACAGTGGGGGGCTTGGCCTGAGGCAGTGGAACTTTACAGAAGCGAAGCTCCCACAACAGTGACTATGCTTCCCAGGCAGAGATACTTCCAGTGCTGTGCACCAGGGCTATTTGCTGGTCAGATGCTAATATCCACGACCCCATGGGGGGCTTTGGCCTGGGGTTGTGATGCTTTCACTGTTCAGTCTCTAGCCTTAGGGCAGTCGCTAAGCTACATAGCGGGGGTCCTTCACTGGGCACACCCACAGCCCAGCTCTGAACTTCTTCTGGAAGAAGGAGGAGGGAACTCTCTCCCAGAGGACCCTCGTACCTTTTCCACCCTGTTCACAAGATAGCTGCCTTTCATATCTCTGTTCTGTAGAGGAAGCTGGGAACTCATTAATCAGAAAACAGATCCCACAAGTTATAAAAAATGAGTAAGAAATTGAAGAGAACTATTGACAGCTTCTGTATAGAAAAAGAACGGATCTCTAACCCTGAGGAGGCTAAAACAGACAGTCTCCAGATAATGCCCTGAAGGGGAATGTTACCTGGCCCCCATCACATAACTCTCTCCTAGAAAAGACTATTAAAGACCTGAAAAGAGAGTTAAAATATAAATGGGCAAAGGAAAGAGAAGCTATGCAAGAGTGTAACAACGTCCTGAAATTTGAGTTGGAAAAGATAAAGAATTCACAGGAAATGCAGGGAAACAAAATTTGTGAATTGGAAAAGGTTAAAAAATCACAAGAAAGTAGGATTTCTGACTTGGAAAAGATAAAGAATACTCAAGAAGTAGGATTTGTGAATTGGGAAAAGAAAATAACTCACTAAAAAAAAAAAAAATTAGGGAAATGGAAAAAAATTCCACAGAGCAAAATAATTCATTTAAAAACTCAATTGGACACATACAAAAAGAACTAAAAAATGTGAATGAAGAAAATAACTCATTGAAAATCAGGACTGAACAAGTAGAAATGAATGATTTATTGAGACACCAAGAATCAGTCAAACAAAATCAAAAAAATGAAAAGCTGGAGAATAACATCAAATATTTATTGGGAAAATCTATAGACTTGGAAAATAGATCTAGGAGAGATAATCTAAGGATCATTGGACTTCCCGAAAATTAAAATGAAAAAAGAGCCTAGATTCTGTTTTACAGGAAATCATCAAAGAGAATTGTCCAGAGATAATGGAAACAGTAGGGAAAATAGGCATTGAAAGAATTCATCGAACACCTTCTGAAAAAGACCCTAAAAAAAACCTCCAGGGAATATTGTGGCTAACCTGCAGAACTATCAAACTAAAGAAAAACTATTGCAAGCAGCCAGGAAAAAAACGATTCAAATATCAAGGTGCCACAATAAGGGTCACTCAAGACCTGGCTGCATCCACATTAAAGGATCGAAAGGCCTGGAATCTGATATTCTGAAAGGCAAAAGAACTTGGAATGCAGGCATGAATAAACTACCCAGCTAAGTTTAGCATTTTCTTCCATGGAAGAAGATGGGCCTTTAATGAAACAGAGGAATTCCATTTGTTTCTAAGAAAAAAAACAGACTTAAACAAAAAATTTGATTTTCATCCACAAGACTCAAGAGTAGCAGAAAAAGGTAAAAGGAAATCTTGAGAACAGTATTTCTGTCATGGATATACAAAAAGTCCACATGTATAATTTGATTTTACTGATATAACAAAAAAAAAGGGGGGGGAAGTAGAAAGGGAAAGGTAATAGTATCAGAAAACAGGTAAAGGGGAGATTTAAAAAGGGAAAATACATCCCAGAGAGAGGCAAAGAAAATTTACCACATCGGAGGGAATTTAGAGAGGGGGAGGAACATTATGTGAATCTTACTCTCATCAGAGTAGGCTCAAAGAGTTAATAATTGACATATTTGCTTTTCAGAGAATTCTCTCTCACCTCATTAAAAAGGGGGAGAGGAAAAGGGAAAAGGAAAAGAGTAATAAAGGAAGGGTACAAGAAAGGGGAAGGGATTTAAGAGGAGAGGGGAGGGGTACTAAAAAGGGAGGGCTGTGTGACACAAGTGGGGCCCATAAGTTTAATATTGGGGAAGGCGTTCAGGGGGGACAAGGGGAAAAAAAGCATAATCTGGAGATAATATGATGGCAGGAAATACAGAATTAGTAATTTTAACTGTAAATGTGAATGGGATGAACTCTCCTATTAAGTGGAGGCGGATAGCAGATTGGATCAAAAGTCAGAACTCTATAATATATTGCTTACAGGAAACACATTTAAAGCAGGGAGATAGTTACAGAGCAACGGTAAAAGGCTGGAGCAGAATCTATTATGCTTCAAGAGAAGTCAAAAAAGCAAGAGTGGCCATCCTTATCTCAGATCAAGTAAAAGCAGAAATTGATCTAATTTAAAGAGATAAGGAAGGAAACTATATCCTTCTAAAGGGTAGCATAGACAATGAAGCCATATCAATACTAAACATAAATGCACCAAGTGGTGTAGCATCTAACTTCCTGAAGGAGAAGTTAAGTGAATTTCAAGAAGAAATAGACAACAAAACTATAATAGTGGGAGATCTCAACCTTGCACTCTCAGAACTAGATAAATCAAACCACAAAACAAATAAGAAAGAAATTGAGGAGGTAAATAGAACATTAGAAAAATTAGGTATGATAGATCTTTGGAGAAAACTGAATGGTGATAGAAAGGAGTATACTTTCTTCTCAGCAGTACATGGAACCTATACAAAAATTGACCCTATATTAGGACATAAAGATCTCAAAATTAAATGCAGGAAGGCAGAAATAGTAAATGCTTTCTTCTCAGATCACAATGCAATAAAAACTACATTCAACAAGAAGTTAGGGGCAAATAGACCAAAAAGTAATTGGAAACTAAATAATCTCATCTTAAAGAATGATTGGGTGAAGCAGCAAATTATAGAAATTATTAATATCTTCACCCAAGATAATGACAACGATGAGACCTCATACCAAAATTTGTGGGATGCAGCAAAAGCGGTAATGAGGGGAAATTTTATATCTTTAGAGACTTACTTGAATAAAATAGAGAAAGAGAAGATCAATGAATTGGGCCTGAAACTTAAAAAGCTAGAAAAAGTCCAAATTAAAAACCCCCAACCAAATACTAAACTTGAAATTCTAAATTTAAAAGGAGAAATCAATAATATTGAAAGCAGCTTATATTCAATTGGAAGGAGCAACATGTATACATATAATGTATATGTGTGTGTATATATATATATATGTATATGTATATGTATATGTATATGTATATGTATATGTATATGTATATGTATATGTATATGTATATGTATATGTATATGTATATGTATATGTATATGTATATGTATATGTATATGGTATATGTATATGTATAACGTATACGTATATGTATATGTATATAAATGCAAGATAATTTTGTTTGGCAGGGTAGTTAACACCGAAAGTTGGATTGGGGTGGAAGAGGCTAGCTGAATCTTAAAGGTAATAAAAGATTCTAAGAAGGGGAGGTAAGAAGGAAGTACATTCTAGGCATGGAGGAAAATTTGTGCAAAATAACAAAGATTGTGGAATATCAATATGTAAAAAATGGCAGGAAGGCCAGTTTGTCTGCAATGTAGAATTTTTGAAGGAACATGATATGAAATGAAGTATAATGAGGGCCATTTTATGTAGATCTTTAAATGTCAAACATAAGAGTTTGTGGTTGACTCTAGAGGTAACAGGAAAGGCATTAGAGTTTATTGATTAGGAAAGTGGTTTGATGAGACTAATGCTTTAGCATTGTTCACTATGTGGGTGATGTATTGAATAGGAAAAAAGAAGAGGCAGGGAGACCAATAAGGAAGGTATTCTTATAGTCCATGCAATAGATGATTATGGCCTAAAAGTGATAACTGTTTGATTTGGAAGAATAGGGAAAGTGCATGGAATGCTGAAGAGGTAGAACTGAACTGGTAAAACATTTGGTAAAAAAAACTGTTTGGGTATGTGGGGTGAGAGACAGTTAGGAGCCAAAGATGACTTCAGGCTTCCTCAGCTATATGATTCTAAAAGTATCCTCTATAAAAAATAGGAATTTGAGAAGAAGGGTGGCGTTTTGGGGGAAGATAAATTGATTCTGTTTTCAAACTATTGATTTTGAGATGTCTATAAAACATCTAGCTTGAAAATTCTACTAAGTGATTCATATAGTTTGAACCTATGGGAAATGATGTAATCACTAAGAGAAAGATTATTTGGAGAAGAGAAGGAAAGGAAAGGAAAGGGAAAAGAAGAAAATATAAGAATGAATGTAAGAAATAATGAATATAATGAAAATAATGAATATAAGAATAAAGCATTTATTAAGCACTTACTTATTCTGTTCAAATAATTGTGCTAAATACTGGAAATACAAATAGAAAAGTAAAATAGTGTCTGCTCTTAAAGAACTCACATTCAAATGGAAGAGACAACACATAAAGACAACTTCAGTTGCAAGTAAACTAGAAAAATTTCATGGTTCTTAAGATGCTGTGCCAAAGTACTTAAAATCCTTAAAATCCACTTTACACTGATAAGATCATAGTAGGTTTTGATATTGAACCATTGAACAATGCCAAGGATTGTGGTGATAAGAACTTATGTTGCTATGTCTTTATTAAATATTATATCACCTGTAATAACAATTGTAAAACTACATCTCTAGAGGATTTTTTTCCCAGAATGATGTCTGTAAACTCTGGGCTGGAATCATTGCTATTCTCAAGGTCCTGGGTTTTATTGTTTTGGGCTGTTTCCATTGAGGTCTAAGGATGATATCATGGTACTGTTGGTTTGACTTGGCATGCTTCCTCCTGTCTCTCCTACATGGTGCCTTCTTGCTTCTTGATTGACTTGCCTTCCCTTGGTGGGATTGAATGATCCTTCCTCCACAAGAATTGCTTCCTGGAAGTGGAAATCTTCAACATAAAGAAAAACCAACTCACTTCCAGTTGATCAATGATGGACAGAGGTAGCTACACCCAGAGAAGAAACACTGGGAAGTGAATGTAAATTGTTAGCACTAATATCTGTCTGCCCAGGTTACATGTACCTTTGGAATCTAAAGTTTATTGTGCAACAAGAAAATGATATTCACACACATGTATTGTATCTAGACTATATTGTAACACATGTAAAATGTATGGGATTGCCTGTCATCGGGGGGAGGGAGTAGAGGGAGGGGGGGATAATTTGGAAAAATGAATACAAGGGATAATATTATAAATATATATATATATATAATAAAAATTATTAATTGAAAAAAAAAAAAAAAAGAATTGCTTCCTGGGATGGTAGCTGTGAGTGTTGGACTGAAAGCAGCCTTGGTAATATGGATGTTGCAACCACTCTTGTAGCTCTTGTGTTCATCTGTCTGCTTGTGGAAATTAGTTGGCAATTGTTCTTGGTGCTTATGAGAAACATGGTTCCCTTCTCCACAATGATTTCTCTCCTCAATGATGTCTGATTCAGAAGCAAATTTGATGGATGAGGGAGCAAATTTCACTTCAGGATATGAGAGGAGATGGTGGTCCAGGTAGTAGAGGTGGTGGTTGGATTTGATTGAAACATGTTGTTTCCCGAATACAGGATAGAGCTTTATGATCCAGACCCAGAATATTTATATTATATTAATTAGTGCTCTAGATGATTCTATATGAAGAATGTGCTGACTAGCATTACCTGAAGGAATTTCCTAATCCAAAAAATTCATATACTAATGATAAAACAGGCTTATTCCTTATCCTTACCTTATTTGATTTTACCTTGACATGTCATGTCCTTTAGCATATTATATGTCCTATTCTCTATTGCACTGTACTCTTTCATTTTATATTTAAGTTATGGGTATAGTTTCACTAATATTATAGCCTAAAGTAAGTTTTAAGTTCTGATTCTACCATTCTATAAACACAGACACATCATGTCTCTGGACCTCAATTTCCTTACTAGCAAAATGAATATAATCAGACATGTTGTATTTCTTTCAAATGGACACTGTGTTGAATTAAGGGAGAAAATAGAAATCAATATTTTTTTAGAGCTAAAAATCTCATGCATATTCAAGATATATGTGATAAAAATACCTCTGAAGAGGAGAGTGTTATCATCATTATCATCATCCAATTTGCAAATGAAGAAATAGAAGCTAAATTCACATAACTAAGTAGTATCAGAGATGATTTGAACTCACATCCTCTTAACTTCCAGTCCCGTATTTTTTCCCACTATACCAGAGTTTATATATCTATAAACTACACTGTGAATATTTTTCTTTAGAACTCATGATAGTCCTTTGAGGAAAAAAAGGTAAGGATTATTATCCCCATTCTACAGATGAAGACTAAATATTTGAAGCACTGGTCTCTGGACTGTCAGATCGACTCTTCCCATTAGTGTATTACATCTTTATGAAAGTCTAGTATGACAAGTCATGCTGGAAATTGCCTTTCAGGGAATTCCCCACTGCTAGTAATGATGTTTCCTAGGGAGCAAGCTATTTATTCCACTTAAATTCATTAGCATTACCAGCCATAGGTTTGTCTCTGCTCAATTGGCTTAGACTGTCACCCAGCATCTCTGCCAAGTCCTAGACCTGACAAATAGCCTTTGTGTAATAAAGCTGCTATGAGGTGGGAGACCCTGCTTGAAGTCATCATTATTTTCATAAAATTTATTTCTTCAATTTGTTTATCACTCAGTATCAATAAAAAAAAATATTTTTTAAAAAAGCAAATAAAAATAATTGTACCCATAACCATAAAACCGAAAATAGCTTCCAATATTGTTCTGCTTAGGGACTTCCCAAGCTTCTTTTAAGGCCCATCTAAAGTCCCATATTCTATAGAAGATCTTCCCAAACTCCTCTTAATTCTACTTCCTTCTCTCTCTTCATTACTTCCCATTTATACTGTATCTAACTCACTATCTATACATTTGGTTGTATTTTGTCTTCCCCATTAGAATGTAAACTCCTTGTCAACAGGGAATTTTTTTCCCTCTTCTTGTATCATGTTGGGGCTTACTTAGTACCTGAAACTTAATAGACTCTTAATAAATGTTCATTGATTTATTGAATTCTACACTGTTATTAAGTTGTTATTAAGAAAATCTACTCTGTGTCTGACAGGGAAGATACATATTTCTTTATTAATTTACATGACTGTATATTTATAATCTATATCCAATTATTTGCAGTTTCAGAGAATAAGGAGGGAAAGAAGGAAGGGATAGAACTTTTAATTCAAAACTTTTAAAAATATCAAAATTGTTTTAACATGTAACTGGGAAGAAATTTAAATTTTTTTTAAAATTATTAAAAAAAAAAAAAAAAAGGAAACCAGTTCCTGCTTTCAAGCAGTTTATGTTTTTGTGGGGAGAGAGGAGAATACAATACATATTGGGAAACTGAGAAATACAGAGCAGGGGGAAGAGGCACTTCTATATGGGTATGGTAAATAAGTCTGAAGAATCTGAGCCCTTCCCCAAGGAGAACTCAACAATGTGTAAATGGGCTTCTATGGTACAGGGAAAAGGTAGTTGAATCCTTGTGGTATAATTGGCAGAATTGGGGATTGTGAATTGGCTGACTAATTTGGAAATTAGAAACTTAGATATTGTATTGAATAAAACAGTAAGAATCAGAGCTCTTCATAATTTTTGATCCAGTGATTATATACTGAAACTATAACTATAACTTAAAGATATTATTGAAAGAAAACTACTTGTATGAATATATATTTCAAAAGATAATTAGCAGCATAAAAAAATTGGAAACAATATAGATGTTCTAACACAAGACCAGGAAATGTCCAATAAGTTGTGGTATATGTCTATATGTAATTATAAACACATCATAAAATGTTGCTCTGTCATACCTCAATGCTATGTCTATGAATCCTTTTAGTGAGGGCATTTTTCTTTAATAATATTAACCTATATTATTGTATGCTTTCTCTTCCTGGAATATTCTTCTCCCCTGAGGCTTTGCTCTATTCCTCAAGGTATTATCTACATCTCAATACAGCACTTGGTCTGTCTACTAGATTATCCTTTGAATTCATTACATGGTCTACTTCCCTACTTTTCTGGTAGACATATCTTGATGACATATCTTCTGCTTACACTTATATTAAGAATATTCCATTTCTTTAGAACTATGTCAAGTTAGTCATATTTAGAGCATTAAGAATTAAATTACTATTCAGACATAGGCCACTATTTGATTCTTAACACCTCTTGTCCCTCTTTGACTTTTCACTGTCATTGAAAATTCAGAAAGGAATTCCTTTTGTTTCTTTGTTTGAATACTTTGTTGTGGCCATCTTCAGCCAATAAGGGCCAATCTATTAATGACAGCCTTTCTGTTCTTAGGCAGCTTAGTCTTTAGAAATCAGAGCCTGTTGTGGCAGGGTGAAGTTTATGTCAAAAGAAATAAAGATATGAAGAAAACAAATATATTTAACAATGCCTTCTGGGCTTACTTTCCTTAGGTTTTTTTTTTTTTTTTTTTTTTTTTGTAACCCACCCCATCCATTACCTTATCTCCTATTACCCCCTTCCCCTTCTCTTAATAGGGTTTGTTGTGTTTTTTTTTTTAACCCACTCCACCCACTACCTTATCTTCTATCAATCTTTCTCCACTTCTCTTATCTTTTCCCCTAGTGTATCTGCCCTCCCTTCTTTCTATTCTGTCCCTCCATTTTCTTTTCCTTTTTCTCTTCCAGTTTTTCTGAAGCTTCCTGGGATATTACATTTTATATGATACATTTACTCAAAATGTAGTTTAAAAAAAGTCTGAAGATTATAACTATGTAAATTATAATTCTAACAATAACAAAATCTGGAAAATGTACCAGAAAACAGTTAGGATTCTTACAAGGTACTTATGTACTTATGTACTTAGTTCACACCTTTAAGGGAGTTCATACCTTTAAAGGAGTTCGTTCATTGGTTCATACATTAGACTTCATACCTTTAGAGAGCATATAAAAGGACAAGCCCAGTCTCTGAGAGAAGATTCTGAGAGCCAGGATTCAGTGGGGAGATGCACAAGTCCAGGAGATTCACAAGTCTAAAGGAAAAGCCTGCTCATGCACTTCCAGGAAATTCAGAACTAGGATTGATTTCCTGGAAACCACACGTTTGGAGGCAGAGTCTGATTCATCCCCATTTCCACGTTTGTGCTGGCTGGAGACATTCAGACAAGAGCTCTTGGGAATCAAGGGGAGAGATAGGCCTGTAAGAAAGCTAAGCAGGCACAGAAAAAGATTCAGGATTTTGAAGGACACAATAAAGGATCTGCACTTTAACTACTGGCTGCATTTTGAGATTATTGGAACTGAACTGAAACTAAGGCTGCCTCCAGAAGGTCCCCAAGAAACCTGCCCCCAAGAAAACGATTATAATTTAGAGAAACAGAAAATCACAAAAACATATACAAAAAGTACTATTCTGAGACTAATCAGAGAATGGAGGCTACCCTGAGTATTTTTTTTTTTAATTTTATTTAATTTTATTTTTTTTCTTCAATTTTTTTATTTTGTTTTTTTTTTGATTTTTATAATTATAACATATTCTTTGACAGTACATATGCATTGTTAATTTTTTTTTTAACAACATTATCCCTTCTACTCCCTTCTGTTCTGAATTTTTCCCCTCCTTCCCTCCATCCTTTCCCCTAGATGGCAGGCATTCCCTTACATATTAAATATCTTATAGTATATCCTAGGTACAATATATATGTGCAGAACCAAATTTTGTTGTTGTTGTTGTTGCAAAGGAAGGATTGTATTCCCAAGGTAAAAATAATCTGGGAAGAGAAAAAAATAAAACAAACAAACAAACAACAACAAAAAACAATGCTCACAGTTTACACTCATTTCCCAGTGTTCCTTCTCTGGGTGTAGCTGATTCTGTCCATCATTGATCAAATGGAATTGGATTAGCTCTTCTCTATGTTGAAGATATCCACTTCCATCAGAATACATCTTCATACAGTATCATTGTTGAAGTGTATAATGATCCCCTAGTTCTGCTCGTTTCACTCAGCATCAGTTGATGTAAGTCTCTCCAAGCCTCTCTGTATTCCTCCAGTTGGTCATTTCTTACAGAACAATAATATTCCATAACATTCATATACCATAATTTACCCAACCATTCTCCAATTGATGGACATCCATTCATTTTCCACTTTCTAGCCACTATGAAAAGAGCTGCCACAAACATTTTGGCACATACAGGTCCCTTTCCCTTCTTTACCATTTCCTTGGGATATAAGCCCAGGAGTAGCACTGCTGGGGAAAAGGGGATGCACAGTTTAATAACTTTTGGGGCATAATTCCAGATTGCTCTCCAGAATGGTTGGATTCTTTCACAACTCCACCAACAATGCATCAGTGTCCCAGTTTTCCCACAGCCCCTCCAACATTTATCGTTATTAGTTCCTGTCATCTTAGCCAATCTGACAGGTGTGTAATGATATCTCAGAGTTGTCTTAATTTGCATTTCTCTGATCAATAGTGCTTTGGAACACTCTTTCATATGAGTGGAAATAGTTCTAATTTCATCATCTGAAAATTGTCTATTCATATCTTTGACCATTTATCAATTGGAGAATGGCTTGATTTCTTATAAATTAAAGTCAATTCTTTGTATATTTTGGAGATGAGGCCTTTATCAGAACCTTTAACTGTAAACATGTTTTCCCAATGTTACTTCCCTTCTAATCTTATTTGCATTAGTTTTGTTTGTGCAGAAACTTTTTAATTTGGTGTAATCAAAATGTTCTATTTTGTGATCAATAATGGTCTCTAGTTCTCCGTTGGACACAAACTCCTTCCTCCTCCACAAGTCCAAGAGGTAAACCATCCCATATTCCTCCAATTTATTTATGATTTCGTTCCTTATGCCTAAATCTTGGACTCATTTTGATCTTATCTTAGTATGTGATGTTAAATGTGGGTTTCTAGTTTCTGCCATACTAATTTCCAGTTTTCCCAGCAATTTTTGTCAAATAATGAATTCTTATCCCAAAATTTGGGATCTTTGGGTTTGTCAAACACTAGGTTGCTATAGTTATTCACTATCTTGAACCTAACCTATTCCACTGATCAACTACTCTTTCTTATTTCTTATTTCTTTCTTATTTCTTATTTCTTAGCCAATACCAAATGTTTTTGGTGACTGTTGGTTTATCATATAGTTCTAGATCAGGTACAGCTAAACCACCTTCATTTAATTTTTTTTTCATTACTTCCCTTGAAATTCTCGATCTTTTGTGGTTCCATATGAATTCTGTTGTTATTTTTTCTAGGTCATTAAAATAGTTTCTTGGGAGTCTGATTGGTATAGCACTAAATAAATAGATTAGTTTAGGGAGTATTGTCATCTTAATTATATTCACTCGGGCCTATCCAAGAGCACTGAATGTCTTTCCAATTATTTAAATCTGACTTTATTTTTGTGGCAAGTGTTCTGTAATTTTCCTTATATAATTCCTGACTCTCCTTTGGTAGATATATTCCCAAATATTTTATACTATTGACCGTTATATTGAATGGAATTTCTCTTTGTATCTCTTGCTGTTGGATTGTGTTGGTAATGTATAAACATGCTGAGGATTTATGTGGATTTATTTTGTATCCTGCAACTTTGCTAAAATTCTGAATTATTTCTAATAGCTTTTTAGCAGCGTCTTTGGGGTTCTCTAAGTATACCATCATGTCATCTGCAAAGAGTGATAATTTGATTTCCTCATTTCCTACTCTAATTCCTTGAATCTCTTTCTCAGCTCTTATTGTCAAGGCTAGCATTTCTAGTACTATATTGAATAGTAATGGTGATAGTGGGCAACCTTGTTTCACTCCTGATCTTACAGGGACAGGTTCTAGTTTATCGCCATTACATATGATGTTTACTGATGGTTTTAAATATATGCTCATTATTATTTTAAGGAATAGTCCATTTATTCCTATACTCTCAAGCATTTTTAGTAGGAATCGATGTTGGATTTTATCAAATGCTTTTTCTGCATCTATTGAGATGATCATATGGTTTTTGTTAATTTGGTTATTGATATAATCGATTATGCTAATAGTTTTTCTAATATTAAACCAGCCCTGCATTCCTGGTATAAATCCCACTTGGTCATAGTGTATTAACCTGGGGATGATTTTCTAAAGTCTTTTTGCTAATATCTTATTTAAGATTTTAGCATCAATGTTCATTAAGGAAATTGGTCTATAGTTTTCTTTCTCAATTTTCAATCTACCTGGTTTAGGTATCAGTACCATGACTGTGTCATAAAAGGAATTTGGTAGGACTCCTTCAATCCCTATTTTTTAAAATAATTTATATAGCATTGGAGTTAGTTGTTCTTTAAATGCTTGGTAGAATTCACATGTAAATCCATCTGGTCCTGGGAATTTTTTCTTAGGGAGTTGGTTAATAGCTTGTTCTATTTCTTTTTCTGAGATGGGGCTATTTAGACTACTTACTTCTTCCTCTGTTAATCTGGGCAAGCTATATTTTTGAAGGTATTCTTCCATTTCATTTAAGTTACTGAATTTATTGGCATAAAGTTGAGCAAAGTAGCTCCTAACTATTGTTCTTATTTCCTCTTCATTAGTGGTGAGTTCTCCCTTTTCATTTTCAAGACTAACAATTTGCTTTTTCTCTTTCCTTTTTTAATCAGGTTTACTAAGGGTTTGTCTATTTTGTGGGTTTTTTCATAGAACCAACTCTTAGTTTTATTAATTAATTCAATAGTTTTTTTTACTTTCAATTTTATTAATCTCATCTTTTATTTTTAGAATTTCAAGTTTTGTGTTTGTCTAGGGGTTTTTAATTTGTTCCTTTTCTAGCAATTTTAGTTGCAAGCCCAATTCATTGGCCCTCTCTCTATTTTATGCAAGTAGGCTTGTAGAGATATAAAACTTCCTCTTATTACCGTTTTGGCGGTATCCCACACATTTTGGTATGATGTCTCATTATTGTTATTTTCTTCAGTGAAGTTATTAATTATGTCTATGATTTGATGTTTTACCCAATCATTATTTAGTATAAGATTATTTAGTTTCCAATTATTTTTGGTCTATTTTCCCCTGGCTTTTTATTAAATGTAATTTTCATTGCATTGTGGTATGAAAAGGATGCATTTATTATTTCTGCCTTACTGCATTTGATTTTGAAGTTTTTATGCCCTAGTATATGATCAATTTTGGTATAGATTCCATGAACTGCTGAGAAGAAAGTATATTCCTTTCTGTCTCCATTTAGCTTTTGCCAAAGATCTATCATATCAAACTTTTCTAGTATTCTATTTACCACTTTGACTTCTTTCTTATTTATTTTGTGGTTTGATTTATCTAATTCTGAGAGTGCAAGATTGAGATCTCCCACTATTATAATTTTGCTGCCTATTTCTTCTTGCAGATCTCTTAATTTCTCTTTTAAGAATTTAGATGCTTCACCACTTGGTGCATATATGTTTAATATTGATACTGCTTCGTTATCTATGCTACCCTTTAGCAGGATATAATGCCCTTCCTTATCTCTTTTAATTAGATCAATTTTTGATTTGCTTGATCTGAGATGAGGATGGCTACCCCTGCTTTTTTGGCTTTGCCTGAAGCATAGTTGATTCTGCTCCCTTTTACTTTTATTTTGAATGTATCACCCTGTTTCAGGTGTGTTTCCTGTTAACAGCATATAGTAGGATTCTGACTTTTAATCCAGCTGCTAACTGCTTCCTCTTTATGAGGCAGTTTGCCCCATTCACATTTATGGTTAGAAGGACTAATTCTATATTGCTTGCCATCCTATTAACCCCTGCTTATGCTTTTCCCCTTTTCTTCCCTCTTACCCCCCTACCAGTATTAAACTTGTAAACACCCCTTGCTTTTCACAGCCCTCCCTTTTTAGGATCCCTCCCCCACCTTAAAGTTCCTCCCCTATTTTACCCCTTTTCCTCACAATTTCTGTTTTCCCTTCCCCTTAGCTTACTCCTTCCCTCTCACTTTTCAATGAAGTGGAAGAAGTTTCACCATAAATTGAATATGTCTTTTGATGCACACTATGTTCATCTCGCTCCTTTCTTTCTCTCAGATAAAATATGTTACCTTTGCCTCTTCATGAGATGTAGTACCACCACTTTACACTTTTTTACGATATAATTTCCTTTCCACCTCTAGTTTCTAAGACAAATTTTACATATGTTCTTTACATATTTTTTTGGCAGAAGTGTAGTTCTCAAGATTTCTTTTTACCTTTTTAGAAATCTCTTGAGTTCTGTATTTGAAGATCAAACATTTTATCTGGTTTTTTCATCAAGAATAGATGGAATTCATTTATTTCGTTAAATGTCCATCTTCTTCCCTGGAAAACAATGCTCATTTTTGCTGGGTAAGTTATTCTTGGCTGCATACCAAGTTCCTTAGCCTTTTGGAATATCATGTTCCAGGCCCTTCATTCTTTTAATGTGGACGCTGCTAGATCCTGGGTTATCCATATTGTGGGTCCTCCATATCTGAATTGCTTTTTTCTAGCAGCTTCCACTATTTTTTCCTTTGTCTGATGGTTCTTGAACTTGGCCACTATATTTCTTGGCTTTTTGATTTTAGGGTCCCTTTCAGTAGGTGATTGATGAATTTTTTCAATGTCTATTTTACCCTCTATTTCCAAAACGTCTGGGCAGTTCCCTTTGATAATTTCCTCGAAAATAGTGTCCAAGCTCTTTTTGTCCTCACATTTTTCAGGGAGTCCAATTATTCTCAAATTGTCTCTCCTGGATCTGTTTTCCAGGTCTGTTGTCTTTCTAATAAGGTACTTGACATTTTTTTCAATTGTTTCATTTCTCTGGTTTTGCTTGACTACTTCTTGGTTTCTCCTTGAGTCATTCATTTCTACTTGTTCGAGTCTAATTTTCAATGATGTATTTTCTTCACTCACTTTTTTTATATCTTTTTGTAATTGTCCAATTGTGTTTTTATCTTCTATGGAATTTTTTTCCATTTTATCCATTTTATTTTTTAGAGAGCTGATTTCTTTATCCAGCTCACTAATCCTGTTTTCCTTGGAGTTGTTTACCTTTTCCAGCTCACTAATCCTGTGTTCCTTGGAGTTGTTTGCCTTTTCTAATTCACTAATTTTGTTTCTCAATAATTTGATCTCTTTATCCACTCTGGATGACTTCTCCAGGCTCTCTTTCCAAGCTTCCCTTTCCTTTTCCCATTTCTCTTCTAGCTCTCTTGTGAGAGCCTTTTTGATTTCCTCTATGAGATTCTTTTGTATTGAGGAGCAGATCACATCCCCCTTAGGGGATTCCTCTGGGGACAGTCTGTTTTTAGTCTCCTCAGTATTTGAAGTCTGCTTTCTCTCCATACAGAAGCTGTCAATGGTTAGAGCCCTTTTGAATTTTTTGTTCATTTTGTCAAGAGCAGAATGGAAGAAAACAAATTGACAAGAGAAACAATTGGTCTGTTTTGGGGGGGATGGGGCTGGATGGTGTTAATGGGCTTCCTCTACAGACTTGGGGTAGAGCAGCAGAGAGCCACTAGCAGGACAGTGATGGCTGCACTACATCTCAGCTCTGAAGCTCTTAGAACGTGCTGAGTCACTCCAGGTGGGGGTTGGGGATGGCCGGTTCCGAGAGACACTAGCTTTCTGGGATTTATTCTTCACCTCCAGTGTTTACACCCTCTCTGCTGCTCCTGGCTTGCTGCCAAGACAGAATATCCATACTGGAGTAAAAGTCTTTTTGCAGAAACGGCAGAGATCGTACCCCTCCCCCTTCTGGTCTGAGCTGTGTGAGCTGCCTGTCTCACTCTGGCTTGCCTGCCCTCAGTCTGCACCCAGTCTGTTCAACCCTCCCCCGAGCAAACACAGACCTTTTCTGGTGAATTTCAAGGATGTCGTCTGTTGGTGATTATTTGTGGGTTTCTTTTCTGGTCAAGCATTAACACTGAGGCTTGTCATGAATTAAGTCCTGAGAGAAAACACGGAGCTCAAGCAGCTGTCTGCCTCCATGCCGCCATCTTGGCCCTACCCTGAGTTATTACAAGTTACACCAGTGGGGCACAGGCTCTGATAGATTCTAAGTCTTGATAGCAGGAATAAGAAATTACAGGAATGATTGATTAGGAAGTAAAAATAATGCTAAAGGTAACAAAACTTATGGTGTATTGACTCATTCCTGTCAAATACTGGCTATAAATAATGACCACAAAGAGTGAACACCAACTAAACCCATTTCTCCAAGGAAAAAAACAAACAAAAATTGGAGAAAATATATAGGTTAAATTATACCAGAAAATACACAAAAATGAGGATGACTTCTTAATTCAAACCAAAAAAGAGAGACCATTTTTACCCAAGGAGAAATTTTCTCTATAATTGGGAATCTCTTGAGGACCCAGTTTCCTCTATATGTCTGCAGCTATCATGAGCTTTCATTTACTTTTCATTTCTTTCCCCAAAAGCCTCTTCTCTCTCAAAAGGTCTCCAGAATCATATCTCTCAAGAAAAACAGGCACCAATTCTACCTTTTACACAGTTTGGCAGCATTGCCTCAGCCTCCTTTCCACAAATTAGAAATCAAATATTCCTCTGCAAATACAGAAGCTGCACAGACAAACATCCCAGTCTTGTCTGGAAGTCTATTTGCATCTGTAAATGAGCACATCCCGAAGAGGTAAAAAAATAATTGCGACTGAACACCGATTCTATGGGTGCTTCATTTTCAGCTTTGTGTTTGGGCATGCTAAAGCCTTTAAGGCTCATGGGTTAGTAGTAGAAATAAGAGAAATACAAAAATAGTGAGGCACACAAGAAGGATTGTGGTATATAGCAGCTAGAGAGCTGTGTTGGTTTTAAGTTCAAGGCCTTACTCTGACATAGATTGGTTATGTGACCCTGGGCAGATCCCTTCAAGCTTTCTAGGAAACTCTTAAATACTATGACTGTAGAGAACATGTCCAACTGCAAACTCCCTAAAAGAAAGCTACCCGTGGACATACCATGTATGTTAATGCACAGTGGCAGAAAATTGATGCATTTGGACAACAATGTTTTCTAGCAGAAATGTAATGACCATTTGCCAGGTATGTCATGGGAAAGATTTTTTTTTCATCTATGGATGACAATTGAGATATCTGTCACCTCTCAAATTCTGTGATTCTATGTATGAAAAAACAAAACAAAACAAAACAAAACACAGGGAGCTTTTCAAAAAAAAATGAGGAACCTAAAACAGGTAGCTAGTGGCACAATGAATGGAGGGATGGACCTGAAGTAAAGAGGCCTAAATTGAAACCTTGCCTCAGACATTTACTAACTGTGTGATCCATGGTAAGTCATGTAAAATATCTGTCTCATTTCCTCATCTATAAAATTAAGATCATAATAACCCCTACTTCCCTGTCTTGTTGTGAATTTTAAATGGGATAAAATTTATAAAATGTTTTTCAAACATTAAAGTGCTATGTAATATAGTATAAACATATTTGTTATGTATTGTACATAACATTTTATGTATGCCATGTATAACATAATATAATATTACCAGTTTGGATGTGGTGTAGAATGAGGGGAGAGTGGTTGGCAGGCAAAAATATGGCTGAAAATACGAAGAAGGGTCTGAATTGGAAAGGGACTCAAATGCCAGGTTAATGAGTTTGAACTTTATATTCAACATGAAAAAATATAGATCTAGAGCTTAAAGGTTCTTTTATATTACAAGTTAGGAAACAGGTGATGATCAGCCATTGAATGTATAATTATCAGAACCATTAACTGTAACAGAAGGATTTTTCACATGTAGGTCCTTTTTTCTCTTTTGTGATCTCTTTGGGATACCATCCTAGTAGAGACACTGTTGGATCAAAGATATACACAGCTTTATAGCCCTTTGGACATAATTCCAAATCGCTCTCCAAATCTAATGATGGATGTTAAATGATCTTTTCCTGTCAACTTAGCTAATCTGAGAGGTGTGAAGTGGTACCTCAGAGTTGTCTTAATTTGCATTTCTCTAATCAATGGTGATTTAGAACATTTTTATATGACTAGAAATTGCTTTAATTTCTTCATCTGAAAATTGTTTCTTCATACACTTTGACCATTTCTGATAGTGATATTTCAAACCAAAAAAAAAAAAATTTTCCAAATTAACTCCAAGTTTAAACTTTTTTTTCCTATCAGAATTTTTAAGGTTATTTTCAGAAATTTATTTTTTCACTTGTTTTCAAATGGTATATTAATAAGAAAGCTTACATATTTACAAAATAGCATTGATGTGAAAGAATTAATGTACAAATAAAAGTGAATGGTTTACTACCTATATTTAAAGCAAGTACAAGGCAATTAGCAAAATAGAATATTGTAAAGTCGCTAGCTCCCTGGAGGCCTCAGGATCAGCCAGAGTCAGTAAGTCCTTGGTCTTTAGGGGGAAAAGTGAAAGATGGAGGCAACCTGCCAGGAGGCTTGTCAAAAGATATATCCTGGATTCTTTAATCCAAAATCACCAACCTCTCTCCTCCTCATCAAAGTGACTCTCACTGGACCCTCTCTCATCCCACTCTCAAATCCTTGTCTATGATTATCTTAACACCAAACATTCAGTAAGCACCAAGCAGTGACAAGAGCCATTTATCCAAAACATATGCTAATAGAATCATTGTCTCACATCAAATAGGTAATTAGCCTTAAATGCTCAGTTGTCTGATTCAAGTACACCTTTTTATAATTTCTGCCCTCTACATGTCCCACTTTCTTTTGTTTTAGAACACAGGTGGTCACACCCTCCCTGACTTCTCAAGAACAGAGATAAAAAACACCAAAGGTAAGTGAAGTGGGTAGTCAATCCAGATATTGTTAGTGGGTTTCTGGGCTGAGAAGTCTTACAACAAACCCATCAGCGTGGGAAGTATTACACAAGCACATAGCAATAAAACACAGGCTAGCAGTGATGACTCTCCCCACAGCCTGTGCAGGCTCAATGTGGTGTAACAAATGTGAACTGTACATGCAAGTAGTGATATAACAAACAATATAAATCAACATGGTATTGTAAAAGATTTCCAGAAGTCCTAGAAGGAGAGTATGTAAATAACAATCACACATATACCTCCTTCAGCAGCCAAGAAATACTCCAAAACCATTGTCCATTACTTCATGTGTCAGGGAATCTAATGATCCCTGCAAATTTTTGAAATCCTACAACAGTATTTTTATGTATTAGGGAACCCAATGATTCCTGCAGATTTTGAAGTTGTGCAACAATCTCATCATGTCTCAGAGAATCCAACGATTCCTGAGGGTTTTCAAATACTACAATAATCTTATCACGTCTCAGGGATTCCAATGATTCCTGAGGATTTTGAAGTCCTGCATCAGTCTCATTAACAATTTTTAATATCCATGAGTGAATTGCCATAACTGCCATGCTCTTTCAGTGGTGGACACAATCAGTGATGGAACCACCTGATGTTTCTTGGGTCTTCTCCTTTGTTTCAAGAGTCTGTTCTGTCTCTCTTCAATGGACAAGGTGAATATGGCTCGTTGGCACCCATCTGATTCCTTCTCCATCTGTAGAGATACAAGCAAACCCTCTGCACCAAGCAATTAACCTGTCTGGTCCCTTCCATTCACCACTTTCTGGATCTCTCCAGTAGATTGCAAAACCTGTCTGCTGGAGCCAGTGCATCCTAGTCAAAAATCAAGAAGCTAATTGTATAAAGAGCTAAATTTAGAAATTCTCTAGGGTTACCAGCAGCTTCCCTTTTCTTTTGTTTTTGGAGGAGTGTCGTGATGTCTCTGTTTCTCTTTACTATTGCCTGTCCTTGAGGATTGAAAGTTATGCCAGTGCTTATATCCCAAAGAAATACTAAAGAGTGGAAAGAGACCTGTTTGTGCCAAAATGTTTGTGGCAGCTCTTTTTGTTGTAGCTAGAAACTGGAAGATGAATGGATGTCCATCAGTTGGAGAATGGTTGGGTAAATTATGGTATATGAAGGTTATGGAATATTATTGCTCTGTAAGAAATGACCAGCAGGAGGAATACAGAGAGACTTGGAGAGACTTACATCAACTGATGCTGAGTGAAATGAGCAGAACCAGAAGATCACTATACACTTCAACAACAATACTGTATGAGGATGTATTCTGATGGAAGTGGAAATCTTCAACATAAAGAAGAGCCAATTCACTTCCAGTTGATCAATGATGGACAGAGGTAGCTACACCCAGAGAAGAAACACTGGGAAGTGAATGTAAATTGTTAGCACTAATATCTGTCTGCCCAGGTTACATGTACCTTCGGAATCTAATGCTTATTGTGCAACAAGAAAATGGTATTTACACACATGTATTGTATCTAGGTTATATTGTAACACATGTAAAATGTATGGGATTGCCTGTCATTGGGGGGGAGGGAGTAGAGGGAGGGAGGGATAATTTGGAAAAATGAATACAAGGGCTAATATTATAAAAAAATATATAATAAAAATAAAAAAATTATATATATATATAAGAAAGTTATGCCAGTGGTGTGCAAAATCTGATACTGTGCACAAAAGTGTGCAAAATGTTTAGAAGTATATGCAGGTCCATTATCTGTTTTTATTGATTGTGGCACACCAATAATTGCAAATGCTTGTATAAGGAATTCAGTGACCACTCGGGCTGTCTCTTTTGCTGCTTGTATTGCAAAAGTGAATCCTGAAGCCGTGATGTACTGGACTTAGGTTGCACTATAGGCCAGCTGACCCTAAGCATTGCTTGTAAATGGGATCCAGCAAGAGTAGTGGGTGTAGACATCAATGCTCGCCTCATACACTCTGCTAGACAGAATACCGTGTTTCCCCGATAATAAGACACTGTCTTATTATTTTTTTGGGACTAAAAAACACCAGAGGGCTTATTTTCAGGGGAGGGCTTATTTTATCCTCCATCATGCCCCTTTTATCCTCCATCATGCCCATTTTAGCCTCCATCATGCCCCTTTTAGCCTCCATCATGCCCCCTGAGTGCTTATTTTATTCTCCATCGCTTACTGAACTTACCGAGTTTTTAGATGGTCCTGTCTCAGCTCTACTCCGCGGCGCTGCTCTCAGTAGCGCCAGCAAGCAAATCACCAGGGAAGAAGAGGATGACGCGCTCACTGCTGCAGCTCTGATTGGATGCAGCTCGGAGCGCGACGTGCGTTTCACCCGGGAGGGGAGGGCGGCGCTGCTTACTGAAGGTACCGCTACGCAGCATATAGCGCAGGGGATCACCATGATGACCATTTTCATAGTAAGTTCGATAGGGCTTATTTTCGGGGGAGGGCTTATTTTAGCGGAATATTAAAGAGTATGTGGGTGTCTTATTTTCAGGATAGGTCTTATTATCGGGGAAACACGGTATCAGACATTATTTTTCTGAGGTACTTCATGTCATACCCCAGCCACCTGAAGGAGTCCAAGGACCAGAGAGTGGTAAGGGGACTGCTACTACTCGAAAGAAGAGCTGCTTCCCAGCCTTGCTGACTGCCAGTCGAGGCCCTATTGCTGCACCCCAAGTGCCTCTGGATGGGGCTGATGCCTCTATATTTCCCAACAATGTTGTCTTCATCACGGGTAATTATGTTTTAGATTGAGATGAATTGGTAGAGGCCCAAGCTCCTGAGTATGATGTGGTGCTCTGTCTCAGCCTCACCAAATGGGTGCATCTGAACTGGGGTGATGAGGGATTGAAGCAAATGTTCCAAAGAATCTATCACCACCTTTGACCTGGGGGCACTCTGGTTTTAGAGCCCCAGCCTTGGTCATCCTATGGCAAGAGGAAGACACTCACAGAAACGATCTACAAGAATTATAATTGAATTCAACTGAAACCTGAGCAGTTCACTTCCTATCTGACATCACCTGAGATTGGTTTCTCCAGCTATGAGCTTGTGGCTACACCCCATAATTCTTCCAAAGGTTTCCAGCGTCCTGTCTATCTGTTCCACAAGGCCAACTCCCCTAACCACTGAGGAGCTCTTCAAGGACAATGATCAGAGGCTTCTCTTTGTTAACTGAGGACCTATGGGGGGGGGGGTAGGGGTAGTGTGGAGAAAAGTTCTACCCATGGCTTGCTCCTTTTTCCTATATCTAATTTGTTTTCCTGCCATTGTCTTTAAGAAGCCTACCAACCTCTAGCACCTAATCAACAGGCACAATTGGACTATAGGTTGTCACCTTTTTTTCCCTGCAGCCTAGTAATAAGCTGGATGATATGGATCATGAATTCATGATTTTAAAGGGGAGCTGAGTTTCCAAATCTCAAAAAAACAAAAAAAACCAAAAAAACAAACAAACAAAAAAAGTGAATCCTGAAAAGGTGTCTACTATAACATGGATAAAAGACAGATGACCAAAAGATTTATAATGTGTGACATCCATTTGCCATATTTCACTGGGTCTCAAATCACAAGAGTTCTTCCTTGAGGGAGCATAGGAGTGTGGAAAGGAAGTCAAGCTGAACAGACATTTACTATGCTCCTAGCTTCCTCTCTTGTTATGGCAAATTGCAAACATAAAGCTCGAGCAGCCTGATGATATTTAGAATGAGATTCTTGGGCTTCTTGAAATAAAGGAGTATTGACCAACATAGTTAGAAGGCTATCTGCCTTTTAATTACCATCAAAAATAGGACCTGGAAGTCCACCATGGGAGTGGACATGCAAAATATAAATTTTACCTAGATGCTTTCTCACTCGCTCTTGAAGTTCCTTAAAAAGTTGATATATATTGGAGGCTACAAATTTTATTTGGGCTGTGGCAATTCTTTGTACCACACTTACTGAATAGGCTGAATCAGATATTATATTTATGTCTCCTGGATAATAAGCAAGAGCTAGAATGATTGCATACAATTCATTCTGCTGAGTGTACTGAAAAGGAGTTCTGATTACTCTCTTTATACTTAAGTCACTAGAGTATACAACACAAATATTATGTTTGGATGCATCTGTAAAGATAGTTGGTCCTTTAAGAGGAACTTTAGAAAGCTTTTTTTCAAGAATCCATCACGTAATAGTCTGGTTATCTTTAATGGAAACCTGTATGTAAAATTTGCCATTCTGGGATGGTTTCACAGCATACATTAATTTGTGCTTTAGTGTAAAAGGTTTTTATCTGATCAGGTCTTATCCCAGATAAATGTACTACTTGCTGAATGCCCTTTAATAAAATTCTAGCCATAAGCACTGGGTAAGGATTAAGGCTGCTTTGTTCTGATTGTGCTGGGAGGTTTATCCACTCTATCACACTGTCTCCTTGATGAAGGACTGCTGTGGGTGCCTCTTTTGTAGCAAAAACTGATATTTCCAAGGGTTTTTGATTGACTTTTTCAACCACATTGGATAAAGCCAGTTCAGCTTCTCTCAAAGCCTCTTGAGCTTCTTTTGTAAGCTGGCATGATGAGTTTAAAGCACTGTCTCCCCTTAAAATGTCATACAATGGTTCCAATTGATAGGTAGTCAAACCTAACATTATATATCTTCTATCAATTTCTGGAAGTCATTTAAAGTATTCAGCTTCTCTGTTCTTAAGGAAGGTTTTTGTACTGTAAGCACTTAAGAGTGTACTTCATATTTTAAATATTGAAAAGGAGCATGTCTTTGAATTTTTTCTGGAGCTATGTGCAATTTATAAGTTCTTAGTGTTTCTATGGTATTTTGTAGACATGTTTCTAACATTTGTTCCTCAGGTGCATATCCCAATATAATAACATTACTTTTGGAAATGATTTACTTACTGGAATAAGAACAGAAGCAACATACATTTAACACATAGTAGGGCTGTTTTTCACTTCCTGTGGCAAAACTATCCATTCATATTTTTTATAAGCCTCAGCTAAGTTAACGCTGAGCACTGAAAAGGCAAATCTTTTCATATCCTCCTTATCTAGAGGGATAAAATAGAAACAATCCTTAATGTCTATAACCCAAAGAGGCCATTCTCTAGGCAAGTGAATAGGAGATGGAAGTCCAGGTTGAAGAGTTCCCATAGTTTCCATCTGTTCATTTACCTTTCTTAAATCAGTCAACATCCTCCATTTTCCAGATTTCTTTTTTACAACAAATACTGGGGAATTCCAAGGTTGTAAGTGTCCTTGGATAAGTTGCTCCTGTTCTATATAATAGGCCTGAATTTTATCGCTACCTAAGGGCCACTGTTCTATCCACACTGGTGTATCAGTTTTCCATTGGAAAGGAACAGGTGAAAGTGTTGGCAGACCTTCAACAGCAGCCCTGCCTACAAAATCGAAGTACTTATTTTTAATCCTAATTGTTGTAAAATGTCTCTTCCCTACAGATTGATGGGGATTTTTTTTTCAATTATAAAAGGAGGAAAAACTCCTATTTCACCTTCAAATGTCTATCTTAAAGGGGTAGCACTAACTTCAGCAGCTATTGATCCTCCTACACCAGACATATAGGAGTCTGCCTTAATCTTTGGCCGGTGACTGGGCCAGTTGGCACCTCTAATGACTGTATGATCTGCACCTGTGTCTACCAATCTTCTAATGGTATGCCATTTATATAGATAGTGAGCATAGGATGGTCAGTTGTAACTGCTGCAGTCTATAATATTCTTGGATTCTGTTGCTGGGAGTTAGAATCTGGGCAACTATCACCAGATTGCCTATTAGGAGTCTGTATCAGTAAATCTGATGCTACTATTTCTCCTGGTTGATAAGTCACACATAGCCTACCTGTATTAGTGATTGGGATATTATCTACACATTCCCCAGTTTCCCACATCAGTGTATGGATGAACACTGTTTTGTAAGTACTCTCAGGAGGTGAAATGGTCAAGCCTACTGTTTCTGGAGGCAAGGGATTCATAGCCTGGAGAGGAACAAATTTCACCTCTCTAGGGGGCATCTCAGTAGTCCCAGCTGCGTACAACTCCATTCTCCCCAATTGTAATTCTTTCCTGCTGATTGTGTAATCCATTTCTCCCATCAGATTGCCACAAGGCTGATTGGTCATATCTGAGTACTGAACTCTCTGGGTGTAGTATCAGTTGTCATCATGCTCCAAGTATTTTTTTGTTTTGGGCCCTGGGGCTGGTCCCCCCATCCTGTTTCCCTGAATCAGTTTACATTCTGATGCCCAATGGAAGCCTCTGTTGCATTTTGGACAAGGGATTTGGGGTCTTGTTCTCCCACCGTGTTTTCTCACTCTGTTTCTATGCCAACATTGAGCTTTCAGATGCCCTACGTTACCACAGTGAAAGCATTGACGAGTCTCTCTGGAAGTCTCCTGCCAAAAGGAATCCTGTCTTCCCATGTTCAGATCTTGGGATCTGCATCATAGCCTGGCTATAAAAGGTATTTGTACACACTCTGGCACAGCATCTTATGATCTCCTCTAAAGGAGCATCCTTGTGTAGTCCTAGTATAATTTTACAAACCTTTTACAAACCTCATTAGCATTTTCTTTAGCAAGTTACCTTATCATAATTTCTGTTGCTGCATTTTCACCAATAGTTTGTATGGCAGCTGTCTGTAATGTCCCACAAAATCAGCAAAAGGTTCACTTGGACCTTGTGCTATTTTCATGAAGGCCTCTCCTCTGTCCTGCTTACATCGGAGAAATCCCCATGTTTTGATAGCAGCAGAAGCAATTTGCTCATATACTGCTATGGGGTAGTTAATCTGTTTTGAAGTGTCTGCATAAGAACCTACACTTGTTGGTCACAGGTGATTGGAGTATTAACTCCACTTTGGGCTACAGATGTAGCTCACTATATTCAGAAAACCACAACAAGTTTTGTCCAGGTTCTAAGCAAGTCCTTACTATAAGTTTCCAGTCACTAGAGGTTAATACTTCATAAGCCAAATTCTGTAATAACATCTTAACATAGGGTTACGTAACCCCATAAACAGTGCAAGCTCTTTTCAGATCTTTGATAATTTCTAGATTAAGAGGAATGTATTTTCTCCTTTCTTGATCTGAAGAGTTAAGCTGTTCAATCACAGAATACATTTCTATTCTCATATCAGTGGTATTCTGCCCTTCCTCTTTGGCTTTAAGTGCTGCCTTTTGCAATTGAGTCATAGGAGGGGGTGATTGCTGGAGGAGAGATGTTGGTGATATCACTGCCTCTCTCATTCCTCCTCTTCCCTCCATTCAGGAAAGTGAAGTTGATGGGGGGGGGGGGATCAAGATCTTGCTCAGGTGTAGGAAGAATTGAAGCTCAACTGTGAGAGTGAGAATCAGTACTCCCTTTAAGTTCACTTAACTCCTCATGCCCTCTGGAGATATTTCCATTAATTTCTCCCTTCTCTTCCTCTTTTTCCTCACACTTCCTCATCCGGCTGTTCTTAAAACTTTTCTTTTTTCTAGAACTTACAGGATTCTTTAAGGCCAATTGTATTAAGTTGTACATATAGAATGTTTCCTTAGAAATTGAATCAGGACCTTTATCATTATAATATTCATATAGTTTATCTCCTACTAGTTTCCAATTATCTGCCTCTATTTCTTCTTCCTTGAAGAACCAAGGAGATGTGCATTCTAATGTATCCACAAATCCATCAATCTGCTCCCAAGTTACAATCAAACCTTGCCTCTTTATTAGTCTGAGTATGCTTCCTGTAGATCTCCCTCAAGACAAGGTTGAGGGTGGGGGAGAATCTTTTCCTAATATCTGCCCCATTTCAGTTAAAAAACGAGAGTTACTAGTTTAACTCTTAATAAAGCAAGTTCCCTGTTTGTCTATTAAAATACTCACCCTATTTCCTGGTCACAGGGACTTTTTCAGTGAAATGACGGTCCTTGCTTCACATGCTGGGTACCAAAATGTAAAGTCCAAGCTAGCTCCTTGGAGGCCTCAGATCAGCCAGAGTCAGTATAAGTAAAAGTCCTTGGTCTTTAGCGGGAGAAGTGAAAGAAGCAGGCAAACTGCCAGGAAGCTCGCCAAAGATGTATTCTGGATTATCTAGTCCAATGTCACCAACTTCTCTCTTCCTCATACTGCTGCAAAGTGACTCTCTCTGGCCCCTCTCTTTCCCTGTCCTCAAATCCTTATCTATGATTATCTTAATACCAAACATTCAGCAAGCACCAAACAATGAGAAGTCATTCATCCAAACATATGCTAATAGAGTCACTGTCTCACATCAAATAGGTAATTAGCCTTAAGTGCTCAGTTGTCTGATTCAAGTACACCTTTTCATAGTTTCAGCCCTCTACAGAATATTGGCAAGCTTCATGTGAATTTTTTTAAAACAAAATCATTGAAGTTGAAATTGTTCCTTAGACATTGGAATTATTCTATTTGGTTATTTTACTATCAAATTTATCCAGTTTTTTTCCTCCCTGTTTGGTTTTATGGATATATCAAAGTACTACAAAATAGGACTAGCTAAATCTGAGAGAAAAGACAGTATTGGATTCAAAGGACTGAAACTTTCAGAACTGACTTATTTGTTGGTCCTGGAAAACAGGGGTCCTCAAGAAAAATTCAGTAAATCAGATTATCAGGTAGTGGAAAAGCCCAAGTGTAGATGCTATTAGGAAAGCAGAATATCTAGTCACCAGGTGGCACTGTGCCTGGATAGGGTTTTCAGCTACCTTTTTGTGATTACATTGGAGGCATCATATCCTCCTTTTGATACTGAGAAAAGTAAGAGCATCATAGTACTTGATAAATACTTTTAAAATTAAATTGAAATGAAGCCTTGTATTTCTCTTGGCTACAGGAACTGATTAAAATAATAATGCTCTTCTTATTTACATAGGCTCATAGATTTAGATTTGCAAGGAACCTTAGCAATGATCTAGTCCAACTTTTCCATTTTAATAGGGAAATTAAATAATTTTTCTGTTTACAGAGGATGCAGTTAGTAGAGCTAGGATTTTATTCCAAGTCCTCTGACAACAAATATAGGGCCCTTTCTACCATACCATGAAAGAAATATTATGTATTGTTTCTCTTAATAGAATATGAACTTTGTGAAGGCAGAGACTATTTCATTTTTGCTTATTTCATGGGCAGGAGAAGGAGCTGATCAACTTATCCTTAACCCAGTTGATAAAATAAAAGAATGTCAGGGATAAAAAAAAAAAAAAAACAACAACAATGTAGTATAGATATATCTCTACTTCTTTACCCTTTTAAAATATAAAAACATTCTTCTGTCCAGCTTAATGGAATTAGCTAGTAATTTACTGGCTGAAGCATTAGCCAAAACCAGAAGCTACCCTCTTTAGTGAAAGAGAAGGAGCAGGAGAGGTATCAGAGGAACATGGGTTCTATGAGTTAAGAGCCAATTTGATTGTCTGGAAATCAATGTTGTATGACCTATCCAGCAAATAAAAAATGCAGAGAAAGAAGCATGATGATCCCAAACAAGGAGAGATCATTAAAGCCATGCAGAACACTGGGAAATGAGTGTAAACTGTTATTTTTACCTTCTGAATCCAATTCTTCCTGTGCAACAAAAAATTCGGTTCTACACACATATATTGTATCTAGAATATACTGTAATATATTTAACATATATAAGACTGCCTCCCATCTGGGGGAGGGGGTTGGGGGAGGAAGGGAAAAAATCTGAATAGAAGTAAGTGCAAGGGATAATGTTGTAAAAAATTACCCATGCATATGTACTGTCAAAAAAAAAAGTTATAATTATAAAATAAAATAAAAATTAAATTACAAAAAAATAAAATAAAATAAAGAGGATGCTATAGTTCTGTTAAAAAAAAATAAAATAAAGCCATGCAGAGCTAGAGATCTGAGTTGCTTCCCTGAGTCACATGTATTTTCTTAATGTGCCTCTTCTATTATATTCACTGTGATTGTATGTATAAACTTCTCACTTATCCTTTGTGTAATTGTGTAAGAGTGCCCCAAGTTTGTGGGGAGAATATTTTGTTCCTCTATTGTAGAAAAAAAAAAAGTTTTAAAATGTTTTACATTTATTACCTTTTTTTCCATTCTTCATCCCTCCCTCATTAAATAATTTAAACTGCACATAATAGGTAGCTTAGTAAATAGAGATCTGACTGAAGTCAGAAGGACCTGAGTTCAAATTCAGCCTCAGAAACATTTCACTTACTGGTTGTATGACTCTGGACAGGTCATTCACTTCCAATTGTCTCACAAACAAAAAAACAAAAAACAAAAATGTATAGCTCAACAAAAACAAAAGGCAGAAAAAAAAAATCCCCATATTGACCATGTCCAAAAATATATCTTTTATTCTGACTCATTTATGTGTTGGGTACCTAATCTGTTCCAGTTCTATATTTTTCAACCGCAAACAAAGTTTTAAATGATTATCACTTTGTGTTCTAGTTTGTATTGTAGCTACTTTCCCACTTCTCAAAATAACATTTCTTGAGATTTTTGACATTTTGTTATTTCTTATGAATCTTACTATTATTTTTCTTAGTTATATGAGTCTTTTACTACTTTGATTCAGCACCAAATAATTAATTTCAGCAGTATTATACTTTTTATTACATTAGCTTTCTTTAGCAATAAACAGTTAATATTTTTCTAATTTTTTGATTCTGTCTTTGTTCTGTAGTGTTATATCCTAGATGTTTCTTGATAGATAGGCTCCAAAATATTTTATAAACTCTGTAATCATTTTGAATGAAATTTCTCTTTTCATCACTTCTTGAAAGATTTTGTTGAGGGGCAGCTAGGTGGCGCAGTGGGTAGAGCACTAGCCTTGAATTCAGAAGGATCTGAGTTCAAATCTGGTCTCAGACACTTAACACTTCCTAGCTGTGTGACCCTGGGCAAGTCACTTAACTCCAGCCTCGGGGGGGAGGATAGGGGGGGGAAGAAAAAAGAAAAAAAGAAAGATTTTGTTGATGGCATATAGAAATGAGGATTTATGGTTAATTATTTTCATACTCTGTGACTTTACTTAGTCCATTGAGGACTTAAGTTGACACTTGGTTGACACTTTGGAGTTTTCTAAGTGATTATATTTTCTGCAGAATACTTGATTTTTTTGTTTCCTTTTTGCTTTGCTTCTTGTGTTTCTATAGCTAGCATTTTTGGCATTATTTTAAATAGAATTATAAATGGCATCCTTGCCTCACTCCCAATCTCACTAGAAAGACATCTAACTTTTCTTCATTACATATAATGTTTAATCTTGATATTTAATAATTGTTATTTTATGTATTAAGGATAGGCTAATTATTCATATGCTTTCTACAGTTTTTCATATTAATAGGAATTAGATTCTGTCAAAAAAGATTCTAGTATCTAGTAATGTAATCATGGGATTTTAATCATTTATTATTAGCATGATATATTATATTTATGGCCTTTGACATATAAAATCAACCCTGTATTTCTAGTGCAAATCCAACCTAGTCATAGTATGCAATCTTTGTAACATTGCTACAATGTTTTTGTTAATTTTTATTTAAGTATTTTGCATTAATTTTCATTAATTATTTCATTAATGTTCTACAAGAGAGGTGTTAAATATCTGGCCCATGTGACCCCAACATTCTTAAGTATAATTCAAACTAGATAAAAATGTAATTGGTAAAAAGATAGGACTTCTGGCCAAGATGGTGGAGAGGAGGCACACATCTTTTTAAGCTCCACATTTTCTCTCAGAATAATTTATTTCATGACAAGCCTCGGAATTAGTGCTTGTCTGGAAAAAAAAGCCCACAAATAATTACCAACAGAAGACATCCTTGAGATTTGCCAAAAAAGGTCTGTTTTTGCTCAGGGCAGGGACAACCAGATCAAGTGCAGACTGAGGGCAGGCAGCCCGAGCTTGACAGCCAGTTAACACTGGTAGACCAGAGGGAGGAGGGGTACAATCTCTGCCATGTCTGCAGAAAAACGTTTACCACAGTGTGGATATTTTGTCTTGGTAGCAAGCCAGGGTAAGCAGAGAAGCTGTAAACAGAGGAGGTAAAGATTTTAACCCTAGCATCTCTCAGTACCTGGCCACCCTTACCCAGAGTGTCACAGCGCGTTCTTAGAGCTCAGAGTCTCAGAGCACAGACGCAGCACAGCCTTTGCTGTCCTGCTAGTGCCTCACTGCTGTCCCCCACAGTCTATAGAGGAAGCCCAGTAACACCATGCAGCCCCTCCCCCCAAAAAAGCAGACTGCATTTGTTTTTCTTGTTAGTTTGTTTTCTTTGATTCTTCTCTGACAAAATGAGCAAAAAATTAAAAAGGGCTCTAACCACTGATAGCTTCTATATGGATAGAAAGCAGACTTTAAACCCTGAGGAGACTAAAAACAGACCATCTCCAGAAGAATTCCCAAAGGGAGATATGATCTGCTTCTCAACACACAAAACTGTCATAAAAGAAATGAAAAAGGCTCTCACAAGAGAGCTAGAAGCAAAATGGGAAGTGGAAAGGGAAGCTTGGCAAGACAGTCTGGATAAGTCACCCCACTTATTAAAGATAGAGTGGATAAAGAAATCAAATACTTGAAAAACAGAATTAGTGAGTTGGAATTAAAAAAAATAGCTCTCTAAAAAATAAAATTAGTGAAATGGAAAAAAAAATTCCATAGAACAAAACAACTCACTTAAAAACTCAATAGGACAATTATAAAAAAGTGAGTGAAGAAAATACTTCATTGAAAATCAGAATAGAACAAATAGAATTGAATGACTCGAGGAGACACCAAGAATCAGTCAAGCAAAACCAGTAAAATGAAACAATGGGAAAAAATGTCAAATACCTTCTTGGGAAAACAACAGACCTTGAAAATAGATCCAGGAGAGACAATCTGAGAAATTTGAATCTGAAAAATATGATTGAAAAAAAAAAAAAAAGCTTGGACACTATCCAAACTGTCCAGATGTTTTAGAAACAGAGGGTAAAAGAATTCATTGGGGATAGTTTGCCTCTCAGATTTGTAGAGGGGGAAGGAATTTGTGACTGGGGGAGAACTGGAGATCATTGTTGATCACAAAATAGAAAATTTTGATTGCATCGGATTAAAAGGCTTTTGTACAGACGAAACTGATGCAGACAAGATTGGAAGGGAGGTAATGAATTGGGAAAACATTTTTGCAGTTGAGGGTTCTGATAAAGGCCTCATCTCCAAAGTGTGTGGAGAATTGACTCTAATTTATAAGAAATCAAGCCATTCTCCAATTGATAAATGGTCAAAGGATATGAATAGACAATTTTCAGATGATGAAATTAAAACTATTTCCACTCATATGAAAGAGTGTTCCAAATCACTATTGATCAGAGAAATGCAAATTAAGATAACTGAGATACCACTACACACCTGTCAGATTGGCTAAGATGACAGGAACAAACAATGATGAATGTTGGAGGGGATGTGGGAAAACTGGGACACTGATGCATTGTTGGAGTTGTGAAAGAATCCAACCATTCTGGAGAGCAATCTGGAATTATGCCCCCAAAGTTATCAAACTGTGCATACCTTTTGATCCAGCAGTGCTACTACTGGGCTTATATCTCAAAGAAATACTAAAGAAGGGAAAGTATGTGCCAAAATGTTTGTGGCAGCCCTTTCTGTAGTGGATAAAACTGTAAAATGAATGGATACCCATCAATTGAAGAATGGTTGGATAAATTATGGTATATGAATGTTGTGGAATATTATTGTTCTATTAGAAATGACCAACAGGATGAATACAGAGAGGCTTGGAGAGACTTACATCAACTGATGCTGAGTGAAATGAGCAGAACCAGGAGATCATTATACACTTCAAAAATAATACTGTATGAGAATTTATTCTGATAGAAGTGGATATCTTCGACAAAGAGAAGATCTAATTCAGTTCCAATTGATCAATGATGGACAGAATCAGCTACGCCCAAAAAAGAAACATTGGGAAATGAGTGTGAACTGTTTGTACTTTTGCTTTTCTTCTTAGGTTATTTTTACTTTCTAAATCCAATTCTCCCTGTTCAACAAGAGAACTTTTTGATTCTGCACACATATATTGTACCTAGGATATACTGTAACATATTTAACATGTATAAAACTACCTGCCATCTAGATGAAGGGGGTAGAGTCAAGGAAGGGAAAAATTGGAACAGAAGTGAGTGCAAGGGATAATGCTGTAAAAAAAATTACCTATGCAATATACCTATGCAATGCAAAAAAAAAAAAAGTTATAATTATACAATTAAAAAAAAAATTAAAAAATTTAATTGGTAAGTATTTTGTAAAAACAAATAAAAATACAATCAAACCTACATACCATTGCATTTTAAAATTATTTATTTCTTTTATTAATGTGTGTTATAATTTTCTAAGTATTGATAAAGTAATATAGTTTTTAATAATTATCTTTATTTCTTTTTAATTATTCGGAATTAAAAATATTTGAAATAATTTGTTATTCCTCTTTTTAAAAAAGTCAGATTAGCTATCTATCTTATTGATTCAATAAAGTGGTTTGAAACTTTATTAATTTCTTTTTCACAATTTATACTTTTTTTGCTCATTTGGATAATTTTGATTTGTTGTTTAACTTTTTTAATTGCATATTCAATAAATTTATTTATTCTTTTTTTTTTTTTTTTTTTTTTTTTTTTTTTTTTTTATATTTATTTATAATGGGTTCTTCTATTGATAAGTCTGATATTAGTGTATATTAAACATAAAGTTATTGTAGTAATTTACTATGTATAATATACCTACTGGATTTCACTGATCCATCATTTTTTTCTTAGTATTAAATAGTTTTTTTTTTTTTTTTTTAATTTTTATTTTATTTTATAATTATAACATTTTTTGACAGTACATATGCATGGGTAATTTTTTACAACATTATCCCTTGCACTTACTTCTATTCAGATTTTTTCCCTTCCTCCCCCAAACCCCTCCCCCAGATGGCAAGCAGTCTTATATATGTTAAATATATTACAGTATAATTTAGATACAATATATGTGTGTAGAACCGAATTTTTTGTTGCACAGGAAGAATTGGATTCAGAAGGTAAAAATAACAGTTTACATTCATTTCCCATTGTTCCTTTTCTGGATGTAGCTGGTTCTTTCCATCATTAATCAATTGGAATTGGATTAGCTCTTCTCTATGTTGAAGAAATCCACTTCCATCAGCATACATCCTCGTACAGTATCATTGTTGAAGTGTATAATGATCTTCTGGTTCTGCTCGTTTCACTCAGCATCAGTTGATGTAAGTCTCTCCAAGCCTCTCTATATTTCTCCTGTTGGTCATTTCTTATAGAACAATAATATTCCATAACATTCATATACCATAGTTTACCCAACCATTCTCCAATTGATGGACATCCATTCATCTTCCAGCTTCTAGCCACTATGAAAAGGGCTGCCACAAACATTTTGGCACATACAGGACCCTTTCCCTTCTCTAGTAGTTCCTTGGGGTATAAGCCCAGTAGTAGTATGGCTGGTTCAAAGGGTATGCACATTTTGATAACTTTTTGGGCATAATTCCAGATTGCTCTCCAGAATGGTTGGATTCTTTCACAACTCCACCAACAATGCATCAGTGTCCCAGTTTTCCCACAGCCCCTCCAACATTCATCGTTATTTGTTCCTGTCATCTTAGCCAATCTGACAGGTGTGTAATGATACCTCAGAGTTGTCTTAATTTGCATTTCTCTGATCAATAGTGATTTGGAACACTCTTTCATATGAGTGGAAATAGTTTTAATTTCATCATCTGAAAATTGTCTGTTCATATCCTTTGACCATTTATCAACTGGAGAATGGCTTGATTTCTTATAGATTAAAGTCAATTCTCTGTATATTTTGGAGATGAGGCCTTTATCAGAACCTTTAACTGTAAAAATTTTTTCCCAATTTGTTACTTCCCTTCTAATCTTGTTTGCATTAGTTTTGTTTGTGCAGAAACTCTTTAATTTGGTGTAATCAAAATGTTCTATTTTGTGATCAATAATGGTCTCTAGTTCTCCCTTGGACACAAACTCCTTCCTCCTCCACAAGTCTGAGAGGTAAACCATCCCATGTTCCTCCAATTTATTTATGATTTCGTTCTTTATGCCTAAATCTTGGACCCATTTTGATCTAATCTTAGTATGTGGTGTTAAATGTGGGTCCATGCCTAGTTTCTGCCATACTAATTTCCAGTTTTCCCAGCAGTTTTTGTCAAATAATGAATTCTTATCCCAAAATTTGGGATCTTTGGGTTTGTCAAAGATTAGATTGCTATTTTTATTCACTATCTTGTCCTGTGAACCTAACCTATGCCACTGATCAACTAGTCTATTTCTTAGCCAATACCAAATGGTTTTGGTGACTGTTGCTTTATAATATAGCTTTAAATCAGGTACACTTAGACCACCTTCCTCTGACTTTTTTTTCATTAGTTCCCTTGCAATTCTCGACCTTTTATTCTTCCATATGAATTTTGTTGTTATTTTTTCTAGGTCATTAAAATAGTTTCTTGGGAGTCTGATTGGTATAGCACTAAATAAATAGATTAGTTTGGGGAGTATTGTCATCTTTATTATATTCGCTCGGCCTATCCAAGAACATTGAATGTCTTTCCAATTATTTAAATCTGACTTTATTTTTGTGGCAAGTGTTTTGTAATTTTGCTCATATAATTCCTGACTCTCCTTTGGTAGATATATTCCCAAATATTTGATACTATCGACTGTTATTTTGAATGGAATTTCTCTTTGTATCTCTTGCTGTTGGATTGTGTTGGTAGTGTATAAAAATCCTGAGGATTTATGTGGATTTATTTTGTATCCTGCGACTTTGCTAAAATTCTGAATTATTTCTAATAGCTTTTTAGCAGAGTCTTTGGGGTTCTCTAAGTATACCATCATGTCATCTGCGAAAAGTGACAATTTGATTTCTTCATTTCCTACTCTAATTCCTTGGATCTCTTTCTCGGCTCTTATTGCCAAGGCTAGAGTTTCTAGTACTATATTGAATAGTAATGGTGATAGTGGGCAACCTTGTTTCACTCCTGATCTAACAGGGAAAGGTTCTAGTTTATCACCATTACATATGATGTTTACTGAAGGTTTTAAATATATGCTCCTTATTATTTTAAGGAATAGTCCATTTATTCCTATACTCTCAAGCGTTTTTAGTAGGAATGGATGTTGGATTTTATCAAATGCCTTTTCTGCATCTATTGAGATGATCATATGGTTTTTATTAATTTGATTATTAATATGGTCAATTATACTAATAGTTTTCCTAATATTAAACCAGCCCTGCATTCCTGGTATAAATCCCACTTGGTCATAGTGTATTATTCTGGGGATGATTTTCTGAAGTCTATTTGCTAATATCTTGTTTAAGATTTTAGCATCAATATTCATTAAGGAAATTGGTCTATAGTTTTCTTTCTCAGTTTTCGATCTACCTGGTTTAAGTATCAGTACCATGTCTGTGTCATAGAAGGAATTTGGTAGGACTCCTTCAATCCCTATTTTTTCAAATAGTTTACATAGCATTGGAGTTAGTTGTTCTTTAAATGTTTGGTAGAATTCACCTGTAAATCCATCTGGTCCTGGGGACTTTTTCTTAGGAAGTTGGTTAATAGCTTGGTCTATTTCTTTTTCTGAGATGGGACTATTTAGACTACTTACTTCTTCCTCTGTTAATCTGGGCAAGCTATATTTTTGAAGGTATTCTTCCATTTCATTTAAGTTATCAAATTTATCGGCATAAAGTTGAGCAAAGTAGCTCCTAACTATTGTTCTAATTTCCTCTTCATTAGTGGTGAGTTCACCCTTTTCATTTTCAAGACTATCAATTTGCTTTTTCTCTTTCCTTTTTTTAATCAGGTTTACTAAGGGTTTGTCTATTTTGTTGGTTTTTTCATAAAACCAACTCTTAGTTTTATTAATTAATTCAATAGTTTTTTTACTTTCAATTTTATTAATCTCACCTTTTATTTTTTGAATTTCAAGTTTTGTGTTTGTCTGGGGGTTTTTAATTTGTTCCTTTTCTAGCAATTTTAGTTGTAAACCCAATTCGTTGGCCCTCTCTTTCTCTATTTTATGCAAGTAGGCCTGTAGAGATATAAAACTTCCCCTAATTACTGCTTTGGCTGTATCCCACACATTTTGGTATGATGTCTCATTATTGTCATTTTCTTGGGTGAAGTTATTAATTATGTCTATGATTTGCTGTTTTACCCAATCATTCTTTAGTATAAGATTATTTAGTTTCCAATTATTTTTTGGTCTATTTTCCCCTGTCTTTTTATTAAATGTTATTTTGATTGCATTATGGTCTGAAAAGGATGCATTTACTATTTCTGCCTTACTGCATTTGATTTTGAGGTTTTTATGCCCTAGTATATGATCAATTTTTGTATAGGTTCCATGAACTGCTGAGAAGAAAGTATATTCCTTTCTGTCTCCATTTAGCTTTCGCCAAAGATCTATCATATCAAACTTTTCTAGTATTCTATTTACCTCTTTGACTTCTTTCTTATTTATTTTGTGGTTTGATTTATCGAATTCTGATAGTGCAAGGTTGAGATCTCCCGCTATTATAGTTTTGCTATCTATTTCCTCTTGCAGCTCTCTTAATTTCTCTTTTAAGAATTTAGATGCTGCACCACTTGGTGCATACATGTTTAATATTGATAGGGCTTCACTATTGATGCTTCCCTTTAGCAGGATATAATGCCCTTCCTTATCTCTTTTAATTAGATCAATTTTTGTTTTTGCTTGATCTGAGATGAGGATGGCTACTCCTGCTTTTTTGGTTTTGCCTGAAGCATAATAGATTCTGCTCCACCCTTTTACTTTTAGTTTGAATGTCTCATCCTGTTTCAGGTGTGTTTCCTGTAAACAACATATAGTAGGATTCTGACTTTTAATCCAGTCTGCTAACTGCTTCCTCTTTATGAGGCAGTTTGCCCCATTCACATTTATGGTTAGAAGGACTAATTCTATATTGCTTGCCATCCTATTAACCCCTGCTTATGCTTTTCCCCTTTCCTTCCCTTTTACCCTCCTATCCAGTATTAAACTGGTAAACACCACTTGCTTTTCACAGCCCTCCCTTTTTAGGATCCCTCCCCCACCTTAAAGATCCTCCCCTTATTTTATCCCTTTTCCTCGAAATTACTGTATTCCCTTCCCCTTAGCTTACTCCTTCCCTTTCACTTTTCAATGAAGTGGAAGAAGTTTCACCATAAATCGAATATGTCTATTGATACACGCTATGTTCATCTCCCTCCTTTCTTTCTCTCAGATATAATAGGTTACCTTTGCCTCTTCATGAGATGTAGTACCACCACTTTATACTTTTTTATGATATAATCTCCTTTCCACCTCTAGTTTCTAAGACAAATTGTACATATGTTCTTTACATATTTTTTTGACAGAAGTATAGTTCTCAAGATTCTTTTTACCTTTTTTAGAAGTCTCTTGAGTTCTGTATTTGAAGATTAAACCTTTTATGTAGGTCTGGTTTTTTCATCAAAAATAGATGGAATTCATTTATTTCGTTAAATGTCCATCTTCTTCCCTGGAAAATGATGCTCATTCTTGCTGGGTAAGTCACTCTTGGCTGCATACCAAGTTCCTTAGCCTTTCGGAATATCATGTTCCAGGCCCTGCGTTCTTTTAATGTGGACGCTGCTAGATCCTGTGTTATCCTTATTGTGGATCCTCCATATCTGAATTGTTTTTTTCTAGCAGCTTCCAATATCTTTTCCTTTGTCTGATGGTTCTTGAACTTGGCCACTATATTTCTTGGCGTTTTGATTTTAGGGTCCCTTTCAGTAGGTGATCGATGAATTTTCTCAATGTCTATTTTACCCTCTGTTTCCAAAACGTCTGGGCAGTTCTCTTTTATAATTTCCTCGAAAATGGTGTCCAAGCTCTTTTTTTCCTCCCATTTTTCAGGGAGTCCGATTATTCTCAAATTGTCTCTCCTGGATCTGTTTTCCAGGTCTGTTGTCTTTCTGGTAAGGTACTTGACAGTCTTTTCAATTGTCTCATTTCTCTGGTTTTGCTTGACTCCCTCTTGGTTTCTCCTTGAGTCATTCATTTCTACTTGTTCCAGTCTAATTTTCAATGATGTATTTTCTTCACTCACTTTTTTTATATCTTTTTGTAATTGTCCAATTGAGTTTTTATCTTCTATGGAATTTTTTTCCATTGTATTTTTTAGAGAGCTGATTTCTTTTTCCAGCTCTCTAATCCTGTTTTCCTTGGAGTTGTTTACCTTTTCCAGCTCACTAATCTTGTTTCTCAATGATTTGATTTCTTTATCCACTCTGTCTTTGAATGCATGGGATGACTTCTCCAGGCTCTCTTGCCAAGCTTCCCTTTCCTTTTCCCATTTCTCCTCCAGCTCTCTTGTGAGAGCCTTTTTGATTTCCTCTGTGAGGTTCTTTTGTATTGAGGAGCAGCTTATATCCCTCCCAGGGGATACATCTGGGGACAGTCTGTTCCTAGTCTCCTCAGCATTTGAAGTCTGCTCCCTCTCCACACAGAAGCTGTCAATGGTTAGAGCCCTTTTGAATTTTTTGTTCATTTTGTCAGAGTAGGAATCAAAGAAAACAAACTGACAAGAGAAACAATTGGTCTGTTTTGCGGGGGATAAGGCTGGATGGTATTAATGGGCTTCCTCTACAGACTGGGGGTAGGGCAGCAGAGAGCCACTAACAGAACAGCAATGACTGTACTGAGTCTGCGCTCTGAGGCTCCGAGAACACACCGAGTCAGTCCAGGTGGGGGTTGGGGGTGGCCGGGCTCTGAGAGACGCTGGCTTTCTGGGGTTTTAATCTTCACCTCCAGTGTTTACACCCTCTCCACCGCTCCTGGCTTGCTGCCAAGACGGAGCATCCACACTGGGGCAAAAGCCCTTTCACAGAAACTGCAGAGATCACACCCCTCCCCCTCCGGTCTGAGCTGTGTGAGCTGCCTGTCTTGCTCTGGCTGTCTGCCCTCAGTCTGCGCCCAGTCTGATTGACCCTCCCCCGAACAAACACAGACCTTTTCTGGCGACTTTCAAGGATGTCTTCTCTTGGTGATAATTTGTGGATTTCTTTCTGGGTCAAGCATTAAGTCAGAGGCTTGTCATGAAGTAAGTTCTGAGAGAAAACGAGGAGCTCAAGCAGCTGTCTGCCTCCACGCCGCCATCTTGGCCGGAAGTCCCTATTTATTCTTTTTTAAAAATATTCTATTAATGAAAGTATTTAGAAATAAGAATTTTCCCCAAAGAATTCATTTAGTGGCTGAGCCAAGATAGAGGAGAGGGCACACATGTCTTTTTTATGAAACTCAGCCTCGGAATTCATGCTTGACTGTCAGAACCCATGAATATTGGGAATACAACACATTACCAACAGAAGATAATCTTGAAATTCACCAGAAAAGGTCTGTTTTAGCTTGTGTGCTGGAATGGAATGGGGCTAGGCCAGGCACAGACTCAGGCTCATGGGCAGTGAGAGCACAGAAAACAGCTCACGCTGAGCAGACTGGAGGTGGGCAGGGTGTGGTCTCCACAGGAGGAAAACTTATGGGGAGAACTCTACCACAATGTTGGCTACTTTGCCCTAACAAAAAGCCAATAGGTCAGCAGAGAAGCTATAAACACAGAGTAAAGACTATAACCCTAAAATGCTAAAGTCTCTCAGTACCTGGCCACACCCACCCGGTAATGGGAGAGATTCGGCATGATCTCATACACAATTGCTAATCCCAGCACAGCCACTGCTGCTTCACTGCTATTTCCTGTTGTTTGTAAAGGAAGCTTGAAAATACCTCACTACCCCATAAGCAGGCTGCAGCATTGGTTTTTGTTGTTGTTGTTGTTTGTTTCTGTGTTTTTTTTAAATAAGTAAAAAAGGCAAAACAGGCTCTAACTATACATAGCTTCTATATTGAAAGGGATTTCAATCAGATTGTCTCTAGATGAAATCCCACAGGGGGATATGATCTGGTCATCACCACATAAGGCTCTCATGGAAGAAATTAAAAAGAATATTAAAAGAGAGCTAGAAGAAAAATAGGGGAAGGAAAGGAAAGCTTTTCAAGAGAGTCTGGTTAAGGCATATAACTCATTAAAAGATAAGAGTGGAAGAAGAAAACAACTCTCTGAAAAACAGAATTTGTGAATTGGAAAAAGAAAATAATTCCTTAAAAATAAAATTGGCAAAATAGAAAAAAATTCCATATAACAAAACAACTTATTTAAAAACTCAACTGGACAAATACAAAAAGAAGTAAAAAAAAGTAAATGAAGAAAATAATTCATTAAAAATCAGAATTGAACAGATGAAAATGAATGACTTGAGGAAACACCAAGAATCAGTCAAGCAAAACCAAAAAATTGAAAAATTAGAAAAAAAAGTGTTAAATACCTACTAGGGAAAACAACAGACCTGGAAAACAGATCTAAGAGACATAATCTAAGGATTATTGTACTCCCTGAAAATCATGATGAAAAAAAGAGCCTAGAAAATATTTTTCAGGAAATCATCAAAGACAACTACCCAGATGTCATAGAATTGGAAAGTAAAATAGCTATTGAAAGAATTCATCGATCACCTACTGAAAGAGATCCCTAAATTAAAATTCCAAGAAATATAGTGGCTAAAATCCAGAACTATCAGACCAAGGAAAAAATACTATGAGCTGCTAGAAAAATTCAATTCAAATACCAAGGAGCCACAATAAGGATTACTCAGGATCTAGCAGCGTCCACATTAAAGGACTGAAGGGCCTGGAATTTGATATTCCAAAAGGCAAAGGAACTTGGTATGCATCCAAGAATAATTTACCCAGCCAAAGTGAGCATTTTCTTCCAGGGAAGAAGATGGATATTCAATGAAAAAGGTGAATTCCATTAATTTTTGAGTAAAAAAACAGAGCTAAACAAAAAGTATGACTTCTAAATATAAGACTCAAGAGAAGCATAAAAAGATAAAAAACTATTTCTGTTATGGATATATTTAAAGAGTATATGTATAATTTGATTTTACTGTTATAATATAAAAAAGAATCTAGAAGTAGAAAGGTAATTGTACCATAAAAAGGAAAAAGTGGAGGTACTAGTAGTTTTAAACATAAATGTGAATGGGGCAAACTCATGAAGGCATAAAGCAGAGGCAGATAGCAGACTGGATTAAATCAGAATCCTACAATATGTTGTTTACAGGAAACACACTTGATGCAGGGTGATACATACAGAGTAAAGTTAAAAGGCTGCAGCAGAATCTACTATGATTCAGATGAAGTCATAAAAGCAGGGGTAACCATCCTGATCTCAGATCAAGCAAAAGAAAAAAATTGATCTAATTAAAAGTGATAAGGAAGGGCACCATATTGTTCTAAAGGGTAGCATAAATAATAAAGCAATATCAATACTAAACATATATGCACCAATTCTAAATTCCTAAAGGAGAAGTTAAGAAAGCTGCAAGACAGCAAAACAGTAATAGTGTGAGATCTCAACTTTGCACTCTCAGAATTAGATAAATCAAACCACAAAATAAAGAAGAAAGAAGTTAAAGAGGTAAATAGAACACTAGAAAAGTTAGATATGATAGATCTTTGGAGAAAACTAAATGCAGACAGAAAAGAGTACATTCAGCAGTTCATGGAACCTATACAAAAACTGATCATATATTAGGACATAAAGACCTCAAATTCAAATGTAGAAAGGTAGAAAGAGTAAATGCATTCTCTTCACATCATGATGCAATAAAAACTATATTTAATAAAAAGCCAGGAGAGAATAGGACAAAAAGTAATTGGAAACTAAATAATCTCATCCTAAAGAATGAATGGGTGAAACACCAAATCATAGACACAATTAATAATTTCATCCAAGAGAAGACAATAAAGAGACAACATATTAAAATGTGTGGGATGCAGCCAAAGTGGTAATAAGGGGAATTTTTATATCTCTAGAGGCCAACTTGCATAAAATAGAGAAAGAGAAATTCAATGAATCAGAATTGCAACTAAAAAAGCTAGAGAAAGAGCAAATTAAAAACCCTCAATCCAATACTAAACTTGAAATTTTAAAAATAAAAGGAGACATTAATAAAATTGAAAGCAAAAATAAACTATTGAATTAATAAATAAAGCTAAGAGTTGATTTTATGAAAAAACCAACAAAATAGATAAATCCTTGGTAAATTTGATTAGAAAAAGGAAAGAGGAAAATTAAATGTTAATATTAAAAATGAAAAGTGAAAACTTGCCACTAATGAAGAGGAAATTAGAACAATGATTAGGAGCTACTTTGCCCAACTTTATGGTTGAATACCTACAAAAATGTAGGTTGCCCAGATTAACAGAGGAGGAAGTAAATTGCTTAAATAGTCCCATTTTATTGAATGTGATTTTCACTGCATTGTGGTCTGAAAAGGATACATTTACTATTTCTGCCTTACTGCTTTTAATTTTGAGGATTTTATGTCCTAGTATATGATCAATTTTTGTATAGGTTCCATGGACTGCTGAGAAGAAAGTGTACTCCTTTCTGTCTCCATTTAGCTTTCGCCAAAGATCAATCATATCAAACTTTCTAGTATTCTACTTACCTCTTTGACTTCTTTCTTATTTATTTTGTGGTTTGATTTATCTAATTCTAAGAGTGCCAGGTTGAGATCTCCCACTATTATAAGTTTTGCTGTCTGTTTCTTCTTGCAGCTCTCTTAATTTATCTTTTAAGAATTTAGATGCTTGGGGGCACCTAGGTGGCGCAGTGGATAGAGTACCAGCCTTGAATTCAGGAGGACATGAGTTAAAATCTGGTGTCAGACACTCAACACTTCCTAGCTGTGTGACCCTGGGCAAGTCACTTAACCTCAGCCTCAGGAAAAAAAAAAAAAAAAAAAATTTAGATGCTCACTTCTGGTCAAGATGGTGGCATGGAGGCAGACAGCTGCTTGAGCTCTGAATTTTCTCTCAGGACTTACTTCATGGCTAGCCTCGGAATTAATGCTTGCCCGGAAAAGAAACCCACAAATAATCACCAACAGAAGGCATCCTTGAAATTTACCAGAGAAGGTCTGTGTTTGCTTAGGGGAGGGCAGAACAGACTGGGCGCAGACCGAGGGCAGGCAGCAAGAGCAAGACAGGCAGCTCACACAGCCCGGACTGGAGAGGGGAGGGATGCAATCTCTGCTGTTTCTGTGAAAAGACTTTTACCCCAGTGTGGATATTCGATCTTGGCAGCAAGCTAGGAGCAGCAGAGAAGGTGTAAACACCAAAGGTAAAGAATAAAACCCTGGAAAGCTAGCGTCTCTCCAACCCAGCCACCCCCACCCCCACCCAGAGTGACACAGAGCGTTCTTAGAGTCTCAGAGCACAGACCCATCAAAGCCATCACTGTCCTGTAAGTGCCTTGCTGCTATCTCCCGCAGTCTGTAGAGGAAGCCCGATAATATCATCCAGCCCCATTCCCCCTACCCCAAAACAGACCAATTGTTTCTCTTGTCAATTTGTTTTCTTTGATTCCTGCTCTGACAAAATGAATAAAAAATTTAAAAGGACTCTAACCATTGACAGCTTCTGTTATGGAGAGAGAGCAGACTTCAAATACTGAGGAAACAAAAGCAGATTGTCTCCAGAGGAATCCCCTTAGGGGGATATGATCTGCTTCTTAATACAAAAGAATTTCATAGAGGAAATCAAAAAGGCTCTCACAAGAAAGCTAGAAGAGAAATGGGAAAAGAAAAGGGAAGCTTGGCAAGAAAGCCTGGAGAAGTTATCCAGAGTAGATAAAGAGATCAAATCATTGAGAAATAAAATTAGTGAATTAGAAAAGGTAAACAACTCCAAGGAAAACATGATTAGTGAGCTGGAAAAAGAAAACAGCTCTCTAAAAAAATGAAATGGAAAAAAATTCCATAGAAGATAAAAACTCCATTGGACAATTACAAAAAGATATTTAAAAAGTGAGTGAAGAAAAAACATCATTAAAAATTAGAATGGAATAAGTAGAAATGAATGACTCAAGGAGAAATCAAGAAGTAGTCAAGCAAAACCAGAAAAACGAAACAATTGAAAAAAATGTCAAGTACCTTATTGGAAAGAAAACAGGCATGGAAAACAGATCCAGGAGAGACAATTTGAGAATAATCAGACTCCCTGAAAAAATGTGAAGACAAAAAGAGCCAGGACACTATTTTCCAGGAAATTATCAAAGAGAACTGCTCAGACGTTTTGGAAATAGAGGGTAAAATAGACATTGAAAAAATTCATCAATCATTTACTGAAAGTGACCCTAAAATCAAAACTCCAAGAAATACACTGGCCAAGTTCAAGAACCATCAGACAAAGGAAAAAATACTGGAAACTGCTAGAAAAAAAGCAATTCAGATATGGAGGAGCAACAATAAGGATAACCCAGGATCTAGCAGCGTCCACATTAAAAGAACGAAGGGCCTGGAATATGATATACCAAAAGGCTAAGGAACTTGGTATGCAGCCAAGAATAACTTACCCAGCAAAAATGAGCATCTTTTTCCAGGGAAGAAGATGGAAATTTTACAAAATAAATGAATTCCATCTATTCTTGATGAAAAAAAAAAAAAAAAACAGATCTACACAAAATGTTTGATCTCCAAATACAGAACTCAAGAGAATTCTAAAAAGGTAAAAAGAAATCTTGAGAACTATATTTCTGCCATAAAGATATGTAAAGAACACATGTATAATTTGTCCTAGAAACTAGAGTTGGAAAGGAAATTATATCATAAAAAAGGGGAAAGTGATGGTACTACATCTCATGAAGAGGCAAAGGTAACCTATTATATCTGAGAGAAAGAAAGGAGGGGGTGAACATAGTGTGTATCAAAAGACATATTTGACTTATGGTGAAACTTCTTCCACTTCATTGAAAAGGGAAAGGGAAAGAGTAAGCTAAGGGGAAGGGAATACAGAAATTGTGAGAAAAAGGGGTAAAATAGGAAGAGGAACTTTAAGGTGGGTGAGGGATACTAAAAAAGGGAAAGCTGTGAAAAGAAAGTAGTGCTTACAAGTTTAATACTGGGTAGGGGGATAAGAGGGAAGGAAAGGAGAAAAGCATAAGCAAGGGTTAACAGGATGGCACGCAATATAGAATTAGTCATTCTAACCATAAATGTGAATGGGTCAAACTCCCTCATAAAGAGGAAGCAGCTAGCAGACTGGATTAAAAGCCAGAATACTACTATATGTTGTTTACAGGAAACACACCTGAAACAGGGTGATACATTCAAACTAAAAGTAAAAGGGTGGAGCAGAATCTACTATGCTTCAGGTGAAGCCAAAAAAGCAGGGGTAGCCATCCTCATCTCAGATCAAGCCAAAACAAAAATTGATCTAATTAAAAGATATTAGGAAGGGCATTATATCCTGCTAAAGAGTAGCATAGATAATGAAGCAGTATCAATATTAAATATATACCCACCAATTGGTACAGCATCTAAATTCTTAAAAGAGAAATTAAGAGAGAACTCACCACTAATGAAGAGGAAATTAGAACAATAGTTAGGAGCCATTTTGCTCAACTTTATGCCAATAAATTCGATAACTTAAATGAAATGGAATAATACCTTCAAAAATATAGCTTGCCCAGATTAACAGAAGAAGAAGTAAATAGTCTAAATAGTCCCATCTCAGAAAAAGAAATAGAACAAACTATTAACCAACTCCCTAAGAAAAAATCCCCAGGACCAGATGGATTTACATGTGAATTCTACCAAACATTCAAAGAACAACGAACTCCAATGCTATATAAACTATGTGAAAAAATAGGGATTGAAGAAGTCCTACCAAATTCCTTTTATGACACAGACATGGTACTGATACCTAAACCAGGTAGGCTGAAAACTGAGAAAGAAAATTATAGATCAATCTCCCTAATGAATATTGATGTTAAAATCTTAAATAAAATACTAGCAAAAAGACTTTAGAAAATCATCCCCAGGATAATACACTATGACCAAGTGGAATTTATACTAGGAATGGAGAGCTGGTTCGATATTAGAAAAACTATTAGCATAATCGACTATATCAATAACCAAATTAACAAAAACCATATGATCATCTCAATAGATGCAGAAAAAGCATTTGATAAAATCCAACATCCATTCCTACTAAAAACACTTGAGAGTATAGGAATAAATGGACTATTCCTTAAAATAATAAGGAGCATATATTTAAAACCATCAGTAAACATCATATGTATTGGTGATAAACTGGAACCTTTCCCAGTAAGATCAGGAGTGAAACAAGGTTGCCCACTATCACCATTACTATTCAACATTGTACTAGAAATGCTAGCCTTGGCAATAAGAGCTGAGAAAGAGATTCAAGGAATTAGAGTAGGTAATGAGGAAATCAAATTATCACTCTTTGCAGATGACTTGATGGTATACTTAGAGAACTCCAAAGACTCTGCCAAAAAGCTATTAAAAATAATTCAGAACTTTAGGAAAGTTGCAGGATACAAAATAAATCCACATAAATCCTCAGCATGTTTATACATTACCAACACAATCCAACAGCAAGAGATACAAAGAGAAATTCCATTCAAAATAATGGTCGATAGTATAAAATATTTGGGAATATATCTACCAAAGGAAAATCAGGAATTATTTGAGCAAAATTACAAAACACTTGCCACAAAAATAAAGTCAGATTTAAATAATTGGAAAGACATTAAGTGCTCTTGGATAGGCTGAGCAAATATATAATTAAGATGACAATACTCCCTAAACTAATCTATTTATTTAGTGCTATACCAATCAGACTCCCAAGAAACTATTTTAATGACCTAGAAAAAATAACAACAAAATTCATATGGAAGAACAAATGGTCAAGAATTTCAAGGGAAGTAATGAAAAAAAAATCAAATGAAGGTATCCTAGCTGTACCTGATCTAAAACTATATTATAAAGCAGCAGTCACCAAAACCATTTGGTATTGGCTAAGAAATAGACTAGTTGATCAGTGAAATAGCTTAGGTCCAAAGGACAAAATAGTGAATAACTATAGCAACCTAGTGTTTGACAAACCCAAAGATACCCAGTTTTGGGATAAGAATTCATTATTTGACATAAAACTGCTGGGAAAATTGGAAATTAGTATGGCAGAAACTAGGCATGGACCCACATTTAACACCACATACTAAGATAAGATCAAAATGGGTCCAAGATTTAGGCATAAAGAATGAGATCATAAATAAATTAGAGGAACATAGGATAGTTTACCTCCAGGCTTGTGGAGGAGGAAGGAATTTGTGTCCAAAGGAGGAGTAGAGATCGTTATTGATCACAAAATTGAAAATTTTGATTACATCATATTAAAAAGTTTTTGTATAAACAAAACAAATGCAAACAAGATTAGAAGGGAAGTAACAAATTGGGAAAACATTTTTACAGTTAAAGGTTCTGATAAAGGCCTCATGTCCAAAGTGTGTGGAGAATTGACTCTATAAGAAATCAAGCTATTCTCCAATTGATAAATGGTCAAAGGATATGAACAGACAATTTTCAGATGATGAAATTGAAATTATTTCCACTCATATGAAAGTGTTCTAAATCACTATTGATCAAAGAAATGCAAATTAAGACAACTCTGAGATACCACTACACACCTGTCAGATTGACTAAAATGACCGGAACAAATAATGATGAATGTTGGAGGGGCTGTGGGAAAACTGGGACACTGATGCATTGTTGGTGGAGTTGTGAAAGAATCTAACCATTCTGGAGAGCAATCTGGAATTATGCCAAAAAAGTTATCAAACTATGCATACCCTTTGATCCAGCAGTGCTACTCCTGGGCTTATATCCCAAGGAAATGGTAAAGAAGGGAAAGGGACCTGTATGTGCCAAAATGTTTGTGGCTGCCCTTTTTGTAGTGGCTAGAAACTGGAAAATAAACGGATGCCCATCAATTGGAGAATGGTTGGGTAAATTATGGTATATGAATGTTGTGGAATATTATTGTTCTATTAGAAATGACCAACAGGATGAATACAGAGAGGCTTGGAGAGACTTACATCAACTGATGCTGAGTGAAATGAGCAGAACTAGGAGATCATTATACACTTCAACAATGATACTGTATGAGGATGTATTCTGATGGAAATGGATATCTTCAACCTAGAGAAGAGCTAATCCAATTCCAATTGATTATTGATGGACAGAATCAGCTATACCCAGAAAAGAACATGAGTGTAAACTGTTAGCATTTGTTTTGTTTTTCTCCCCAGGTTATTTTTTACCTTCTGAATCCAATTCTTCCTTTGCAACAACAACAACAAAATTCAGTTCTGCATATATATATATATATATATATATATATATATATATATATATGTAGTACCTAGGGATATACTATAACATATTTAATATGTATGGGGATGCCTGCCATCTAGGGAAGGGAGTAGAGGGAAGTAGGGGAAAATTCGGAACAGAAGGGAGTACAAGGGATAATGTTGTAAAAAATGTTATAATTATAAAATTAATAACCCCCCCCCAAAAAAAGAATTTAGATGCTGCACCACTTGGTGTATATATGTTTAATATTTATACTACTTCATTATCTATGCTACCCTTTAGCAAGATATAGTGCCCTTCCTTATCTCTTTTAATTAGATCAATTTTTGCTTTTGCTTGATCTGATTTTGGTTTCACCTGAAGCATAGTAGATTCTGCTCCACCCTGTTTCAGGTGTGTTTCCTGTAAACAACATATCATAGGATTCTGGCTTTTAATGCAGTCTGCTGCTTCCTCTTTATGAGGGAGTTTACCCCATTCACATTTAGGGTTAAAATGATTAATTCTATATTGCTTGCCATCCTGTTAACTCCTGCTTATGCTTTTCTCTTTTCCTTCCCTTTCCCCCCTCCCCAGTATTAAACTTGTGAACACCACTTGCTTTTCACAGCCCTCCCTTTTTAGTATCCCTTCCCCACCTTAAAGTTCCTCCCCACTATTTTATCCCTTTTCCTCACAATTTCTGTATTCCCTTCCCCTTAGCTTACTCCTTACCTTTTCACATTTCCCCTCTGACTTTTTAATGAAGTGGAAGAAGTTTCACCATAAATTGAATGTGTCTATTGGTGTGTTCATCCCCCTCCTTTCTTTCTCTCAGATATAATAGGTTACCTTTGTCTCTTCATGAGATGTAGTACCACTACTTTACCCTTTTTTATCATATAATTTCTTTTCCACCTCTAGTTTCTAGAACAAATTATACATATATTCTTTATATATTTTATGGCAGAAATATAGTTCTCAAGATTTCTTTTTACCTTTTTAGAAATCTCAAGTTCTGTATTTGGAGATCAAACTTTTTGTGTAGATCTGTTTTTTTTTTTTTCATCAAGAATAGATGGAATTCATTTATTTTGTAAAATTTCCATCTTCTTCCCTGGAAAAAGATCTCATTTTTGCTAGGTAAGTTATTCTTGGCTGCATACCAAGTTCCTTAGCCTTTTGGAATATCATATTCCAGGCCCTTTGCTCCTTTAATGTAGATGTTGCTAGATCCTGGGTTATCCTTATTGTGGCTCCTCCATATCTGAACTGATTTTTTTTCTAGCAGTTTCCAGTATTTTTTCCTTTGTCTGATGGTTCTTGAACTTGGCCATTATATTTCTTGGCGTTTTGATTTTAGGGTCCCTTTCAGTAGGTGATTGATGAATTTTTTCGATGTCTATTTTACCCTCTGTTTCTAAAACATCTGGCCAGTTCTCTTTGATCATTTCCTCGAAAATAGTGTCCAGGCTCTTTTTTTCCTCATATTTTTCAGGGAGTCCAATTATTCTCAGATTGCCTCTCCTGGATCTATTTTCCAGGTTTATTGTCTTCCTGAGAAGGTATTTGACATTCTTTTCCATTGTTTCATTTTTCTTGTTTTCTTTGACTGATTCTTGGTTTCTCCTCGAGTCATTCATTTCTATTTGTTTGATTCTGATTTTCCATGATGTATTTTCTTCACTCAGTTTTTTATATCTTTTTGAAATTGTCAAATTGAGTTTTTAAGTGAATTTTTTTGTTCTATGGAATTTTTTTCCATTTCATCAATTTTATTTTTAGAGAGTTATTTTCTTTTTTCCAACTCACTAATCCTGTTTTCCTTGTAGTAATTTATTAATTTACTTGATTGCTGAGAGGGAACTACTGAAGGTGCACAAGCCAAATCTTTATTTCTTCCCTGTTGGTAAGTGCAGATCACCTATGTGACTTAGAACAAGTAAGGTTTCTTTTTCTAGAAAATAAAAAGGCTATACTTGTTGCTCACTATGGTTATATTTATTGCTAAAACTATTATCTTTTTATGACCAGTTCAATTTCCTCATTTTACAGAGGACTGAGGCCAAAAGAAGATAAATAATTTACCCAATGTAATTAAGTTTTTGGGTGACAGAGCTAGGATTTGATCCAGATCCTCTGATTTCAAATTCAGTACTTTTTACTACACCATCTTAAGGTTAGAAGGAATACAATAATTATTAGTGATATGCTTATTGTATATGCAGATATTAGGAAGAAGTTAGGACATCTTTTGACTTGATCTGATTGTAGTTCAGAGTCCTTATATAAGGGCTATGCTCAATTTGTATCTTCTTATATAAATATACACATTCCCTGATTTCCATCCAGAGTATCATCTTCAAATACTAAGTATAGCAGGATATTGTCCTGAGGCAGCCTAATTAATTGCTGTAGGACAAACACAGTGATCTCTACAAAGCTGTTTGTAGTCATCTAAAAAAGAAATATTTTAGCTTGAAATTCAACAAAGAGGAAGGAGACAAACTTTGTTTCTCTGGTGATTGACTTCCTTTGCTATGGAGATTCCTTTTGTAAGCAGTCAATTCAATAAGCTGATGAAGTTGATTTCATAACATAATAAGACACTAAGTGCTTCATGGAATATGTAGAAGCAATGCAAAACAAGTTTTTATTCTTGTGTTACTTGGGAAAGAATGATCTAGTTCTTGCAACAAGCACAAGATCATCTGTCTGATGCTAATTTACATGAAGAGACGTGTAGTGGAGGAGTCTGCTTCTGGAAATAATGGTGATATGTAATGGAACGACTCTCTCCCTAATTTTGAGAGCAGGGACAAGCTTTTTGTGACTATGCTGAGAGGAAACTACTGTGAGTACATACAAAAAGCACAAAACAAACCATCTCTTCTCTGATGGCAAGTACAAGAATTGCTGTAAGACTCCAAATGGGAAGAAAGGTACCATTTATGATTTTCTCTTTCCATTCAGGCTAATACTTGGCTTCAAGCACATGACTCCTGGTTTCTTCTTTATAGTTCTTTCAAGCTCTTGGTGAAGGAGTATCAAGATAAAGTTGATTAGGCTAGGGCCATGGGAATTTTGAAAGGTCAAAGTAACTACCAAAGGTTCAACAGCCATAGACCATAGTTGACCTAAATCAGTGACACCCGTATCTCAGGGTGGTGAGAAGCCAGTGCAACTCTGGAGATATCTGCATGACCCATCCTATTAGTGACCCAAGAAGGTAGCAGAGACTGTGATCTGGTAAGTAACCCATCCAGGCTGTGTTTCACTTGGAAGTGGCCATAGTTGGGGAGGAAAAGAAGAATGCTTATAATTACCACTTTAAAATTGAACTCATTCTTCCTAGCAATTGTGTCCAGGTTTTGCAGGGCAATTTTGTCCTTTGACTTTTAAAATATCATCTCAGTAAAGTTCCTTTGTAAAAGCTGATTGGTCATTGGATTTGCTCAAAATCTTTACAAATTATCTCATTTTCTTCTCCCAATAATTCTAGGAGATAGAATCTATTATTACTTTTATTTTACAGATGTGGAAATTGAGGCAGACAGAAATTAAGTGACTTGCCCAGAATTGCCTAGCTGGAGTCTAAGGACAGATTTGAATTCGAGTATTTCTGACTTTAAGTCCAGCTTTCTAATCCACTATGCCATGTAGCTCTGTGTATATATGCACACAAATATGCATACATACATATATACACATATGTATATATAGATATCCACCCATACATACATGCATATATAAATATACACATACAATATATGTGTACATATGTAAACCATTATCTACACATTATATATCCTTACATTTATATACTATATATATATATATATATATATATATATATATATATACTATATTTTATGAACTATTACATATGCACAATTATATATGACAGGTATATATACATGTCTGTATATCTATTTATTTGCTTTGAAACTATACAAAATAGAAATTCAAAGTTTCTTATCAATCCTTCTGAGTTGGCTTCCCCTAATTTACACTCATACTTTAAGACTGGAACTGAAAGTTTGGTTACTATTCCTATATTCTAGGGTTTACTGTGGGTATTTATTACTAAAATTAGAGACTAAAAGTTCCCACATTGGTGGGAGCTAAGAAAGGTAAACAAGCTCTTTACTTATTGGTGGGTAGAGTGAGTAAGAGAAATATTTATTTACTCTGCCTCCTCAGCTTTGCTATCTTGAAGAATAGCTCCTTGTCCAGAGAAAAGACACTCCAGTATAACTCCAGTTATAGTATCAGTTTTAGAAATTTTACATCATAGTTCAGAGAGATAGTCTTGAAACAGCTTTTAGGAGTGTAACTCCTTGGCAACAAAAAAGAGTTGACTATTGACTTAAGTCAGTTAGATTTGGCAGTTGAGAGTTGAACTGTAGGGAAGATTTCAGAAAGAAAGGATTTTAATACATTACAGTTTTGAAACTGTAAGTTGCTTTTATCATATGTTCCCTACTTGTGAGACCCACTACCATTGTATTTTAAGTTTATGCCCACTCTTTCTACAGATGACTTCTATATTTGTGGGACAATATGTCTCAAGTTTAAGGAAAAATATTTTATGGCAGCTGTTTTCAATATGTTAAAAATTAATTGTGTCTAACTAAAGTCTGACTTAAGGGTAAACAAACTGGTGGGGAATTTTGGTCTGTTTTTGCTAGTGATTTTATAATATATTGGGGACAGAACCCTTCCATTATATATTATCACTACTTCCAGAAGCTCTATATAAAAGCTATTATTATGCATTATACATATATAAATATATATGCATGTATTTACACATGCACATATATGTGAATGTGTGTATGTATGTATGTATATATACCAGAGAAAAGTCTTTTTCCCCCTCCAAAGTCATATTACTAATTTGTTGAAGAGCCAGAATCTAAACCTTCAGACTCTCCATACCCCTTTCAAATAATTTAATTAGGTTGCTCACTATATGCCAATTCTCTATTAACCAGGCCCTCTGGCTGATGCAGAGCCAAATTGTAAACAATAAAGTTCACAAAGTGTGTCTGCATTATTCCATAATGTCCTTATGTGTATTCTCTTTTTTCCCACCCACAAATCTTTACCACTGGCATCTAAGAACTCTCTATATTCAGAGATCTATGTCCTATGAAGACCATGGTTAATCAATAAGAATTTATTTAGTTCTCATTGTTAAACAAGACACTAGCTTACCTTCCTTCTTTCTATTTCCCTTTTAATGTGTTGTTTTTCCCCAATTAGAGTGTAAACTTCATAAAGGCAGGGATGTTCTTGCTTTCTGAACAGGGTTTAGAACAGGACCTGATACTTGTCAACCTTTCTATCATTTGGTAAACAAGAACTTAGACAAAACAGAGAAGCAAAAACAAGGCTTCTGTCCTTGAGGAATTAATGTTCTAATGGGGAAGACAAAATACAAATAATTAAATATATAAGATAAAATGTAATGAAAAGTAATCTCAGAGCAAATGCCCTGATTGGGAAGAAGGTACAGGGGGATGCTTACTGTAGGTGGCTGAGCTGAATCTTGAAGCAAGTTATGAATGGCAGAAGGCATCTATATCAATGATACTCAGATTTACATGCATACAAATATACACATATAATATATACATGTGTATATATGCACATACAATATATTATAGACACAGTATAAATATTCACATATATCTATAATCTCTTATTTTGGGGAGATCTAAGCTCAGAATGTCTGTAACGTATATAAGCTTTGAGAAGTGTTTATATGAATTCATATTTACACTAATATGTTGAGTACCCTCTCAATCTTCTGAAGGGTCAGGAATAAATCTCTAATACCCAAGTCTCCCACTGGTATACTTTCTCAAAGATTATTAGTTGAAAATCAACTTTAGGTAGTTTTTACATGGAGATTTAATAATATTAAATTAACTACTCCCTTTATTGTACCAACTTAGTGGCAATATTACCATATAAGGTAATATTTTTGAATTGGCAAAAAAATGCCTCAAATATCTGTGACATATTTTTCCAAATACATATTATCTTTGTCAATGTATCCTAGAAGAATAGAAATGAGCAAAACATTGATTTGAACTCTGGGAATATAACTTTAAGAAAGCATGATAATTTCTACCTTCATGAAATCTTGAGGAAAATGGGTTTATATTTATAGGGCACTTGTAAAGGGGTAATTCATAGCTCCTTGTTGCTTAAAGTCCTTTACTATCATCTGTGGGGAGCTCACAAAGTGTCCCTTAGTCATGGTATAATTTTTTGCCAGACTCCATGAATATAGTCTATAGACTCTGTAAACTCTATAGAAACTGCCATCTGCTGCCCAAGAGTGAGACAAAGGTGGAGCAAAGGAAGGGAAATGATTAAGATATGATGGGAAGATGTGAAGCCCAAAGGGAATATGTCAAATCCAAAGTCCACTGAATCCTTTGAAACTCATCACATCCCCATCTGGCCAGTTATGTTGGGAGAGTAGAAGGAGAGGAGATCTGATCAATTTGGAATTTGAAGTTTCTCCTTCCCTCCCTAGGATTTTCCTTTTCAGAGAGGTTCTGGAAAGTGGCACTTGTTTCAGTGCCTAGAAATCCACTTCTTCTAAACTTTCTAGATAATTTGGTCATACATAGACAATCCCTGGACCTAGCCAAGTTTCCTCAGTCCATCCATTCATTGATCTCCCTAAGTTCTCAGATTTTAATTGCATTATCTCACGGGTTTTTTGTTTGTTTGTTTTGTTTTTGTTTTTGTTTTGTTTTTTGTTTTGTTTTTGTTGGATCTTCTTTTAGATCTTTCCCAATAAATACAAAGGTCCCTCCAAAGGTTTCTGTTGGGCCCTCTTCTCTTCTTCCTTTATATTATTTTGCTTAATGATTTCATCAGCTTCTATGAATTCAATTGTCATCTCTATATAGATGATTCCCATATCTATTTATCCAGCCCTAGTCTCTCTTCTGATCTCCAGTAACTATCATATAGATATTTTAAACTAAAAATATCCAAACAGCATTCATTATCCTCCCATCAACCCTTCCTCTTTCCAACTTTCCTATCATTAGGAACTTCAGTTCATCTTCCACTCAACTGCCAAGATAATTATTTTAAATCCTAGATCTGATCATGAAAAATGCCTGCTTCACCAGATGCCTATTCTCTCTAGAATTCCAGTTCTCCATTTGGCTTTTAAAACCCTTGACAATATAGTTCTTTCCTATCTTCTTTCTAAGTTATTTTATATTTTTCTTACTTTACAATTCTGATCCAATGATTCTGATGTTTTTGCCATTCCTTGCACATGATACTTTATGACTTTCTATTTCTTGACTGCTTCCTTTTTAACTGGCTATTATCCATACATGGAATGTTCTCCTTCCTCACTTTTACTTCTTGGATTCTCTGGTTTCTTTCAAGAATATCAGTTTCTCCATGTGATCTTTCTTGATCTCTGCCTACCCAGCCACTCTCAACCTACTGCTAGTATGCTTCCTCTGAGATTCTCTCATTTATATTTTATATATTATTTGTGCACAGTGTTTTACATATCTCTCATTTAGAATGCTAGCTTATTGAGAATAAGGATCCCTCTTTAATTGAAGCCCCAAGAATTAGGGCAATGCTTGGCAAATAGTGAATACTTAATAAATTCTAGTGACTTATAGTTCAAAGGCAAAGTTGCTATCACATAGTTAAGCTATCAAGGTTAAAATAGAGTGTCATAGTTTTGCCTCCATTCTTATTTATGTTAAAGAGAATTCCACATTTCCTAACAAATTTACCCCATCTACTAAACTTTTTCCATTTTTAATATAGACATTTTGTTATTATTCTCTCTTCTTAATCACATATATGCAATAAGTTGTAAAAATCTTTTCAATTATATTTCCATAGAGTCTCTGACATTTGATCTATTTTTTCCTTTGTGCTTCAATTCAAGTCTTCACCTAACCTATATTACTGACACAGCTTGCAATCTGGTTTGTCCATTCTCCATAGAGCTACAAAAGTGGTAGCTTTTTTCCTTAGTGCTGACATGACCATGTCATTCCTTTCCTGACTAAATTCCAGTGATTCCCTATTGTCTTTAAGATAAACTAGGAAAACTGGGAAAACCTATGTTTTGTTTCTAATATTCTTTGGAACCTGGCCCCCATCTATCTTCTAGCTTCATGATATATCAGCAGCATTAAACAAGTAAAAATGGTACCACTAAATGTAGGTAAGGATCCTTGTCAACCTGGTTTACTCAGAAAACTTCAAATTGACATTATTTCTGATCTATTGCATTTTTATGTATTTTGTTAACTAGTTCCCAATTACATTATAATCTAATTATGTGAACTTGTTGAGTAGGCTTGTTTATTTAACCCTTGTTTTCTTATATTATTATCTCTTCCTATGATCCAGCCAAATTTGTCTTGTCTTCATTATTCACACAATATCCCATTTCCCATCTCTGCACAAACTGTCTTCTGTAGCTGGAATGTACTTTCTCCACCCATATCTTTCCTTCAAGAATCCTTCTCTTGCTTTAAGACATAGTTCAATCATCATCATCTACACAAGGGCTTCTCTGATCTTCATGTTAGTGCCATCCTTTCAAAACAACTTTGGATTTTTTATATTTTCTTGTATTTATTTCTTTATGTTTTAAGTGGTCATGACTAAAGAGATCTCAAAAGCAAAAGACCTGGGTTTTAATTCTGCCTATATTGGTTGTTATTAAGTCATTTAATCTCTTAGGGAGCTAGATAATTATGATGGTAGATTGCTGAAGAGTTGCAGATCTCCTGGGGGATGGGTGATGAGGTATTCTTTACTATCTATCTTCAAGCAAAAATTGATTGACTATTGGGTTAGAATGTGTTAGAGGGAACTCCTTTTTAGGAATCTAGATTGGACTAGATGATCCCTATGATCTTTAAAATTTTAAATTCTATGGTATATGAATGTTATGGAATGTTATTATTCTTCTATAAGAAGCAATTAAGCAGGATGATTTCAGAGAAAACTGGAGTGACTTGCATGAACTAATGCTAAGTGAAATGACGAGAACGAGTAGATCATTATACATGGCAATAGCAATATTATATAATGATCAATTTTATTATTATTATAGCTTTTTATTTACAAAACATTTGCATGGGTAATTTTTCAATATTGACCCTTGCAACACCTTCTGTTCCAACTTTTCCCCTCATTCCTCATACCTCCTCCTCTAGATGGCAGGTAGTCCATACATGTTAAATATGTCAAAGTATATGTTAAATCTAATATATGTATACAGTTATACAGTTATCTTGTTGTGCAAGAAAAACCGGATCTACAAAGAAAGAAAAAAACCTGAGAAGAAAAACAAAAATACAAGCAAACAATAACAAAAAGAGTAGAAATGCTATGTTGTGGTCCACACTCATTTCCCATAGCTCTCTCTGTGGGTGTAACTGATTCTCTTCATTACTAAACAATTGGAACTGGTTTGATGTAAGAGGACTTGCCAACCCCCTGCTGGCATTGGACATCACACAGGGCAAGGCTTGGATAATCTGAGGGTAGCCTTGTAAGGGTAAACAACCCTTACAATATTGTCATCTTTATTATATTTGCTCAGCCTATCCAAGAGCACTTAATGTTTTTTCAATTATTTAAATCTGACTTTATTTTTGTGGCAAGTGTTTTGTAATTTTGCTCATATAATTTCTGACTTTCCTTTGGTAGATAAATTCCCAAATATTTTACACTATCAACAGTTATTTTGAATGGAATTTCTCTTTGTATCTTTTGCTGTTGGATATTGTTGGTGATGTATAAAAATGCTGAGGATTTATGTGGATTTATTTTGTATCCTGCAACTTTGCTAAAGGTGTAGACTATTTCTAATAGCTTTTTACTAGAATTTCTGGGGTTCTCTAAGTATACCATCATATCATCTGCAAAGAGTGATAGCTTGGTTTCCTTATTACCTACTCTAATTCCTTTCCTCTCTTTCTTGACTCTTATTGCCAAGGCTAGCATTTCTAATACAATATTGAATAGTAAGGGTGATAGTGGGCAACCTTGTTTCACTCCTGATCTTACTGGGAAAGGTTCCAGTTTATCCCCATTACAAATGATGCTTATTGATGGTTTTAAATATATTCTCCTGACTATTTTAAGGAATAGTCCATTTATTCCTATACTCTCAAGTGTTTTTAGTATGAATGAATGTTGAGTTTTGTCAAATGCTTTTTCTGCATCTATTATTGAGATGATCATATGGTTTTTGTTCATTTGGTTATTGATATAGTCGATTATGCTAATAGTTTTCCTAATATCGAACTAGCCCTGAATTCCTGGTATAAATCCTACTTGGTCATCATGTATTATCATGGGGATAATTTTCTGTAATCTTTTTGCTAATATTTTATTTAAGATTTTAGCATCAATATTCATTAGGGAGATTGGTCTATAATTTTCTTTCTCTGTTTTCAACCTATTTGGTTTAGGTATCAGTACCATGTTTGTGTCATAAAAGGAATTTGGTAGGACTCCTTCAATCCCTATTTTTTCAAATAATTTATATAACATTGGAGTTAATTGTTCTTTAAATGTTTGGTAGAATTCACATGTAAATTCATCTGGTCCTGGGGATTTTTTCTTAGGGAGTTGATTTATAGCTTGTTTTATTTCTTTTTCTAAAATGGAACTGTTTAACCAATTTACCTATTACTCTGTTAATCTGGGCAACCTACATTTTTGTAGGTATTCAACCATTTCAATTAGGTTATCAAATTTATTAGCATAAAGTTGGGCAAAGTAAATCCTAATTATTGCTCTAATGTCCTCTTCATTAGTGGCAAATTTTCACTTTTCATTTTTTTTTTGCCTAGAAAGTATTTTATTATTATTATTTTTTGGTTTTATTTTTATTTTTTTTATTTAGAATTCTTTTTCCCACAGTATATATGCATGAGTAATTTTCTTATAATATTATCCCTTGTATTCATTTTTCCAAATTTCCCCCCCCTCAATTCCCTCCCCCCTTATGATAGGCAATCCCATACATTTTACATGTGTTATAATATATCCTACATACAATATATGTGTGTAAATACCATTTTCTTGTTGCACATTAAGTATTAGATTCCGAAGGTATAAGTAACCTGGGTAGATAGACAGTAGTGCTAACAATTTACATTCACTTCCCAGTGTTCCTTCTCTGGGTGTAGTTATTTCTGTCCATCATTGATCAACTGGAAGTGAGTTGGATCTTCTTTATGTTGAAGATATCCACTTCCATCAGAATACCTCTTCATACAGCATTGAAGTGTACAGAGATCTTCTGGTTCTGTTCATTTCACTCAGCATCAGTTGATGTAAGTCTCTCCAAGCTTCTCTGTATTCCTCCTGCTGGTCATTTCTTACAGAGCAATAATATTCCATAACCTTCATATACCATAATTTACCCAACCATTCTCCAATTGATGGGCATCCATTCAACTTCCAGTTTCTAGCTACAACAAAAAGAGCTGCCACAAACATTTTGGCACATACAGGTCCCTTTCTGCTCTTTAGTATTTCTTTGGGATATAATCCCAATAGCAGCAATGCTGGGTCAAAGGGTATGCACAGTTTGATAACTTTTTGGGCATAGTTCCAAATTGCTCTCCAGAATGGCCAGATTCTTTCACAACTCCACCAGCAATGTATCAGTGTTCCAGTTTTCCCACATCCCCTCCAACATTCATCATTATTTGTTCCTGTCATCTTAGCCAATCTGACAGGTGTGTAGTGGTATCTCAGAGTTGTCTTAATTTGCATTTCTCTGATCAGTAGTGATTTGGAACACTCTTTCATATGAGTGGAAATAGTTTCAATTTCATCATCTGAGAATTGTCTGTTCATATCCTTTGACCATTTATCAATTGGAGAATGGTTTGATTTCTTTTAAATTAGGGTCAGTTCTCTATATATTTTGGAAATGAGACCTTTGTCAGAACCTTTACTTTTAAAAATATTTTCCCAATTTGTTACTTCCCTTCTAATCTTGTTTGCATTAGTATTGTTTGTACAGAAACTTTTTAGTTTGATGTAATCAAAATCTTCTATTTTGTGATCAATAATCATCTCTAGTTCTCCTCTGGTCATAAATTCCTTCCTCCTCCACAGGTCTGAGAGGTAGACTATTTTCTGTTTCTCTAATTTATTTATGATCTCATTCTTTATGCCTAAATCATGGACCCATTTTGATCTTATCTTGGTATATGATGTTAAGTGTGGATCCATATCTAATTTCTGCCATACTAATTTCTCACTTTTCATTTTTAAGACTAACAATTTAATTTTCCTCTTTCTTTTTTCTAATCAAATTTACCAAGGGTTTATCTATTTTTGGTCTTTTCATAGAACCAACTCTTAGTTTTATTTATTATTTCAATAGCTTGTTTTTACTTTCAATTTTATTAATCTCTCCTTTTATTTTTAGAATTTCAAGTTTAGTATTTGATTGAAGGTTTTTAATTTGCTCTTTTTCTAGCTTTTTTAGTTGCAATTCCGATTCATTGAACTTCTCTTTTTCTATTTTATGCAAGTAGGCCTCTAGAGATATAAAAATTCCCCTTATTACCACTTTGGCTGCATCCCACACATTTTGATATGTTATCTCATTATTGTCATTCTCTTAGATGAAATTATTAATTGTTTTTATGATTTGCTGTTTCACCCATTCATTCTTTAGGATGAGATTATTTAGTTTCCAATTACTTTTTGTCCTATTCTCCCCTGGCTTTTTATTAAATATAGTTTTTATTGTATTGTGATGTGAAAAGGATGCATTTACTCTTTCTACCTTTCTGCATTTGAATTTGAGGTCTTTATGTCCTAATATATGGTCAATTTTTGTATAGGTTCCATGAACTGCTGAAAAGAAAGTGTACTCCTTTCTATCTCCGTTTTGTTTTCTCCAAAAATCTATCATATCTAACTTTTCTAGTGTTCTATTTACCTCTTTAGCATCTTTCTTTTTTATTTTGTGGTTTGATTTATTAGTTATGAGAATGCAAGGTTGAGATCTCCCAGTATCACAGTTTTGCTGTCTATTTCATCTTACAGCTCTCTTAACTTCTCCTTTAGGAATTTAGATGCTATACCACTTGGTGCATATATGTTTAGTATTGATATTGCTTCATTATCTATGGTACCCTTTAGCAAGATATAGTTTCTTTCCTTATCTCTTTTAATTAGATCAATTTTTTGCTTTTGCTTGATCTGAGATCAGGATGGCTACCCCTGTTTTTTTTTTTTTTTACTTCACCTGAAGCATAATGGATTCTGCTCCAGCCTTTTACCTTCACTCTGTATGTATCACCCTGCTTTAAATGTGTTTCCTCTGAACAACATATTGTAGGATTCTGGCTTTTAATCCAGTCTGCTATCTACTTCCACTTTATTGGAGAGTTCACCCCATTCACATTTACAGTTAAAACTACTAATTCTGTATTTCCTGTCATCCTTATTATCCCCAGATTATACTTTTCTCTTTCCTTTTCCTTTTATCCCCCTCCCCAGTATTTAATTTATGGGCACCACTTGCCTCAAGCAGCTCTTCTCCTTTAGATCCCTCCCCCTTTTTATACCTTTCTCCTACTATTTCTGTATTCTCTTCTATTTAGTCTATCCCTTCCCTTTTTGCTTTTCTCCTCCCATTTTTCAATAAGGTGAGAGAAGTTTCTCTGTAAACCAAATATGTCTAATATTTTCTCTTTGAGCAATATCTGATGAAATTAAGATTGACACAATGTTCATCTCCCTCCCTTCTTTCCCTCAAATACAATAGGTTTCCTTTGCCTCTTTGTGAGATGTAATTTCCCTTTTTTTATCTTTATTTTTCCCTTTTTCTGGTGCAATCCTCTTTCCATCTCTAGTTCCTTTTTTATATTATAAGAGTAAAATCAAATTATACATGTATTCTCTATGTATACCCATTACAGAAATATAGTTTCAAGAGTTCTTTTTACCTTTTTATGCTTCTCTTCAGTCATATATTTGGAGGTAAAATTTTTTTGTTTAACTCTGGTCTTTTCATCAGAAATATGGAATTCATCGGTTTCATTGAATACCCCATCTTCTTCCCTGGAAGAAAATGCTCAGTTTAGCAGGATACTTTATTCTTGGCTGCATTTCAAGTTCCTTTGCCTTTTGGAATATCAGATTCCAGGCCCTTTAATCTTTTAATGTAGAAGCTGCCAGATCCTGAGTGGTCTTTATTGTGGTTCTTCAGTATTTGAATTGTTTTTTGTTTTTGTTTTTGTTTTTTTCCTGCCTGCCTGTAATATTTTTTTCCTTGGTCTGATAATTCTGAAATTTAGCCACAATATTCCTTGGAGTTTCAGTTTTGGGGTCTCTTTCAGGAGGTATTCAATGAATTTTTTCAATGGCTATTTTACCTTCTGATTCTATGACATCTGAGTAGTTCTCTTTGATGATTTCCTGAAAAATAGTGTCTAGACTTTTTTTTTTTAATCAAAATTTTCAGGGAGTCCAATAATTCTTAGGTTGTCTCTCCTAGATCTATTTTTCAGGTCTGTTATTTTTCCAAGTAGATATTTAACTTTTTTCTATTTTTTCTTTTTTTTTTTTTTTTTGGTTTTGTTTGATTCTTGATGTTTCATTGAGTCATTCATTTCCATTTGTTCTATTCTCATTTTTAATGAATTATTTTCTTTATTTACTTTTTTAAACTCCTTTTTGTATTTGTCCAATTGAGTTTTTAATTGAACAACTTCCTGTAAAACAGAATTTGTGAATTGGAAAAAGGTTCAATATTCATGGATTCTGTCAGTCCAGCACTATTTCAGAGGCTGAATTTCATAATTAGTGTGAGGGCAATAGGAGAGCTCAGAAAGAAGTGTGTGTCCTCTCTGCCATCTTGGCTTCACTCCACGATGATCAATTCTGATGTACACGGCTTTTTCCAGCAATGAGATGATTCAAACCAGTTCCAATGGACTTGTGATCAAAAGAGTCATCTATGACCAGAGAGAGCACTGTGGGAACTGAGTGTGGTTTACAGCATAGCATTCTCACTCTTTTTGTTTGCTTGCATTTTATTTTCTTCGTCATTTTCTTTTCTGGTTTGATTTGATTTTTCTTGGTTAGCAAGATAATTGTATAAATATGTGTGCATATGTTGGATTTAACATACCATGTTTAATATATATTGAACTGTTTGCCATCTAAGGGAGGGTGTGGGAGAAGGGGGTAAACAGGAACACAACATTTTGCAAGGGCTAACGTTGCAGAATACATATGTTTTGAAAAATAAAAAACTTTAATAAAAAAATTTACAAAAACAAAATCTTAAATTCTGTAATTGTTTCAGAATTAGTAGAATTTATATTGCTTAACTAAATGCCAGGCACTGTGCTAAGTGCTTTTGCAATTATTATCTTATTTGATTCTCAAAACCTTGGAAGGTCAATATTATTAGCACTCTATTGTGCAAATGAGAAAACTGAGACCAATAGAAATTAAGTGGTTTGGCTAGAGTCATACAGATGAGGTCAACTTTGAACTCAAGGTCAAATATGATCTCAAGTATTTAAGTCACACACTCTATCTACTGTGCCCCAAAACTTGGATATAACTGAGCCTCATTTTGAAATTTCTTATTTATAAATTTTATGAAATGTCTTTAGGTTATTATATTAGTTTTAAAATGTGATTCAAATAAATTGACTATATGCTTATTAATGGACTATTACAGGCATATCTTGGAGATGTTGCAAGTTTAGTTCCAGACTACTTCAATAAAAAATATATTGTAATAAAGCAAGTCACAATTATTTTTTGGTTTTCCAATGCTTGTGCTGTATTATAGTATATATAGATATGTATATACTCTATATAATATAAATTCCACTGTAATCTATTAAATGTATAATAGTATTATGTCAAAAATCTGTATATCTTAATTTAAAATTTTTTATTGCTAAAAAATACTAACCACTGAACCTTCAGTGAGTCAGTGTCTTTTTGCTAGTAGGAAAACTTGATTTGACTGAAGGCTGCTGATTGATTAAGTTACTAAAGTTTGGGGTAGTTTTGGCAATTTCTTAAAATAAACCAACAAGTTTGTCAAATCACTTTATTCTTCTTTTCATTTGAATATTTAGAGATTGTTGTAGAGTTATTAATTGGACTATTTTCAATATAATTATATCTCAGAGAATAAGGAGGTCTGAGGTAAGAGAGAGAAATGGGGAATAGCAGAATGATTAGTAGAGTAGTCAGAATACACAGAACACTTAGTGATTAGATTTGCCATCTTATGAATACATTCAATCATTCTGGAGAGCGATTTGGAACTATGTTCAAAAAGTTATCAAATTGTGCATAGCCTTTGATCCAGCAGTGTTACTACTGGGCTTATATTCCAAAGAGATTTTAAAGAAGGGAAAGGGACCTGTATGTGCCAAAATGTTTGTAGCAGCCCTTTTCATAGTGGCTAGAAACTAGAAAATGAATCAATGCCTATCAATTGGAGAATGGTTGGGTAAATTGTGGTATATGAATGTTATGGAATATTATTGTTCTGTGAGAAATGACCAGCAGAATGAATACAGAGAGGCTTGGATAGACTTACATGATGGATGAGGTTCTCTCCAACAATAAGATGATCCAAATCAGTTCCAATAGAGCAATAATGAATTGAATCAGCTACACTCAGCAAAAGAACTCTGGGAGATGACTATGAGTCACTACATAGAATTCACAATCCCTCTATTTTTGTTCGCCTGCATTTTTTATTTCCTCCACTGGCTAATTGTATACTATTTGAAAGTCTGATTCTTTTTGTACAGCAAAATAAATGTATGGACATATATACATAAATTGTATTTGACTTATACTTTAACATATTTAATATGTATTGGTCAATCTGCCATCTGAGGAGGGGGTGGGGGAAGGAAGGGAAAAGTTGGAACAAAAGGTTTTGCAAATGTCAATGCTAAAAAATTATCCATGCATATATCTTGTAAATTAAAAGCTATTAAAAAATAAGTAAAATAATTTATCATCAAGATCTGAGGAAGAAAAAAAAAAAACAAAGAAAAAATTAGATTTGCCATCTTATATGGATGTATGGATGTTGTTCATGGTACTCCCAAACAATTACAATAGTAACATCAAAAATCACTGACCAAATCACCATAACAGATATTATAGTAATAATGAAAAAGTTTGAAACATTGTAAGAATTTTCAGTATATGACAGAGATTCATAACATGTCATGTGAGTACATGCTATTGGAAAAATGGTTCCAATAGATTTACTTGAAGCAGGGCTGCTACAAACTTTCCAATTTGTAAAACAAACAAGAGAGAGAGGCAGAGACAAAGACAGACACACAGACACACAGAAAGAGATAGAGATAGAGACAGAGACAGAGAGACAGACAATGACAAAAAGAAATAGAGCTAGAAACAGGGAGACAGAGAGACAGAGTGATAGAGTCAGAGAGAGAAAGAAAAGGGAAGAGAGAGAGAGAGAGAGAGAGAGAGAGAGAGAGAGAGAGAGAGAGAGAGAGAGAGAGAGAGAGAGAGAGAGAGAGAGAGAGAGAGAGAGAGAAGGAGAGAGACAGGGGGAGAGAGAGAGGGAGAGAGAGAGGGGGAGAGAGAGAGAGAGAGAGAGAGAGAGAGAGAGAGAGAGAGAGAGAGAGAGAGAGAGAGAGAGAGAGAGAGAGGAGAGAGAGAGGGAGAGAGAGAGGGGGAGAGAGAGAGAGAGAAACATCTGAACTGAGTTTTGAAGTCAGGTATTTTGGGAGGCAAAGGTGAGCAGTGAATTCTCTCAAGGTCTCTTTTCCAGTTAAAGCAACTGCTTCCAGGATTTCTGTATAATTGATCTAATTCCCCTTGTTTGCATGGCACAGAGATACCAAAATGTGTGTATATAGTGAATATTACAACTGTCTCTTTTCTAATACAACCCACTAGCTTCTCACAATGTTGTTGGTTATAAAAACTGAATGAGAAAAAATTACCACTTTGGCAAAGGTAAAATTAATCTCTTAATATGAAATGTTAAAGGTACTGCTTATGATACAAATGCATGCATACATAAACATCCCAAAATCACAGAGACCCCTAAAGGATTCTTAGTAAGGTTTCTCAGCTATTTAATGACAATTAGATCCAATTCTTTTGATCTTTCCCTTGAAAGCCATAGTCTATATCTCTCAATATTTCCCTGTTTCAGGTAAGGTCTAGTTAAGATCCAATTTTCCATGGGCTTAGATACCTGTGCATAGGGCACTAAAGCATTCTCAGCTGTGATCATCAGAGCTGAAATCAATCTTCCTTGTAACCTCAGTGAAGACTCATTGCCAATTGTTATCTATGTTTAAGAGATTTCTGAAATTTCTAGAACTGTTGCATATAGAACTGAATCTCTTCCTCTGTTATCAATTAATTAGTCTGCTGAGTTCCCAGATTTTCTATACAGAATCCTCATTTTTTTTAGTGATTATTTTAACTTTGATGGGGTCTTTCATCTTATCGGTTGTTTGGAAGAGGTATTTGAATGCCTGGCTCAAATTCAGCTTCTCCTCTTCCTGATTCTCATAAGTACAACTAGTAAAAAAGGAGAGGTTTTCTTCCCCATGAAGGGTCAGAGGTATCAGATGGTATAAAAGGTATATTCAACAGGCCATTGCCCTTATTCTCCCTGGGTAGATGCAAGTCATATTCCTGAGCAAGAAATCACCCAATTCATGGAAGATGACCACTGCTGGAGAAAAGTCCAATTTATTATCCTTCTTAGGAATAGTCCTCTATTTTAGGAGGAGCAGAAGAACTCTGAAATCCTTCATATGTAGAACAAGAACTTGATGGGCAGTATCTGCTAAAATATTAATCAAATCCCTCCAAGAGAAACAGGCTTTCAGAGGCAAACAATTATGCCAATCTTATCTCCATGAAATGTAACAAGATACCAGGATTTTGTGTAATGATTCAGATCTTTGGATCTATAACGCACTTCTACAAAGGAGCAAGTAGAGGTAACAACTCAAATATTTTATCGGGGGACCAAGCTTGGTCTCAACATTCAGTTTAAATTATTTTCTGGCCGTTGTTCTTTCAATTACATTGCTGTTTTCCTGGTTCCTCCTACAGTTTATGTAAGTCAACCTATGTTCCTTTTTTTAAATTAATTTTATAATTATAACATTTTTTGACAGTATATATGCATAGGTAATTTTTTACAACATTATCTCTTGCACTCCCTTCTGTTCCAAGTTTTTCCCCTCCTTCCTTCCACCCCCTCCACTGGATGGCGGGCATTCCCATACATATTAAATATCTTATAGTATATCCTAGGTACAATATATATGTGCAGAACCGAATTTTATTGTTGTTGTTGTTGCAAAGGAAGGATTGTATTCACAAGGTAAAAATAATCTGGGAAGAGAAACAAAAAATGCTAACAGTTTACACTCATTTCCCAGTGTTCCTTTTCTGAGTGTAGCTGATTCTGTCCATCACTGATCAATTGGAATTGGATTAGCTCTTCTTTATGTTGAAGATATCCACTTCCATCAGAATACATCCTCATACAGTATCATTGTTGAAGTTTATAATGATCTCCTAGTTCTGCTCATTTCACTCAGCGTCAGTTGATGTAAGTCTCTCCAAGCCTCTCTGTATTCATCCTGCTGGTCATTTCTTACAGAACAATAATATTCCATAACATTCATATACCATAATTTACCCAACCATTCTCCAATTGATGGGCATCCGTTCATTTTCCAGTTTCTAGCCACTACAAAAAGGGCAGCCACAAACATTTTGGCACATACAGGTCCCTTTCCCTTCTTTAGTATTTCCTTGGGATGTAAGCCCAGGAGTAGCACTGCTGGATCAAAGGGTATGCATAGTTAGATAACTTTTGGGGCATAATTCCAGATTGCTCTCCAGAATGGTTGGATTCTTTCACAACTCCACCAATAATGCATCAGTGTCCCAGTTTTCCCACATCCCCTCCAACATTCATCATTATTTGTTCCTGTCATCTTAGCCAATCTGACAGGTGTGTAGTGGTATCTCAGAGTTGTCTTAATTTGTATTTCTCTGATCAGCAGTGATTTCACTCTTTCATATGAGTGGAAATAGTTTCAATTTCATCATCTGAAAATTGTCTGTTCATATCCTTTGACCATTTATCAATTGGAGAATAGCTTGATTTCTTATAGAGTCAATTCTCTGTATATTTTGGAGATGAGGCCTTTATCAGAACCTTTAACTGTAAAAATGTTTTCCCAATTTGTTACTTGCCTTCTAATCTTGTTTGCATTAGTTTTGTTTATACAAAAGCTTTTTAATTTGATGTAATCAAAATTTTCTATTTTGTGATCAATAATGATCTCTAGTTCTCCTTTGGTCACAAATTCTCTCCTCCTCCGCAAGTCTGAGAGGCAAACTATCCTATGTTCCTCTAATTTATTTATGATCTTGTTCTTTATGCCTAAATCATGGACCCATTTTGATCTTATCTTAGTATGTGGTGTTAAGTGAACCTATGTTTCTTTATTCATCAGGTTCATTATTTCCATTATATTCACACATGGATGATGAGACTGACGTTCCCTTTGCCAAAACTAGCTCAGTATTGGGGAGGCTCCAAAGGAAAGTATGGGAAAGGAGAGGTATTGGAGTGCCTACCAAACTGAAGGTCTGCAGAGTTGTTGTGCTGATGTTATTATTGTGTGCCCATGAAATCTGAACAATATACCACTGCCATGCCAGGAAACTGAATCACTTCCATTTAAAGTGACTCAGAAAGATTCTGAAGAACATCTGGCAAAATAAGGTACCAAATACCAAGGTCCTCTCTTGAGCAAAAGTGTCAAGCATTCAAACTCTACAAAAGAGAACCCAATTTCAAAGGCTAGCTATGGTGTTCAAATAGCAAACATGCCTTTGCCTAAAAGATTATTTTATGGAGAACTCACACAAGACAAGTGCTAAACATCAAGGTCAAAAGAAATAGAATGACACCTTCAAGGTCTCTCTGAGGAACTTTGAAATTGGTTGTGAGACATGGGAAATACAGAATGGCAAGCTCACATTAAAGAAGTGCTGTGTTCTTTGAATGAGCAAAGCAAAATTGCTGGAGCTCAAAAGAAATGTGAGATGTGAAAATTTAGAGGTATCTTTATTTTAAATATTTATATGGACTGTTTATACCTGGGCAGTGGTAAAGTTTTCTGAATTTATATTGGTCTGACCAGTCACAGTCTGACACACTGTACCTTGAACCTTGACATAGTGATGTCATTTTGGTTTTTTTCTCTTTGAGCATGAAGGACAACAGCCTTGTGCCACAATTTGTTAAACTATTCCCTAATATATGGGCAACTACCTGGATTTTAGTTTGCAATTTTAATTGAATAATAATAGTGGTAAACATTTATGCAAGTGCTTTAAGGTTTGCAAAGTGTTGTACATATGTATTATCTTGTTTGATCTTCACAACACTCCTAGGATTAAGGTTGGGTCTATGATCATCTTTCAGAATGTGGTGTTTAGAAAATTAAATAAAAATAGAACAATATTTTTGTTTGAAATGGCATTCGCTGGGAATTCTTGAACCTCCTGATCTTGAAAAAAAATCCATTAGATAAAAGTTTTATTCGCAAGATTTTTACTGAAGTCATTTCTGAAATTAATCTTAAATTCTACAACAACTTCCCTACTAAGGGAAAAAGTTGTAGAATTTCAGTTGTTAAATAGAATCACTGGCTCAGTCAGGCCTTTTGGGTTCTGTTTTTCTTGTTTAGAAGTGAAGGAGATTAATTTCAGAAGTGACTTTTTCCCTTAGTAGTTACTGTTCTCTCCACTTTGAGGAGTGAGATATTTTATTATCCACCACTGTATCACCTTCAGAAATTAACCCTGCAGACACTTCGAAGATCTTAATCTCTGCTTATTTCTACAGCGCTTTAAATTAGAAGAGTGGGCATTTTCTTCAAATGGCAGTTTGCCGGCATGCCGGTTGTGGTAGGATAGATTGTTTGAATTTCTCTTTCAATATAAACTCTGTGCCAAGGGGTGCTCTGTACAGGCCCTGCCCGGGTAATTGCTTAGGTCCGTGTACTGTGCCTTTAAGGTCCAGGGGCGTTCTGTAAACTCCAGCGGTGAGCTACTTTGAGACATGCTGTGGGAGAGGTGAAGCGTCCTGCTCTGCTACTTCTAAGTTCTTCGAAACGTGTAGAATGAGACACGCTGTAGGATAACTCTGAACTAGGCACGGATTTGGAGAAACCCCCGAGTTTTATCTCAGCTGCGAGAGGCTGGATCGCTAACGGGCTGCACGTGCAAAGGAAGCTGAATGGGGCTTGTAAACTTCTAAAGGCTTTTCTATCACCACCACCTCTATCTGTCTACTTTATTTCCCTGCACCCTTTTAAAATAAACAAACACATAGATCGTCACGTGGAATTGGAACGACACTGCTAAATTATGGAAGATTTTTTGGCTGGCTGGATCGGAGGTAAGTTTGCTTTTTGGAAATTCCCGGGATCTAAATATCAGCAATGGGAAAGAGGTAGGAAAGTGATGTTATTGAATTCTGACCCAGAGTGGGTAGGAGAGTTGACAGTGAAGGACTTTATGAATTAGATAGGGTGTAAGGTAATTAGCATATGTGCATTTCGGGGCAAGTTTGACTGAATATGTCATTAGGTTGTTGGAAATCAGAATAAATTTGCCACAGGCTCAGATATTTAGAGATTTATAAGTCGCAAGTACCTTTACAGGTGGTGTTTGTGTACTGTATCCTAGAAGGACACCTAACCAGACTTTCACCTTAATAAGAAAAAAAACCCTATTTTTAGGAAAACATTAAACCTATTTTTAAACCGTTACTATTTTAACTTTAAAAAATCCCATTTATGTGGAATAATAGTCTAATCATTAAACTCCTAGTAAGAGTCCTCAGCCAATAGACTGGCTTTTAAAAATACACACCCTTTTATGACTGGACATATCTGGATTGCCAGTGGGAAATCTTGATAAGTATGCTCTGACTCAACAGAAACATGATATTAGTCTTTTGATACTGTGTAGTGTTGACTGCACCCTTTACTGAGGGGTGGTGCTACTAAGTTCCAGGATGTCTTCAGAATTCCCAGTTTATGGCAGTTAGGGGAGAGGAAGGGCTAGTACTTCCCTTGGGAGACTGATGGAGTCCAAAAGGTCTAATCAAAGATAGATCAGGTTGAAGCTAAGTGAGATAGCTATATCACCAGAATTAATTAGTCCAGAAGTTTTGGCAAGGAGGTAACATGCAGGCAAATTATCTAATAGTTGGTTCAAGCTGACCCTGTTACTGAAGTATCTGGGGGTTTGGTTTGACATTTTAAAAGTTTGGAGAAACCTGTCTGATTTCCTGTTAACTTTGAGAAAACCCTCCCCCCTCCAAAAAAACAAAAAAAACCAAAAAAAAAAAACCCTGCTTTTTCCTCATTTGTCACCTCTTCTCTTCCTTCCCCCTTCTCCATTCCCATCGCTAATCTTATTTAAGTCTTTTAATTTTCTCCAATATTTCTTCAAGACTATTATTTGGCATCCTCTGGACCACACAGTTGCCTTCATTTGTTCTCTTTCCTAAAATCATTATTCATTCAAGCACACTTGGCTATATTCCCCATTCTTCTCCATAGCTCTGTTCCCCTCCAATAGAGGAGAAAGCTATGCTTGGAAAGTAGTCAAAAGGACATTAGGAAAACTGGACTCTTTTTTTTTTGCTCTCTATTATGCATTAACCTCTCTTTCCTTTCTCAGTGATTTATTTACTTTTCTTCTGACTGAACAGGTCCTTTCTGGCTCTTCTCTTCTTTGGCCTATTTTCTATGCTCCCATTTCCTCCTTCCCTTACTTAATTACTTTTATCTTCACTCATCTCATGAGAGAAATTCTTTATCAATCATCTTCAGGAAAGCACTCCTAGCTTGCTGCACACACTATCATGCCCCTGAGCCAAGGTGTCAATTAGAGTGGGTGAAGTTTATGTGGAAGTTAAGGAGAATCATAAATGAAGAGTTGGAAGGAGTCTTAGGGGTCATCAGTTTTACAAATAAGGAAGCTGAGGCACAGAGATATGAACTGATTTGCCCATGTATCAAAAGATATTATGTATCAAAACTGGGATTTGAAATTAGGTTCTGTGACACCATTTTTCAGTGTTCTTTCCACCTTCCTCAACTGTAAACATATTGTATATATAAGATATCAAGAAAAATATAGGAATTAGTAGGGGAAATATTACTCAACAGTAATAAAAACTCAAAATAAGCAAGAACATGTTAGGCTTTATTTATAAGCATCTGTGATGTAGTAATATGTATATTTTCAGTTCTATTTATCTAGTCTCAGATTCTCTTCTGAGATCCTGGCCCACATCAATATACACTTCTTAGACATTTCAAACTTGATGTGCTCTGGGAATTTTAAACTTAATATATACAAAATAGAACTCACTGTTTCTTCAGAATCACCTCTCTTCCACTTACCTGCATTTTGTCAAGAGCATCGACTATCTTTCCAATCAGGTTTGTGATCTTAAAGTTATCCTTGAGTCCTCAAATCTTATAATCTCTGTCTACATCTTTTTCATTATTCCCTTCTTTCTATTCACATTAATACTACCTTAATTTTGGCTCACATTATAGCTGATCTCAATTATTGCAGTAACGTCATCATTCTCCATTAATCTAGTGTTTCTTCTCTTCAATCTATCCTCCATACAACTATTAAAATTGTATTTCAAAACATGAATTTGGCCATGACACTCCTTAGCTCAGTAAACTCTAGTGTTTCCCTATTACCTTTAGGATCAAATAAAAATCCTTACATTTTGGTATTTAAGTTGCTTTTCAATCTGTGTCTGTATTCCCTTTTCAAATATTTGATAAAGAATGTGAGTCCTTTACTCAATTTGTTCCAGCCATATTGTATTTCTTGTTATTACACACAATATGCCTTCATTCCAATATCTTTTTCAATGCTTTTGGGTAGAATGACTACCATGCCTATAATGCATTACCTCTTCACCTCTGCCACATAGGATAATTAAAAGATAATATTGAACTACTATCTGACCTCAAGGATATTGAATTCTTCTGGAGGGACAAAAGACATACATAGATGTGCTACATTCAAAATACTTTTTAAAATGACTAAATGGAAAAGATCCTTATTTTAGCTTCTCTATTTAATTTGGGAAAGAAAAGATTTGTGAGACACACAATAACTGGCTTTAAGTATTTAAAGAGTTGTCTACATGCTAGAGCAGTTGGTCCTAAAGGGAAGAACCCTGAAACGATGCTTAAAAGGTATAGAGCATCATCTTTGAGTCCAATGCAAAAGCATACATATGGGAAATGAATGTCATATGTGAGAAAAAGCCACATAGACCAGTTTGGCTGAAATCAAGAGTACATAATAGGAAGTAATGTATTATCAGCATGGATAAAAAAAAATCTATGAAAAGTTTTAAATGACAAGTAAGGTCCTTATACTTTGTTCTAGAGAAAATAGGAAGCCACTGAAGCTTTTTGAGTAGAGGAATGACATGATCAGTCATTGAGGAGTATTGAACTGGTAACTGTGTGATTGGTGAGGGGGAATGACTTGCAGACAACAAGAAAAATTTAAAAACTATAATAGTTCAAGTAAGAGGTAATAAGGACTTGAATTTGAATAGAGATGAAATGAGTAGAGAAAAGAGGATAGATATGTGACAAATTATGGGAGCAGAATCAACAGAACTTAGCAATTGATTTATTTTGTGGGTGTGAGAAATGGAAAGTCAAGTATAACTCTTGGTTTTCATATCTTAATGAATGTAAACATAGCGGTATCCTTAGGAGAAAAAAGGAAATTAGAAGAATAGTTTAGTTTAGGAGAAAGAAGGTAATCAATCCTTTTTTAGATACATAAAATTTAAGGTGTCTATGGGACAATCTGATGGAGATATTGGAGATATGACATTGGGACTCAGAACTTATCTGAATAGAGATTATACTTGACCCACCTGAGCTGACTATTAAGAGAGAGTGCTAAAAGAAAAAAGAAAAGATGTCTCTAGAATATACTGAAGCACTGGGGTCAGGATAATGATACTGCAAAAGAGACAAAGAATTATTGATCAGAAAGATAGAAAAAAAATCAAGAGAGAGAGCAATGTCCCAAAAATCCAGGAAGAAAACAGGGTCCTTATTTAGAAACAAAGAACAGAGGTTCAAATCCCAGGTCTGCAAGTTATTCCCTCTTTGACCTTGAACAGTTGAACAGTCTTAGCATCATATGATTAGAAATTATAGGGAGATAAAGAAGTCATCCAGTTCAACATGCTTATTTCACAAATGAGGCTCAATGTGGGGATTAACATTTATTAGTAATATTAAAAAGTGTTATATTAGCCTTGAATGTCTTTTGCAATGTAAGGTATAAATATCCTCACTCAAACCGCACATAAAACTTTGATGAAGTCTCAAGTTTGTACATAATGATAAGAAGTCTGATCAAGTTAACATGGTTAATGAATGAGGCCTTTATTTTGTATCTGAAGATGTTATATATGTCAAGAATTGAGTATATAACTATTATGTGCTGAGACACTGTACTAGTAAAGAATGCAAAGACCTCTAATCCCCCCCAAAAAAAAAACCCTGAAAAAACTCCTCCTTCAAGGAACTTATATTCTAGTGAATGAATGAATAAAAGCATTTATTTTAAAAATTCAAAATAATTTTGGCTAGTAGAAAGCTGATATTTAAGGATTCTTTTGATGAAATCCCCTTGAATGGGAGTGGGGCCTATAATATCCCTTGAGTGAGGCAATACTCTTCCCTTATCAACATCCCAAATGTAGGTTACAAGTTTTACTATGTGAAGAAAGAGATCTCTTAAAAGAGAATTAGGGCTTTATCTCTTGTCATGTGTTAATTTGCTTTAGTTCTTCTTAGTCACATCCTCTAATATGAGTATTCTATATTTAGTAAACTGTAGATATGATAGCTATAAGTTACTATAGAAGTGGATTCCTGCTCTTATTCATGTTAATTTGTAATTCTTTTTTTTTTTTTATTTTAAAGCTAATTATAAACTGTAAGTGCCTACAACTATGTGTGAGGGTGTGAGGTACAAAGAAATCTCCTTTGCAAAGTTTATACCTTGTTGATTCTGTGGATGGATCCTAAACTGATTTGTCCTTCAGCATTGTGAATTAAGTGAAAAGGAGTCAGGAGTCACTATATTGTGTTGTTTTTCTTTTCATTTACAGGTGCTACAAGTGTTATTGTGGGTCATCCTCTGGACACAGTTAAGGTATGGACAATGCAGTTCCCCATGATCATTTTGAAGAGTAAAAAATAATTGCTATGTAAAATAAGGATCTTACTGATTTAATGTTTTCTGGTACTTATGAAAGGTGTGAGTGAGGAGTATGTTGCACTGCCCCCTATAGGGGATCTAACCCAGAATGTCTCCCTGTAAGAGTCAAAGAAACCTCCTGTTTAGAAGCTCTAGTTTCTTTTTTCAGGCATTCTCTCTCTTTTCATCTTGGTTTTTATGGTTTTCTTTAAGCTTTAGCTGAAGTCCTACTTCTGCAAGAAGGTTTTCCTAAACCTCCTTAGTGCATTCCCTCTGAGATTACCTCTGACTGACTGTATATGTTTTGTTTGTATGTAGTTGTTTGCATGTTGTCTATCTTATTATAAAGTAAGTTATTTGAAATTAGGGATGGGTTATTTTTACCCTTCTTTTCTTTGGTAGCTTCAGTGACTGTCACACACTAGGCACTTATTATAGTAATAGGCACTTAAGTATATAATGTAGTAGACTAGTTGACAGATAACTTTTTTCTTCAAACCTTCAAGCTTTCTAATAAATATAGTGACATGCATTTATTTATCATCTTGTATCCATTGTCTCATGTATCCATTGTCCATGTTCTGTGGAAAGAGTACAAACATCATCATTCTCATTTTATGGCTGAAAAAGCAGAGATTAGAACCGAATGACTAAAGTTGCATGCTTAAATGTAAATAGTTAGTGAGTGGGTCATATTGAAATACCATGAATAGTCTCTGATTTATATATTACTGTAAGATTTTAAAAGTTTGCAAATTACATTCCTTGCAAAGTCCTGGGGTCAGTGCTTAGGATTTAGATCTGGGAAGAAATATAGAGCTTGTCCAGCAGCAGAATCAGGTCTCAAATCCAGTCTGTTTCCCCACTACCACCACCACCATTTCTTTCTCTATTTTATCATTCTAAATAGCAGAGGACATTCAAACTCCTTTCTTGGGAATTTGTAGTCCTTGAGAAGCTAGCTCTAGGCTTCCCTTCTGGATTTTGTATATATTTTGTATATTTTTATATATTTCTACCCTCAATACATTCTGTTAACCAGCAGTACTTGCCTTCTTTCTATATCTTATAGTGTTTCTTCTGCTGTTGTTCCTTTGCTTGCAATGTATTCCCTTCTCATCTCCACCTCTTATAATACATATCTTCTTATAAAAGCATTACATTCTAAAAGATTTTTCTTGATCCCTCAGTTCTTATTTTTCCCTCCCTGTTAACCTTGTACTAATGTTGCAAATATTACATATGTTTATAAATGTCTAACATATGCAAAGTGAATACATAAATGTTATATCTATTACATATATAATATGTAATGCTATTACATAGCATGTCTATTACATAGCACATGTAAAGTGCTTTGTAGACCTTAAAGTGCTATATAAATACTAGTTATCATCATTATCATTATTGTCATTTTACTCTATAGAATGTCAGATTCTTGAGAGCAGGGACTACTTCATTTTTACTTTTATATCTTTAGCATCTATTACAGTGCTTGTTACATATTTTCTGCAAAACAAATTCTTGGTGATTAATTGATCAGTTGTTTATGGTTTAGATGCATTCTGGAACATTCATAGATAGAAATAATTTATTGTTGCATAAAAGGAAAGGAAACAATACTAACTTAGTATTATGCTTTATTTGTTTCAACCTTGGCCAAGGTTGAACTTGTTGATGCTACTAAGAGGTCCTGGATTTTAGAAATCCTTTGGTTTGTTATACTAGGAACTTCAATTGCCTTTTTAGCTTGTATTTTTTCTCCATGTCCCTCATGCTGACAATTTTAATTTAATGGACCTGAAAATAAAGATGAGGTACATGGAGCATGACGGAGAATGGTCAAACCCTGTGAAGGGCTTAGTATGCAAGGAAGGAATATCATGGTGCCTTGGTGCCCTATGAGCGGAATAAATTATGTCTAAGGAGCTTTTGCTCTTGTTGAATCATTGTAATGTGTAAATCTGAGGGGTGTTTCCTGTAGAAAAACAAATGAATGTTCTCTTAACCACAGTAGAAGGTAGTAAAAAGAATTCTAGAATTGGCAACAGAAGATCTAGGTTTGCATCCTGGCTTTGTCACTTCTTAAATATATCTCATCATTGAGGAATCCTCCAGAAATTTCAAGTTGAAAAGCAGATAGAGAGCCTGCTAGTTTGGAGTCAGGAAGACCTGTCCTACCACTGATGCTATGTGACTATGGCAAGTTATTTAGTGACAAACCACTTAGTTACCTAAATAATTTTCTAAGACTAGAAGTTAAAGATGAATTACTGATCTAGTTTGTCTTCTTGGAGTATTTCTTTTTGATCTGGAAACTTTAGATTTTGTCTTTAATGTTCTTTTTTAATAATGGCTTTTTATTTTCAAAATATATGCAAAGACAATTTTCAATATTAACCCTTGTAAAACTTTGTGTTCCAAATTTTTCTCCTTCCCTTCTCCCCCTAGACAGCAATTCTTCTATACTTATTTTCACATTTATCATATTGCACAAGAAAAATCATATCAAAAAGGAAGAAAATGAGAAAGAGAAAAAAAAAATCAAGCAAACAACAAAGATGGTGAAAATATTATGTTGTGACCCCATATTCAGTCCCCACATTCTTCTTTTTGGATGCAGATAAATCTCTCAATCACAAGTTTATTGGAAATGGCCTAAATCACTTTGTTGTTAAAAAGAGCCAGTGTCCTTCAGAGTTGATCATTACATAATCTTGTTATTGCTGTGTATACAATGTTCTATTGGTTCTATTCATTTCACTTAGCATTAGGTCATGTAATTCTCTCGAGGCTTTTCTGAAATTATCCTGCTGATTATTTCTTATAGAACAATAATATTCCATAGCATTCATATATCATAAATTATTTAGCTACTCCCAATTGATGGGCATCCATTCAGCTTCCAGTTTTTTTGCCACTACAAAAAAAAAAAAAAAAAAAAAAAAAAAAAAGGCTGCCACAAATATTTTTGTACATATAGGTCCTTTTCCCTTTTTTATGATCTCTTTGGGATACGGACCCAATAGAGACACTGTTAGATTAAAGGGTATGCATAATTTGATAGCCTTTTGGGTATAGTTCCAAATTACTCTCCAGAATGGTTGGATCAGTTTACAACTCTACCAACAATGTATTAGTGTCCCAGTTTTCCCACATCCCCTCCAACATTTATTACTATCTTTTCCTGTCATCTCAGCCAATCTGAGAGATGTGTAATGGTTCCTCAGAGTTGTCTTAATTTTCATTTCTCTGATCAGTAGTGTTTTAGAGAATTTTTAAATGACTAAAAATGGTTTTAATTTTTTTTTAAATTGTCTTTTCATATTCTTTAACCATTTATCAATTGGAGAATGGTATCTTTAATGGTCTTGGGAATTTTCCTTTTGTGGTTTCATTCAGGGGATAGCCAGCAAATTCTTTTGATTTCCAAATTTCCCTTGGATTCCAAGAAATATTTTTAACATCATTTCTATTATTTTAGTTATATGTATTTTTTTTTGGTGGGGAGTTAAGTGACTTGCATGGAGTACACAGCTGTTAAATGAGGTCAGATTTGAACTCAGGTCCTCCAGACTCTATTATGCCATGTAGTTGCCCCTCGGTCATGATTTTCAAGTTGTCCAGTGATTCTTAAGGTATCTTTCCGTGAAATATTTTCCAGATCAATTATTTTTGTGATGAGATATATTACACTTTGTTTACACATTCCAACTCTTCACTTGGTTTTAATATTTCTTGTTATCTCATAGTTATTGGCTTCCATTTGGTTAATTATACTTTAAGAGAGCTTATTCTTTTGGTAAAATTTTATGTCTTTTCCAAACAATTAATTCCTTTTCTCAGTTTTTCTTCTATTTTTCTTATTATTTTCAATTTTTTTTAAAATTTAGAATACTCAGCTAATTTCTTAAAAAAAAAAAAAAACATTTTAAACTATTAAAAACCTTTGCTAATTTATGGCTGCCAAATATTTTCATTGAAATGTTCCAAAGATAAAAGTAGGAGAAAAAGAAGGAGAGGAAAAATAAAGGACAAACAATTAGGAAAAAAAGAGGGAATAGAATGAAACATCTGCAATGAAAACAGAAAAGAGGAGCAGTTGCTATTGGTAGGATGGGAATAGGAAAAGGGTATGCTTATGTCATAGGTTTAGATCAAAAAGAATCGATATTTCACTGCTGAATTATATTTAGTATTATATTTATTATATTTAGTCTTGAGTCTGAGTAAGATAATTTCAAAGCCCAGTTGAATGCTTGCTAATTGCATGAAGCTCTTCTTAGCAACTCTAGACCAACATATTTCCCTAACTAAATTCCTGTTATTCACATTGTCAATTCCATTCATTTTATAGTTACTATAGATAATTTTAATTGTCAGCCAACTTGTCATATGTTTATCTGTTTCATCTTCTCAAATAGATTGTTAACTCCCTGAGGACAGAGAATAACTTTGTGTTCCTTCCATAGTTTGAGTTCTAGTTCCAGTTGTGCTATTATCTGAATAGCTTTACCTAATTTGTTTTCTCTTCTTAGACCTTACTTTCTTCACCTAGATAATGAAGGAATTGGAAGTAATCATGGCTACAATCTCTCATAGTTCTAACATTCCCTAATTTTACAATATGATAATCTAGCCATTCTTAAATCTCTCAACAGACTCGCTTGCAAGCTGGAACAGGATATGGAAACACACTAAATTGTGTTCTCACTGTGTATAAAAAAGAAAGTGTAAGTACTGTGTGGGGTTGTGTGTGTGTGGGTGTGGGTGTACGGGTGTGGATGTGTGGGTGTGTGTGACAGAGAGAGACATAGAGACAGAGAGAGATAGAGAGACAGAAAGAGACAGAGAGAGACAGAGACAGAGAGAGACAGAGAGTAAGAGCACATGTTTGCATGTGTAAGTGCCAGAGTAAGAGAACTTTGAAAGTGGTGAAATTTTTCATTGAGAAGTGTTTCACAGAAACAGGAAATGGATAGAATATCCAGGGACATTTTTCAGCATGGAATATTCTTTACCATAGTGATATATATATATATATATATATATATATATATATATATATATATATATATATATATATACTCATTGTTTTTGAAGGTTTAATAAAATGTCTTTTCTGGCTATGTGAGCCTTGGACCAATATATTAATATCTCTTCTTCATTTGGGACAGGAAGATCCCCAGAGCAAATACTTTTTAATCCTGACTTCTAGAGCAAGGCTCATTGATTATCACTATAAGATTTCTTGGGGTACTAGAATCTAAGGTTATAAACTGGAGAGAACTAGTTAAATAATAAACATACCACAAAAAATGTGCAAATCTCCTCCCATACAAATATGAGATTTAAAATATGTATATAATCCCCTTGGAGATAGGGACTGTTTTTCAGTTTGGCTTTGTCTCCTCAGTGCCAAGCATGGTACATAGTATGTATCTAAATGCTTGCTATGTTGAAGATTTTGAAGTCTGTGTGTGGTGGAAGATGCTACATTTTGGTATTTAGGATTATAAAGAAGGAGTGTGTTGAGATTTCAAAGTAATTATAGGTAGTATAGTAAATTAAAAAAAAAAATATAATATATATATATAGTAATTAACTCTAAGGCATTTCACCTTTCTCCCTTCTTTGCAGAAACTAGGGGCTCACAGGTACCGAATATAATATAATTGACTGATTTTGCTAAATTACATTTTTTTCTTTCTTCCATTGATGACTTGCTTTATAGGATAGGGGAAAAGAAATATAATAAGAAATGAAGTTAATATAAAAGCAAAAGATCATTTTTAAAGCTTTAGGACAAATTGTTGATTAACTTGGGTAAGATACATGGTTATTTAAATTGAATTTGGGTCTCCTCAATCAAAAGATGGAAGCTTAGACCTGTCAATTTTGGTTCAACTGGATGAAACATATATTATTTTATTAGATTTTTGTAGTTCTTTTTATAGGTTCAATTGCAGGAACAGTAAGATACTGTATTCCATATGTCTTATTTGAAAGGATTCATCACTGGAAAACTTATTGTAAGGTGATGACTGTTTCAGTCATAGTAACAAACTATTAGGGTGAAAGTGGCAATGCTGTTCACAGATATCAAGGATACCCATATAAAGTCACATATTTCTTAAAGATTGAAGCACAGTAATTCTCTTTATGAAGGCCATTTGCTAAAATTAAGCAAAGAAACTGCATTGTCATACTTTTACTTCACTCACAAATCTTAACCTTCTATAACTGGGGAGTCCTCAAAAATACTGGCATTACACACACACACACACACACACACATATATATATATATATATATATATATATATATATATATATAGTAATTGAAGCAATTAGGATTGTGACTTGACTTGTCCAGGATCACATTTCTAATAAGTATCTGGGACTGGATTTGAATTTAGGTCACCCTGACTCCAGAACCAGTACTCTATTCACTGTGATACTGGCATTTCTTATCTCCATTTTGGCCATTTCTACAGATTCATTCAAGATAAATGGGCATGCCCACTAAAAACTATTTTTTGGCTTCTGCCACTGTGGAGATCCATAAAAACAGATAAATTTAACTGAAAAGTAATATTTCACAATTAGTAAAGGCTCTGAAGAGTCTTAAGCTCTTTTTACTTAGGTCATGCTTATGTGTATGCACATAAATGTGTATATGTGTATGTATCTGTCTTAAATTTAGGAAATACAGGAATATAGTCCATGTGAGCACAGACTGAGGTGCCTGGGCATAACTGAGAGACCTCTCAATATATTTTATCTTTAATGAGAAAAGCAAACATATACATATGCATATGTGTATATATAAATATATATAAATACATATATGTACATCTACCTATTTCATTAAACCATGTAAAATCCGTATAACTAAAAATTTACTAAAATGTACCTTTGATAATTGCAGATGAAATTAATAATTCTAAAAATAATTATCAGCAATTATTCAGCAAACCATCTTTTAGACCTCATCAAAATTCCATTCATATCCTATTGGTCCTCCCCCACAACCAGTGTGTCTCCTTATAGTGGATGATTAGGGACTCTTTAATTTTTGTCTATGTATGTGTCCAAGGTTTAGACCACTTTCTATGCCTATGATAGGTGCTTAATACTGAAATCAGAAATTGAGGATAGAATGAATCAATTGATAAAGTACATTTTTTAAAAATCTAAATATAGAAAGAATTAGAATTAGTAGGATAAAAATTTTTATTTCAAAGTAAAGTTATATTTTTACATCAATTGGTGTATATAGTTCTTGTTATTAATAAATGATTATTGATAGATTGATTTTTAACTTTTACCTCAAAATCAGCTTAAGATTTTCTGCTTTTCATTTTTACTATTGTCCTGATTCTTTAATTTTTTTCTGTCTAGGGAGCTCACGTTATGGGATATGCTTCTATTGATACAAATTCACAAATCATCTGTAATTTACTATCTTAGAGATTTACCTAGGTGAATTTGAGAAGTTATGACTTAGAGATAGTCACATAGCTCATATATGTCAGAAGCAGGACTTAAATTCAGGTCATCCTGACTACAATGATAGCTTTCTGCCTACCACTCTATAGTGCTTCTTTTCACATAAGAAAACATAAATATTCATCTAGACAGTAAAAACACTAGACAGTAAAAAAAATAAAAAGTATTTCCCACAGATAGATTCTCATAGAAATAAATGATGTAGAAAGAAATGAAATATAACTAGATTAAGGGGGTTATTTTCTGAGGCTTGGGATATCTAGGTCATGTTTGTTGTTGTTGTTGTTGGATTTTTTTTTTAACATCTATATCAAAGATACCTTGGTAGAGTGAATAAAAACTGAACTGAGCAGTGTTCCCTGACCCCCATCAAAAAATACAGAGGAGACCAAGTAGATATAGGTGACATTTTTTTACTCTTTCAGGTACCATTTCTTCTACTGGGTAAGTAAATATTAGTAAGACTGTTTTTACAAAACTTCAGTCCTTCAATTTATACTAGACTGGGGATAGTAAAGCAGAAAGGTCAGGTGCTACACCTTTGGCTCCATAGCTAAAGGACAAACTATTTCCTCTACATGGCTCATACTCAGATTGACATTAGGGATATGCTGGTATATGTTTAATGACAAGATGTCTGAAAAACATATATCCCTGAAATACCTTTAAGTTTAATCTGCATTATTGATATTTTCTCCATTACTTTATAAAGTCTAGACATTCAATAAAACATCAAATCATGTAACATTTGCTGATTCCCAAAGAATAAATGTGCATATTAAAGATTTAACAGTGGGATCTTGTAAATCAATGTAAGTTGCCACCAGTCCAATGTTTGGACGAGGCACTAACTATCCTGTAATAGCCTTTTTTAGTACTCATCTACTTTTGGTATCCACTTGTCACCTAACTTTCACCTATGACTCTAAGAAGTTGTAGCATGAATAGTGGCCACAATCCAATAAAATTACTTTCTCAGACAGGATAAAACAGGTTGAGGGTAACTTATAAGCTAGGAGGATATCTATTCCAATCATATGAAGACATCCCCTGATGGAATGGGCAAATGAGAATGATTTGTTCTAATAGCCGTGAAGGCAGCTGGAGCAGGCATTATGGAGTGCTTAGAGCTTGGTTAGACATTGAAGGCAGTAAGGTCATCCATTGCATCCCAGGCCATCAGAAGTCTTCTTATCTTTTGTCTTGCTCCTAGACTTTGATGACTTTGGAAGAAAGAATGAGGATGATGATTTTGTGTAATCCTGTCTCACTTAAATACAATTTACAAACTAGTCAAAATATTACCCCATGATATCATTGTGTTCTTTGCAATGGTCAAACAACAACAGCTACTACTATTCTGTAAGGTGGAAGATATAGAGATCACAGGTTGATGTTTCTGAGCCTCTGGAAAGTATGAGACAGACCTTGAATTCTTTTATTTTTTAGTATTCTTTTTATTGTTATCTTTTTTTATATCCTGTTCCTTTCTGAATATTTCCCTCTTCTCTCCATTTCTAAGCAAAGTATTCTTGGTAACAATGATTAAAAAAGAAAAAGAATAAAAACTGTTTCTCCATACTACCCAATATACCCATCATGTTTGATAGTATGCATACACATTATTTTACACCTATAGTCCTTGACTTCTGAAGAAAAAGGAATGAGATTTTTTTTCACTCTTCTCTAGGATCTAGTTTAAGTCTATAATCCTATTAACTTTTACTTTATCTCACTGCCAGGTGACTGGGTTCTTTAAAGGAATGTCTTTTCCATTGGCAAGCATTGCTGTCTACAGCTCTGTGGTGTTTGGTGTCTTCAGCAATACTCAGAAGTTCCTTACACAGTACCGCTGTGGAGAATCTAGCCATTCACCCTCCCTGTCAGATCTAATTCTGGCTAGCATGCTGTCAGGCGTGGTTTCAGTAGGACTTGGAGGTCCTGTGGACCTGATTAAGATAAGGTTACAGATGCAAACACAGCCCTTTCTTAAAGGTAGGTAGGAAGATCAAGTTTTTGTTGCATTTATTTCTCTTTTCATATTTGACCGTTTTCTAGATTTGGTTTGTGTGTGTATTTCATATATATATATATGTATGTATATACATATGTATATAAATGATTCAGTTGTTAAATTGCATAATTATTTTCATTGTTAATTTTTGTATTTTAAATACATCATTTATTTGTTTATTGAGATCACACAGCTAATATGTCTTGTGTCTGAGGTTGGATTTTAACTCAGGTCCCCCTGAATTCAAGGCTGGTGCTCTATCTACTGTGCCATCTAGTTGCTCCAGCATGTCCTTTATTTTAAATGATATAGTAGAAAGAATATTGATTCTGAAGTCAGATGGCCTGAATTCTAGTCCCAGATCTTGTTCTTCAGGTTTTGGTTGTATCCAACTTTCTTCATGATCCATTTGGATTTTCTTGACAAAGATACTGGAGCAATTTGTCATTTCCTTCTGCAGCTTATTTTACAGATGAGGAACTGAGGCAAACAGGGTTAAGTGACTTAACCGGAGTCACATAGCTAGTAAGTATCTGAGGCCAGATTTGAATTCAGGAAGAAGACTCTTCCTAACTTCAGGCCTGACATTCTATCAGTTGTGTCACCTAGCTAACATTTACTATTTGTGAGATCCCAGACAAGTCAATTAACCTCAATTTCCTCATCTGTAAAATAATTTTTCCCATCTTTTAAATCTATTATAATTTGAAAAGGCAGATGTTCCCATTTTTATCATTTATTAATTCAACAAAGATTACCGAGTAATTTCTTCAAGCAAAACTGTGTACTAATGAATGATATAATATCTTGATTCTCAGAATACTCATAGCATAGAAAGAGATGTAAGGCAAGAATGTAATTGCAATTAAGGCAGAATGTATTGACAAATTTGTAGAGAATTACAGCATGATCCTTTGGAAGAGGTAAAAAGAGAGACTTAATCAAGAGCCTTTTACTAAGTCTCAAGTCAAGTCAAGTCAAGTCATGGACCAAGAGTGAAAACAAATAGTGATGTTTCTATCAATATTTTCCATCTGTGTGTAACTGACCCACTCATTGTGATCACTGAAATTCAGCAAGTAATGAAAGATTATATCCCTCCAAAGACTCTGTGATTAATAGGTAAAATCATATAAGTGAAAACTATAACTAGAACAAAATGTTTATGAAACTTTTTCATAGTAGAAAGCTAAAATGAACCATGTTGGTAAATGAAGACAGTATTGCACAATAGAAAGAACCTTGGACTTAGAGTCAGAAGACCTGGTTTGGAATTCTTGCTCTGCTACTTAGAAGTTATATGAATTTAGTTTTTTTATCTCTTTTAAGTTTCATTTTCCTCATCTGTAAAATGAAGAGATTGAAATGCTTCTTAGGTACCTTTTTACTCTAAAACTCTGTAAGTTTATGAATTTCACAACAAATCAAGCAAGCAGTTATTAAACATCTACTATATGCCAGATGATGGTAGAATAGGGAGCTTACTATATGCCATGATTGTGTTTCTATGGATGACTGATTCATTAATGTCTTTCCTAACTAACTAAAGACTTCCATATAAGAGCTTTGACATTAGAAGATCAAACTAGGTCAGTGGTCAAAGTGTGAAATGAGCCTATAGGCTCAAAGCACTGAGAGAAAACTTAGGTGACTAGATGCTGTATCAAGGGAGGCATGAGCTAATTAGGAAAATTAATCTCAGTTGCAAGAAAAAAAGTGTTGGGAATGAAAACCTGGTAGATATTGATCATATTACATAGCATGTTGCTCAGGATCTGCTGTAGGACCTTCAACCATTTATTTACTTTATTTATTTATTTATTTATTATTTTTTTTTTTGAGGCTGGGTTTAAGTGACTTGCCCAGGGTCACACAGCTAGGAAGTATTAAGTGTCTGAGATCAGATTTGATTTCAGGTCCTCCTGACTTTATGCTAGTGCTATATCCACTGCACCATCTAACTGTTCCAACCATTTACATTCTTTCAAAACAAAAACAATCTTGGTTTAGTCACTACTAGAAAGAAAATTAAAGAAAAAAAAAAAAAAAAGAACCCTACATTCTCCTGCCTGTCCCCTCCCCACAAGAGTTACCATAAAGGAAAAAGAAGAAGGAAAACAAAATTAGAAGACAGAAAATACTAGATTTTTTGTCCCCTATCCTAAAGGACTGAGATTCATATCACAAGAAACTGGTTAATTAATATTAATTAATTTTACAGTGGCTCTCCTAATGTGGAGTAGGGACAATGAATTGCAGAGCCAAAATAGCACAAGGTTGTTGTACAGATGACACTTTTGGCAGAGTGAACAATTCCTAATTATAGTTCAAAGTTATCAGTAGTAAATTAAATCATTAGCTTCTTGGATGCAGCGTGCTCTGAGATATAAATTGATACTTAGGTTTTCACAACACTGTCACCTACTTGGTATTCCTTGACTTACCTAACAAAATCTTCCCATCCCTGAAAACTACATCAGGGAGTTAATACAAAATCTTTACCTTCTTAGAAACTTCTCTGGAGAGCCTCCCACATCTTTCCTTGGGACTAAGTAAAAACTCTTTCCTATCCCACTCCAGAGACTTAGAATTATTGCCAAGTTGGTTGGGGAGGCATTCATAAATCATTGAATAGTTAGCAAAAGGAGGTTTGTTTAGCTGTAACATAGTAAGGATATTTAACAATGATACAATTTATTTACTTTTATAAAAGTAAATACACATGCACCACAGTTATGCAAGAGTTTCACCTCCTCCATGCTATGGAGCCCAGCCATATCACCTTGGTTCCTTAAGTCCATTTTTGAAATGGATGTCCAAACCATCCCAAGGGAAAGAAAACCTACCAAATGAAGGGTCTAGACTTTCTCTACAGTACTTTGATGGAATATGGACCAAGGGAACAACACTGGGGAAGGAATGAACAAGGACCAGAGAGGGTAAACTGGAACCATCTCCAAAAAGTTCATTCTTTTTTTTAATATAAGCTTTTAATTTTCAAAAATACATGCAAAGATAGTTTTCAACATTTTTCCTTGCAAAACCTTGTGTTCTGAGTTTTCCTCCCTCTCTCTCCCCTATGCAGCAAGCAATCCAATATACATTAAATTTATACAGTTCTTCTGTACATATTTCCACATTTATCATGCTATACAAGAAAAATGACATCAAAAAGGAAAAAAAATTACAAAGAAAGAAAAAAGCAAGCAAATAACAACAAAAAGGTGCAAATACTGTGTTGTGATATTCAGTCCCTACAGTCTTCTTTGTAGATGGAGATGATTCTCTTCATCACAAGTCCATTGAAATTGGCCTGAATCACCTCATTCAAATAGTTTATTCTTTTCATAGAAGTCTTTGTGGGGATTGGATCCCAGAAATTACTGTATCAGAGATCTTTTTCCCCTGCTAGGATGGCCTCTGGAACATTAGACAATTGTCCTGGCTTGTTGGGAACATAATGATGAGCCATTTGTTAACAAGAACAAATTTCTTTTCTTGAGGTGGAAGAATCCCATTTTTACCATTTGGGGACAAATTGAAGGCCATTTGGTTATATGCATTTCCTATTGGCACAAATAATCCAAGTGGACAAGAAATTTTACCTTACTTAGAGGGATTACATGGGTTCTCTGCTTACTACAAACATGGTATTATGACCTCGATATCCATATTGGCAATGGACCCATTCTTTCTACTCTACTATTCTAGTAACTGCTCCAATATAATTGCTTAGATATTTCTGATGAGCATTGCCATGCAACAAATAACTGTACAGAGTGAGAAATATCAATAATATTCCTTTACTCATTGTTTCAAAAAGGGGAATCTTTTATTCTCAAGTCTTATAATGTTTAGGTCTGAGACCATTTAGTCATTAAAAAAAACAAACACACAACAACAACAACAAAAAAAAACAAACCGAGTGATGTAGGATTAGAATTAAGCAATGCATGACTGGGTTATAGGACAAAGGAGTAAGGGTTTCAAATATATACTATATAGATGATAGTATATCCATGGAATTTTTCCTATTTCTGCTTTCATCTCTTATTCTATCACTTCAGGACAATTTTCTCTGATTATTCATAGTTTTCAGGTAGTTCAATTATTCTTCTTGTTTTGCTTTCCAGGTCTATTGCTTTTAAAAAAGAAAAAAAAAAAAAAAAGATGTTTTATGTTCTCTTCTTTTCTCTTTTTTCATTCAGTATATTTTGTTTTATTATTTCTTGGTCTCTTATAACTTCATTGACTTCCTCTTACCCAATTCTATTTTTCAAAGAGTTACGTTGTTCTTGAAGATTCTGAATTTCTTTTTCTAGTTAGTAGACTTTCTTTTCATAATCTTCTTTTTCTTAGATTTTTTTTTGTTGTTTTTAGTATTTCCTCAGTCTGTTCATTTGTTTTTTAAAGTCTTTTGAGTTCTTCTATAAATTTTTTTTTGAGTAGGTAGTCATTTAACATCACTCTTTGGAATAGTAAAGGCTTTCCCCCTCTATTTAATTTTACTTTTTCTTTTTTTCTTATTTTTATTTTCCTCAGTTATATGTAAAACAATTTTTGTTTGTTATAAATGTACAATAATTTTTAACATATTTTCATATGAATAATCATGTTGGGAATTTATATTCACTGAATTGCTGAGAAGACCAACTTTTATAGCTGATCATTGCATAAATCTGCTGTTGCAGCATTTGTGTACGTTTTCCTTGTTCTGCTTGCTTTACTCAGCATCAATTTATGTAAATCTTTTTAGAACTTTCTAAAAGAATTCCCATTAATAATTTTATAGAACAATAATATTCCATTACTTTTATATGCCATAACTTATTCAGCCATTCTCCAATTAATAGATATCTACTTATTTTCCAATTCTATGCCACCACAAAAAGAGTTGCTACAAACATTTTTGCACATGTGGGTCTTTCCCCCTCTTTTATGATTTCTTTGGGATATAGATCCAGTAATAGCATTGCTGGATCAAAAGGTATGCACAGTGTTACAACCCTTTGGGCATAGTTCCAAAGTGAGAGAGGTTTTCTTTAGTATCCTCCTCTGAAGATGAACCATCATGTTCCATATTCCCATTGTAACTTTCTCTAGTTTAGTTTTTTCCTTTGCCTGATCATTTAGTTTAGCTTTATAATTTTCTTTCTCTGTCTTGGATCTTCCTGATTTTAGACATTAGCACCATATTTCTGTCATAAAAAAGAATTTGGCAAAACTCCTTCCTTGTCCATTTCCCCCCCAAATTTATACAATATTGGAGTGAATTTTTGAAGTAAAAGATTGGTAGAAATCACTTGTAAAACTTGTAAAAACAACTGGCTGGGGAGATTTTTTTCTTAGGCTTGTTCAATTCTTTTTCTAAAATGGGATTATTTAAATATTTTATTTCCTCTTTCTTGACAGTTTATATTTTTTGGAGATGTTCATCCATTTCACTTATGAAATTTATTGGCATATAGTTGGGCAAAATAGCTCCAAATTATTGCTTTAATTTCCTTTTCCTTGGTGATGAATTCATCATTTTCATTTATACTGATAATTTAGTTTTCATATATTTTAGTAAAATTAACTAATGATTCATCTACTTTATTGATTTTTTCATAAAATTAGCTCCTAGTTTTTGTTATTAGTTCAATAGTTTTCTTAATTTAGATTTTATTAATCTCTCCTTTGAATTTCTAATTTGGTTTAATTGAGAATTTACAATTTTTTCTAGTCTTTTTAATTGCACAATCAATTCATTGAGCTTCTCTTTCTCTATTTTATTTATCTAAATTTTGATATGTTATCTCATTATCATTCTCTGATAAAATTATTGATTGATTTTATGATTTGTAGTTTGACCCACTCATTTTTTAGGATTATATTATTTAGTTTCCAATTAGTTTTTAATCTATCTTTCTGTGGCTTACATGTACATTACATGTAATAGTTATTGCATTATGATCAAAAAAAAATGCATTTAATATTTCTTCCTATCTGCATTTGATTGTGAAGTTTTTATACCCTAATACATGATCATTTTTGGTTAGCATATCACTGAGATAAAGGTATATTTCTTTTTATACCCAGTCAATTTTTTCCAGAGATCTATCATGTCTAACTTTTCTGAACTCCTATTCACCTCCTTAATTTCTTTCTTTTTATTTTGTGCTTAGATTTATCTAGTTCTGAAAAGGGGAGGTTTAGGTCCCCAACTAATATCGTTTTGCTATCTATTTCTTTCTATTATTCACTTAACTTCAGTAAGATTTTGAATATTATACCACTTGTTGTGTTAATGATTGATACTTATATTGTTTCCTTGTCAAGTATGCTTTTTAGCAAAATGTAGTTTCCTTTTTCTCTACTTTAATTAGATCTAATTTTGCTTTTCTTTTCTCTGAGATCAGGATTGCTATCCCTGGGTTGTTGTTGTTTGTTTGTTGTTGTTGTTGTTATTGTTGTTGTTGTTTTAGGTGAAGCATAATATATCCTGATCCAGTTTACTCTGTGTGTTTCTGTATTTCAGATATGTTTCTTGTAAACAATATATTGTAGGATTCTGTTCTTTAATCCTACTCTACTATCTAATTTCATTTTGTGGGAAAATTGATTACATCTACATTTACAGTTATGAGTAGTCATTACTCATAATTCCCTCCTATTAGTCTTCTGTTTATACTTTTTCTCTTCTCTCTTTTTTTTTCACCCTGTCCCTTCTTACAACTGTTTTGCTTTTGACCACCACATCTCTCTGTCTGTGCTTTCTTTTATCATCTTCCTTCCTTTCTTTTCCCCCTTCCCTTCCTTCTTCCCTATAGGGTAATACAGATTTCTTGAGTAAATGTTATTTTCTCTTTGAATCAAATCCAATGACAGTAAGTCAAGTAAAATTCATTCCCTTCTCTCTTTCTATCACAATATACATTTCATATCTATTCATATGATGTGTTTCTGCTTTCCCCTTTACTCTTCTCCCAGGACAATAATTTTTTTTTTACTTTTTAATTTTTTTATCAGCACATCAAAGTCATCTTATACCCACACCTTCTGTCTGAATATTTTAAACTGCCTTAATAGAGATACAGTTTGTAAGAATTACAAGTATCATCTTCCCATGTAGGGATGCAAACAATTTAACTACTGAATTACCATGGTGTGATTTTTTCTTTCCTGTTTACCTTTTAATGCTTCTTGAATCTTGTATTTGAAGATTAAATTTTCTGTTCACTTTGGTCTTTTCAAAAATTTCAAAGTCTGTTATTTGGTTGAATTTCCATATTTTCCAAGTTTTGTTTTTATTTTTTTTTGCTCATTTTTTTTTTTTTTTTTTTTTTTTTTGGTATCCAAGATCCTTTGCCTTCTGGAATATGATATTCCACACCCTCCATTGTAGAGTCTGCTAAGTAATGTGTAATTCTGACTGTGGCTCCAAAATATTTGCTTTGTTTCTCCATGGGTGCTTACATGTCTCCTTGACATGGTTATTCTGAAATTTGGCTACAGTATTTTTTGGCGTTTTCATTTTGAGATTTTTTTTTCAGGAGATGATTAGTATATTTTTTCTGTGACTATTTCACCCTCTGGTTCTAGGATACCAAAGCAGTTTTCCTTGATGATTTCTTGAAGGATGCTGTCCATGCTCTTTTTTCTTTTAAATCATAGCTTTCATGTATGACAATAATTCTTAAATTATCTGTCCTAAATCTGTTTTCCAGGACAGTTTGTTTTAAAAGAGATGTTTTAAATTTTCTTCTTTTTTTCCTCCTTTTCATTTTGTTTGATTCTTGATGTCTCTTGGAGTCATTAGCTTCCACTTGCCCAATTTTAATTTTAAAGGGATGTTTTTTTTTTCAATTAGCTTTTTTTACCTTCTTTTCCATCTGGCCAATTTTACTTTTAAAGGAGTAATAGTTTCCTTCAGTGGATTCCCCTCTCATTCGGCCAATTCTATTTTGCAATGAGTTATTTTCTTCAGTCAATTTTTGTGCTTCCTTTTCCAAGCTTTTGGTGCTTTTCCCATAATTATCCTGTATAATTCTCATATCTTTTCCCATTTTTTTTCTTTTACATTTATTAATTGGTTTTTAAAATTCTCTTTGAGCTCTTTCAAGAAAAATTTTTTAGCATGACACCAATTTGTATTCCTCTTTGAGGTTTCACTTGTAGACTTTTTGATATTATTGTTCTCTTCTGAGTTTGTGTTTTGATCTTCCCTGGGACCATAGTAGCTTTCTGTGGTCAAGGCTCTTTTTTTGTTTTTGTTCTTATTTGGCTCATTTTAAAAAATTAAGTTCTGCTCCTGTGATACAGGGTTCATTGTCCCAAACTTCTTGCACTGAAGGTCAGGCATATAGTCACTATATTTCTGTATGAAAGCCTCAGTTCTCTGCAGCGTGTCCACTGCACTAGTATTCCTAATCATTCCTAATATGGCCTAGATTCTGGGGTTGGACATCTCACATCTGGCTTGCTGAGTCTGGACTGATTAGCCTTGGTTGCTGATCTTAGCTGTAGGTAAGAGCCTTTTGTTGGTTTTCCTGGACATTGGCAGTGTTTGGCTATAATCCTCTTTTATTCAAGTGAAACAGACTTTTCCTGAAGTCCTTCTAAGTTATCTTGGAGTGGAAAATTTTTTCACTCCATCTTTTTTATGGAGTCTGTCACTTTAGAATTATTTTAGAAGTTTGATTGATTGTTGTTTCTGAGAGATTGTGGGGAGAGTTCAGGCAACTGCCTGGCTCTTCTCTGCTATCTTGATCCTGCCCTGGATTTTCTTAAGAACTGATTTCCTACCCCTTGTTTTCATGTTGTCGACATTTCATTGTCTCATCTGGTCTGGTCAATATCATATCATCAACAAAGTGATATGTGTGTATATTTGTATGCATATATGTATATATATATATATATATATGTATATATAAATACCCTCAAAATGGGAGATCATTTTTTTTCTTTTTAAATTAAATTTTATATTATTTTCAAAAGGAAATTATCTTCTTCCTTCTTTCCTTTCCTTAACAAATAAGAAAGTATGAAAAACAAACCCCACTACAAATATACAGTCATGCAAAACAAATTCCTGCACTATATAGTGTACTACAGTGTATTATGCACTATACCCCCTCTAAAAAAAAAAAAAAAGAAAGAAAGAAAAGAAAAGGAAGAAAGATAAAGGAAATATATTTCATTTTGTAATCTATCTGTCTTTTTATATCATTAGATCAATAGGACATTTCATGATGAATCCTTGGAATTTTGGTTGGCCATTGTGTTTTTTAGAGTTTCCAGCCATTTCAGAGTTGGTTATCTTTACAATATTGTTGTTGCTCTATAAATTGTTCTGTTGGCTTTGTTCATTTTATTTTGTATCAATTCATATAAGTCTTCCCATGTTTCTCTGATTTTGTTTCCTTTATCATTTTTTCAAACTGTGAGATGAAATGGAGTACAACAGTATTCCATCATATTCATATAGTATAACTTGTCAAGCCCTTCCTCCATTTACAATTCTTTGATATCACAAAAAGACTGCTATAAACATTTTGTGTATATGTAAGTCCTTTTCCTCTTTCTCTAATCTCTTTGGAGTAACAGACCTAGTATTAATAGTGCTTCATCAAAAGACTATGCACAGGGCTGAACTGGGCTTTGAAAGCAGAGTTTCAAACCTTTTCCCAAAATGTTTGAAACAGTTTGCATTTCTACCAACAATATATTGAAGTATTTGTTTTCCCACAGCCCCTCCAGCATTTGTCATTTTTCTTTATTATCAACTTAACCAATCGATGGATATGAAGTGGTAGTATTTCAGGGTTGTTTTAATATGCATTTCTTTAATTCTTAGTAATTAAGAATTTTTTTATGTGAATATTGCTAGCTTGTATTTCTTCCTCTGAAAATTAGCTACTCATATCTTTTGATGATTTATTATTTAGAAAATGTGTCTTTATTCTTTTGCTTATAAATAAAACTTTTATCAGAGAAACTTGATACAACAATCCCCCCCTTGCCAACTTCTTTTTTTCTTTTAATTTTAGCTTCATTGGTTTTGTTTATGCAAAACCTTTTTAATTTTATCAAATTATTAAAATTAATAAAAATTATTTGTTTGTACCTATGGAGTTTTTCTTGAATGATCATGAATTCTTTTTCTATCCAAAAATCTGACAGTTAATGTCTTCCATGCATGCTCCTCTATCATATCATTATTTACAAATTCCATTTGGAGCTTAGCATATCATATACTATGATACGTTGGTCTACAACAGTTTTCCCAACAGTTTTTTTTGAATTGTTAATTATTACTCTGATAGTTGGGATCTTCATGTTTATCAAATATTAGGTTACTGTGCTTATTTGCTTCTGTATATTAAATACTTCATTTATTCTATTCATCAACCTCTGTATATTTATTACCCAGATTCAAATTGTTTTGACAATTATAGCTTTGTGGTATAATTTGAAATTTGATATGTCTAGGCCTGAAAAAGGAGGCTATTTCCAGTCTTAGTCTCTGAGACCATAATATGGTAGTATAAAGGAGTGTTTAGATAGCCCTGGGGAAGGACAGTGAAAATATCCTGGATTTCTTCCCAAATTAAAGTACACTTTCCTGTCTTGTCTCAAGGACAAGTAAAGAGAAAACAGTATTGGTGAGATAAATAATCATGGCTTAACATGTCTTACCATGTTTTAGGAGCCACACCCCAAGCTCCTTTCCCCATTTCATCCCCTAAAGGGTGTTATTGCCTTCTGCCTACCTAGCAGGGCAGCAGACTCCTTTACTCCTCTGCCCATTCCTGGAGTCCCTTTTGCAAATGACAGCTGCATTTGTCCAAGTCATGGCCTCCTGCTCAAAAATCATCAGTTTCATTGTCTATATTATCTATGACAGGAAGAAACATAGGTAAAGTCCATTGAGGGAGGGAGGCATGTGAGGTACATAAATCCATTCTATCAAATCCATTTTCTTTAGATATTTCACCTCATCTCTTGCAGATTACTACTGGGGAGTTCATTGTGACTAAAAATCATATTTATGGAGTTAAGTATGAATAACCCCATTTTAGCCAGATAAAAAGGAGCAAAGGATAGCTCTGTAACAAATCAAAACAAAACAAAACAAAACTTCAGATAGCTCCTTAAAGCTATATCACTGAGCTGCTGAGAGTGTCTCATCACTGGCTCCTGTAACCATTATCTTTGATATTATTGCCCTACTGATTCATCAGGTTTCTTTTTGAAAATCTCATTCAAGTTACTCATTTCCTTGATGGTGAAGTCCAGTCTATTTCCTGTTCTCTAAGGCAATGGTATCTTCTCCCAGAAACTGTAATAAAATAAATTTGGAGTTCTTTTTCCTACCATTGGTACTTCTCAAGTCTCTTGTTCACACTCTTATTCTCATGCCTGACCTCAGTAGGGTCTAGTGGAGACAAAGTCTTTGGGTCAGAGATGATATAGTGGGTTTTTGTCTGTGGCCCTCTCAGTCCCCATTTCTCCATCTCCTACCCCTCCACTCCCTATAGAGAGAGATAATCTTTTACTTGCATAGCTACCAGCTTCATAAATTGTTTCTCAATTTTCATTATACAGTCCCTTGAGGCTAAAAACTTTTCTTTGGTTTCTGAGTGTTGAGCCAGTTCACTTTCAGATAATATTGGCAGTCCAACATTTGTAATTTGATGTCCAGAAACTAGTTGATTCTAGACTTGATATTTTCTTTACCCTCTCAGGTACTCTCCTCTAGCACCCACTGAGTTAACTGCTCTTTGTTTGAATATGAGCCTGCTTCTTGGTCCATTGAAAGGACTCCTTATGTATAGCCATAAGGTTTTTTGCCACTAGATGCTACCATGCAGTGTCTAGTCATAAGATCACTCTTATCCTCCATAATTGTAGTGCCCTTTCCCTCACTCAACCAAATGTTATTACAAATATTAGAAACAGGTACTCTATTAGTAATTTAGGTTCAATTCTGGAATGAAATGAAGCTCTCATAAATCATAAAACAGTTAACAAAATGAGATTTAATTAGATCTAATTATGTTGCCACAAGTATATAATGACCAATAACTTATTTATGGAATCCAGTGACCTCTTATATGATCACTGGGTTTGAATGGATTTGCATTGTCTTCAGACATCTACCAAGCCAGAGACCCCACCTCTCACCCTTACCCTAAGTGAGTGCTTCTTTTTATGCCTTTATATAATCAGGAAAACTGTGTCATGGAAGGCAGGGACCAATCAGGTCTTGGGGACTGTTCTGATATCTTTTAGGAAAAGATACGTTTTGTTGCAGAGTGATGGAGAAATCTGATAAATAATAGTCCTGCCACAAAATTCTCTGATAGAACATTTTATACCACATTTCTTAATTGCTGTAAATATTTTCTACTACAGACTTTTTCCCATGAGGCAATTGGGGTTAACTGAGTTGCCCAGGGTCTATATATAGCTAGGAAGTATTAAATGTCTGAGGTCAGATTTGAACTCAGGTCCTCCTGACTTCAGGGATGGTGTTCTATCCACCACTACAGACTTTTAAGTCACTTTTAAGCCCCAGTGCTTCCATGAAGTTATTCTGTAATATTATGGTTAACTGTCTGGAAGTCCTCCAAATGGGCTTTGGTTTCAGCAGAATAATCATCACAAGAATAATCAGGAATAAAGTTCAAAGTCTTTATTATTGTCTTCACAGTCTGTCTTCTTCACCTGGGGCTCTGCTAGCTTTCTGGGGGACCTTCTGACAAGCCTTGATCTTAGAGAAGGAATGCAGAAGGCAGGAGAGCCACCAGGATGGTATGAGATGGAATGTCTTTCAGTCATTACAGCATACTGATTATGTGTGAATTTAAAGAACTATTACATCACCATGCTAAGAACTAAGTATACATGTAAACTGGATAACCATTTCCTCTGAGTTAACCTTGTTTCAAGTATACTTCTCCAGGGTTCTGACTCTCTACGTACTCTACCTTCAGAATGTAATAACAAAAAAGTTTCTCTTAAAGAAACCTCAAAAATTGTCATGTGGCAGCAAAATAAAATAAACAAATATTTGCTCACTCCTGCAATTTGCCAGAAGTTTCAGTGTTCTAGAGCATAAAAAAGATAGTAAATATTTGTGGGCTACAGCCTATATAAGTTACACTATAACCTTTCTCCCATCAGCAGTCATTCAAATTGTAAGATTGATTAGCCATTGAGAAGAGACATTTGCCTGAAGTGAGTATAAGGAAAGGGCTACAATAGATGAGGGTCTCTCTCTGGGCACATCTACTCTACAAGAGAGATTCCTTCCCTTTCCCCCTTAATATCAGTGCCTTGCTTTTTACTTTCCCTTCTAAAAATGTTTTATTGATACCTTTTTTTATCTTTATATTTCAGTTAATTCTAGAAACTTCCTGATTGTTCCTGATTAACTCCCCTCCCCCAACCCCCCCAAAATTTTTTTTAAATTAATGACTCTTCTCTATTTTTAATCTTATTTTTATTAATGTCTTTTGTTTTTGCCTTCACTTCTGAATATTGTCTCCTCCCCCCACATCATCCTTTACCCAGTCATCTATCCTTTGAAACAAGATTTTAAAAAGAAACATAAAAACACTTTAACAAAACCAACCCACACCTTAACTAGGTGTGATAATAAAAGCAGTTTTCTGTATCTACAATTCCTCACTTCTGGAACGAGGCAAGGAATGTTATTTTTTCAACTCTTATTTAAGAATAAGTCTTGGAAACTGTAAATGACTCTGTTTAGTTTTGATTTTTGTTCTTTCCATTAATATTATAGTTAGCCATTGCAAATAATGCTTTCCTTGTTCTCCTTGTGCCATCTACTAGATGCTCTAATTTATTCTATCTGATCTACTCATTGCTCTAGTTTACTCTATCTGATGTTCTAGTTTACGCTATCTGATCTACTAATTGCTTAATCTAATTATCTTTTAGAGCAGAGGTTTTCATCCTTCTAGACTTTTGCAGCTTTTGATCCTGTTAAGTGCCTTTTCCTCCTGGACATTCTGCTATCTTGGTGGTTTTGGGGATACTGTTTATTCCTAATTTGCTCTTATGTATCTAACTATCTTTTCCTTTTTCCTTGAATTCTCCATATTTATTTTTTCCTATGCCAGAGTAATATTTTATCATGTTCACATATCCCAGTTTGTTTAGCCATTCCTCAATAAGTAGACATCTATTTTGTTTCAAAGTTGTTTTTCTTTATAGCATTATATAAATTATTCTACTGGTTCTACCCATTTTATTGTATATTGTTTAGATGGGAAGCAACCAAGATGGCAGAGCAGAAGGAAATAGTACAGTCCATTTTCCCCTTATTTCTCCCCCCAAACTACTTCAATTGTGATGTAAAAATACCATTTGATGTAGTAGTAATCAAAAAGTAAAGGAGAAACTGAAGGGAGAGGGAAACTGTTCCCTTTACTGAAACTGTATTCCCTTTAAAATTATTACTCTGAAACTGTGCTCCCTTTTGATCTTTTGGAGTCCTCCCAGAAAAGTTATCTTTCGGGGATGCTAGGCCCTTTGATTCAATTAGAAATCTTGGTTTAAAAGCATCTCTTTGAAGTGTTGTTAATTCCAATAAGACATCTGGGCCGGATACCGATAAGCATCTAGGCCTGGGAACTTGGCTTCCTTTTCAGCCTGAAATCTCAAGACTCCTTTTGAAGGGTAGTTTCTGAACTCACTTTCTTTTTGTAGAAAGTCCAGAGCAGTTTACCAGGACCCTGCCCATTGAGAAGCATTCTCTTCTCAGTGTCTGCCTCCATTTCCCTAATAGGACTTTGCCACTAAAAAAGTCAGTCTCTTAGCAAAACTGGCTTCCTATCCAACAGTAAACTTTCATTTTTGCCAATTCGGGTTCATGAATTTTTTTCATGAAGAACCTGTGCACTGACCATAAGGGGATTTTAACAACTCTCATAACCTCATCAAAGCTACAATGAGCCATCTCTTAATCTTTGCCTATTTTCAGGGTATGAGGTAAAACCTCAGAGTAATATTGATTTGCATTTTTTTATTTATTAGTGATTTGGAAGATTCTATCAGATAATTGTTAATAGCTTGAAATTTTAAGAACTGTTTTAAATTTATATACACATGTATATTAGTTGTTTATATACCAAACTTTTGTGAGAAAAAATTGAGACAAGAATTTCCCCTCCTTTTGACTTTTTAGGTGCATTAATTTTTTTATATACATTAATTTTATTTGTGCAGAAGCTTTTCAGTTTCATGTAATCAAAGCTTTTCATGTCATGTTTTGTAATTTTCTTTAGGCTTGTTAAAAATGTATTTCCTATCCACAGCTGTGAAAGAATTATAATGTTTCTTTTCTTATTCTTTAGTCACATCTTTACTATTAAGAGGATGTATCCTGGGGCAGCTAGGTGGCTCAGTGGATAGAGCACCAGCCCTGAATTCAGGAGGACCTGAGTTCAAATCTGTTCTCAGACACTTAACACTTCCTAGCTGTGTGACCCTGGGCAAGTCACTTAACCCCAGCCTCAGAGAAAAAAAAAAAGGATGTATTCTTATAGAATTTATTGTGAAATATAACAAGGTTTGAGTTTGATTTCTGCTGGACTGCTTTCCAATTTTCTCAGCACTCTTTGTCAAATGGAGTATTCCCCTTCCTCCCCTCCCCCAATTAATGTATGCACTCTGGTTTATCAAATATTGATTTATTGAATCCTGTTTTCTGCTTGATTCTTTCTTGTCTAGTATGTTCTACTAGTATTGATCTTAAAATAATCTGTCTTAAAAATAATAAGCAAATGATTTTGATGACTATTGTTTTATAATGGAGTTTGAAGTCAGGAAGTACTATTCCATTTTCATCTTTATTTTCCTTGACATTTTAGATCTTTTGTTTCTTCAAATGAATTGGCCAATTTCTAAAGATGCTGATTATGGCCCTTCCTTATTGTAAAAATAATCTCTGTGCTGAGCCCACAATTATTTTTAAATGATCTCTTAGGATTTAGTTCTTATTGAATAAAATCTTTTTTCAGCCCTTTACTGGATGACCTTCTTCCTGATAGGCCTTTTTTATTGCTTTGAATGCCAACTGATTATTTTTCCTCTAGATATTCAATTTCCTTTTCTAAAAGAAAAGACTCATGCCCATGACTTACTTTTAAGTGTTACTGGTTCTCCTGGTTCTCCTTCTCATACCTCTCTCTGATTCCCATTATTTTCTGCATTATTTCTTAACATTTCTTTCACATGCAGTAAGAGATCACTGGAGACCTTGTTTAACAGATATCAGTGTTTTAGACAACAATTGTCCTAAGGCAATTAGACTACTTTGAAAGTAATAACTGCTTGAGTAACTCTGGGCAATAAAAACTAATTATATGCATTATTATTCTAGAATAACTGGAAAGAATTTCCTTATGACTCATATAAAGAGAAAGCCAACTGAATTCTTGTTGGACAGTTGTTAGTTTCTAAATCTAGCAAGTGTTTTTCCATCCACTTGAACATCATAATATGTGATTCAATCAGTAACCATGGAAATCTGTAACATGTTAATAGCTGATTGCTGAGAACCTTGATTTCTGAGTCAAATTATTATTATACTTTTCAGTGAACATGACAGAGGTAAGTTATCATTTTAGACAGTGAAATCTGCTTCATTTGATAAAATATTCTTCTATAGAGAAAGTTTTGGGGAGGTAAAGGGAAGTATTGTTGGAGAAAACAGTGCAGCACATTTCTTCTTCCTGTAACTTCAAAAAGAGTGTGGCACTTTAGACAAACAAATGAATAAGACTCAATCTCTTCTCCAATGCCTTTTCCTACAGGGATAATGCTGAGTATAGGTGTTTATCATATACCAGCTTCAAAAAATATGAGCAAAAGGTACAGAATGTGTTTGTTTGGGTACATATACCAGGTCAATGAAAAAAAAAAATCAACCTCTAACTGTAACCTATTTACTGTGACAGATGAAATTACAGTTTGAGCACATGGTCAGAATTCCAATTAAGGTTAAGTCATATTCCATTTCCCCCTTGTAAATAGCATGAGGTTTCAAGGATTTTTAATTCAGTTGACTGTGAACAGATGAAGAACATGCCATTGAAGTATTTTATTGAAATTATCTAGTTTTTATATCATTTAAATTTTACAATATGGCCCCTTTCCTAGCTATTCCTTATTTTAAAAAAAAATGAAAAAAGAAGGAAAAAACTCTACTAGTTTTGTAAGGTCAAACATCACATGCAACATTATATGTGATATTCCTCATTCGTGGTTCCTACCTCTTCAAAGAAGTGAAGAGGGGGGTGCATTCTCATCTCTTCTTTGGGTCAAGCTTGGCATCGTAATTTTGTATTGTTTGTTGTTTCCATTTATATTGTTTCATTCATTTTGTAGGTTGTTTTGATTTTGATTACCTCCCCATTAGTTGATGTGAGAAGATTTCAAGTGTCTCTGTATTCATTATATCTATAATTTCTTAAAGGACAATAATGCTCTATTATATTCATATATACAACCATTTAATAATTTCCTAATTGATATTTTCTTTGTTTCTAATACTTGTTCATGGACCATCTAATTTGTTAAACTTTGTAGTCTGTTAACATAAGATCATAAGATGCTTGGCTCCCCTCAAAACTGAATATTAAGAATGAATCAAGAACAAGGCAAGAGATAGCAAGAATGAGAGTAACAAAAAGAAAATGGCAATGTTTAATCAGAAACTACATACCTAAACAAGTGCTCATAAACATCTAGTCTAAGGAATGACTTTCATGGGAAAGTAGGATATATTTGCTGCTATTGGAAGCTTAATGTAGCGAAAGAGAAGAAAAAATAAGAGCAAAAGCATTCATATGGAGCACTAGAAGAGTAAGAGATAAGGGACCAGAAAAAGAGGAAGTTAGGAATTATATTGTCTTTCATTCATTCATTCATGCATGGAATATCTATTGTACATTTGGCCCCAAACAAGGGAATAATAAAGAGTGGAGATACTGCTATTATAGGTTCCTTTGCCATTCTACACAATGATAAAACAATAAATTAAAAAGATTTTTTTCATTGAACAAAATGACAATCTCAGACTTGCATTTCCACTGAATGAGAATGAATTGTTGAACACAGAAGTGAAGGCCAAACCCAGGAGGCTGTTTAACTCTCAATGTTTGTTGTACCTGTACTCTACCTTCCTGCCCACTCCTCATATGGTGATGAAATTCAGTGTTCTCTTTCTCCTCAAAATCACCTTGTGTTTCTTTAATTGTATGCTTATTATGTCCATCTCTTTGGTTTTATTTTTTGTTTTTCCATGCTCAGTATCTAAGTCAAAGCCTTGTTAAATTGAATTTGAAGAGTTACCATGAGAGCATGTCTACTGAAGACTTCACTACCTGAACTTTTCCTTAGAGTTTTCCTCTCAGGATCAGACAAAATCATTTAGTGAATTTCTGAAATAATTTTAAATTAATTGATCAGGTATAGAGCAGTCTTCTGTTGCCTCCTAAGCCTCAAATGTTTCCTCTACTTACTTAATCTTTCACAATTTCTTTTTAGGTGGTACAGAAAAAAAATTAATTCATTAATTTTTTTTTTCTTAAATAAATTGCACATAAGCATGCAGAGAGGAACTGAATTTCCTAATAACTTATTACAGGGCAGTAAAATATTCTCATATTCATTGTTCCTTGCCCTAAATTAAATCTTCCCTTTCATTCAAAAACAGTTAAACAGAAATATCCAAATAAAGTATCTATATCTGGCAATGTATACAATATTCTTCTATGAGTCAGGTATCATTTTTTTTTTCACTATTCCCTAAAGTGTTCACTTTTTTTTTTCTCATTTACCCAGGATTTTCCTTCCTTTAGGGATTGTTATGTTTATTCTAGGGCATACCTTTAGCAACATTTTCTTCAAAAGTGCTATTAATTGAAAAGAATAGTCTGATGGTTCAAAAATGTTTCTAAGGATTTGGCATTCCCCCAAATGTTAGAATTCTCACTTCTTTGACTACTTTCACATTATGTGTTGATGTGAGGCCAAAGTCAGTTTTTGGCAGCAGCCGCAGAAGCTACAGCTGTGTTATCAATATTTACAAAAGTGCAACAAACAATTACCATTAGGTCTCTAGTGATGTAATAGCAAAGATTCAGAGAGTAGAATTGAATCAGATAGGCAAATATAAGTGAGTGTCACAAAGCAAATATGGGTGGCTGTAACAATGATGGTCATTTAATTAATTACAATCCTCTCTCCCCTATATGTGCAGCAGCAAACCTCCATTTGAAGCCCAGACCAAAGGATCCTTGGAACCAACCTAAGTACCAGGGGCCTATTCACTGCATGACATCAATTATCCGGACCGAGGGCTTAGTGGGACTCTACCGGGGGGCCAATGCCATGCTTCTAAGGGATGTCCCAGGCTATTGCCTCTACTTCATCCCTTATGTGTTTATCTACGAATGGATCACTCCAGAGAATTACACAACCTCCAATCCCTATACAGTGTGGTTGGCAGGGGGCATTGCAGGTATGGATAACCCCCTTTCTTTAACTCATCTTGGAGTAGAAATAGAATAATGTATACCAAATCTTGCCTTTAACCTTCATCCCTAGTAGGGTAATGAGAAATCACTGGGTTATAGACTCATATTGGGAAGGGATTTCTGAATGAAAGTCCCTTTCATAAAAACCTTAAAATGGCCATCCAACATTTTTTGGAAACCCTCCAATTTTGGAAAATTCACTCCCTGCAAAGTTAGCACATTCCACTTTTGGATACCATTACTTCCAAAAGTTTCTTCTGGTTCTACAATCCTGGGCCAAACAGAACAAGTTCAATGTATAGAGGTTCTTTAACTTCTGACTGCTGAGATCCAGGAAATACATGGTAAAAAGAATAGGGAGTAAGCAGGAAGAAAATAATTGGTTATGCAGCTTGGCAATACATGCCCCTCATGTTTGTTAGGCCAAAAAGTTGTAGAATCAAAGATAGATGAAATCCAAAAGTTGGGAGGAAATCTTTGGTATGGGGATAATGGCAAGAGTACTGGGTATAAATAGCTGGAACTAATTTATTATGTCTCTACTGCCAAACTGTGTGACATTTACCAGATTATTTCCTACCTTTTGGGACTAAATTTCCTTATTTGTAAGATAAAGCATTTGAACTACGTGATATCTATGTTCTCTTCCAACTATAATATACTCTATATTCTAAAGTTGCTTTCACTCTTAAATTCTATAAAACCCAATACCTTCCTCCGTCTCTCTGCCTTTTGTCCCCAGAGTCTCTGGAGCAATGAATCCTAGAATATCCTTACTTTGGGATATACTATACTCTAAATCCTGATATTTTCCTGTGTTCCATACCAAGATCATCTGTCTCCAAGCCTTTTTATCCATATTATCCATATCATAAAAGTGTCGATTGAGAGATCTTAGAGAGACTTTAGTACAATCCATTTATTTTGTAGATAAGGAAATTGAGGCCTGGGAAGTGGAAACAATTTATTCAAGGTCATAAATGAATTCAGTCTCCACTGTATAGCTTTCTGTAAAAGATGCTATGGTGTATCTTTCAGATGCACCTTAGAATCTAGAATGAATCTGGAATAACTATTAGTTTTCAATATGGAACTATTGTAGTCATTGTAGGATGTTAATGCCTCCAGGAGAGACATGGTGGTGAAGTGGATAAAGTAACAAGTTAATCTTGCTGCTAGAACTTAATAATAGGCAGGTCACTTCATTTCCTTGAGGCTGTTTTCATTTCTGCAAAATAGGTTTAATACCTGTAGTAATTTCCTGGCAAAGCTGTGAGACTCAAAAGAGACAAAGTATCCTAAGTGCATTGTTAACCCACAAAATTCAAAATAAACTAATTGTTATTATTGTAGGAGAGCTATATATGGGGAGATGGATAGGAAATAGTAGAAGAGGGAACTAAGTGAATCCCCATACTACGCTATCTCTCAGCTCATTTTAAGGATATTCTATCTGTGTGTCTGTTTCTCTGTCTCTATCTGTCTTTGTCTATCTCTATTTCTATTTCTCTCTTTTGTTGTTGTTATTATTATTATTTTTGCACACAGCTGTGCCATCATTGGTATAAGAAATTTCCAATGAAGAAATTCCTTCTCTGTTCACATAGAGCCTCCAGAGCCAGGTACGCCCTGAGATAGGTTTAGATTTTCTTTGTCAGCATGCAGAATTGAAAGAGCCCTGGATCCATAATCAGAACACTGATTTCCTGACTCTGACATCTAGATCTGTGATAATTATCAGGTAATCCAATCTTAGAGAACATATTTCTTCATCTGCAAAATAGGGATATTTCCTGTCATAGGGCATATTTGTGAGGAAAACTCTCCAGTTTTGTTACTGAATGAACCAATAAAGTAACAATTGCAAAATCTGGACTCTGGCATCAGTTGTTTTTTTTTCCACTCCCTGCCCACAAATCTAATATGTTTGCACAGAAGCCTAAGAGGTAAGTTTTAAAGGAAGCATTATATTTACTAAATGGAAAAGTTCGTCTCTCTGGTTTGTGACCAGGCTGTCACTCTGGTCACAATGATTACTGAGCAATTATTATTTTTTTTAAAGATTATATCTGGGAGAAGAAAAAATCTGAGATCAATAAATTATTGGGCTGATCCTTTCCTCCTATATAATAAGCCTTCAGAAAGCTGTTTTAATCAGAGCTAGTTAATCTGGTTGAAATGTTAAAACCTTTGGTGGTAATTTCTCTTTCAGCTAATTGGAAAAAGTAAAGGTATCATAAGATATTTGTGGACCTTAGGGAAAAAAGAGATCACATAAAAACTAAAAATACTATTAAAGATATTCTCTCTCTCTTTCTGTCTTTCTTGTCTCTTTATCTCTCTTGCTCTCTCTCTTTCTTCCTCTTTCCCTTCTTCCTTTTCTTCCTCCTTCTTTTCCTCCCTCCCTCCCAGGTCAGTTCTTTTCTCTGTTCTCTGTCAACTGAGTCATAAAGGTCCATTCCAGCCACCATATTCCATGAGCCAACAAATTTTGACACTGATAAAAAGTGTTATGATGTTTGTTGAAACTAAAATTATAGGACAATATAGAGCCATAAGGGGATTCTCTAACTCAGCAGTTCTAAATATTTGGTCTCAGGACTTCTTTATGCTCTTACAAATTATTAGGGGTCCCAAAAAAACTTTTGTCTATGGGGGTATATCACTTGCTATTTGTAATGTTAGAAATTAAAATATATATTTAGAATCATCAAAATAAACCCATTCTATATTAACAACTACACATCTTTATAAAAAATAATTATTTTATAAAACAAAAATCAGTGAGAAAAATGGCATATTTCTGATTTTTGCAAATATTTTATATATCTAGCTTAATAGAAGACAGCTGGTTTCTTACATCTTTTGCTTTAAATCTTTTGCAATGTATATATGAAGAAAATCAGGCTTTACATATATACAGTTAGAAAAATCAAGAGGATTTTAAGATGCCAACAATATTTAAACGTTATTATTAAAATAATTTTTACTTTGTGGGATCTCTTAAAAGAGTCTTGAGATCCTCAGGAGTCCTTCATCTATACTTTGTGAACCACTATTCTAACCATTCAACAAGAAAAGAAAGAAATCTACCTCAGTACTTCAAAGAATGATGAAAAGTACTTCTCTAGTTTTAAAATATATGGTGATTCATTGTAACAGTACTGATAAAAGGTAGTTCCTTCCACAATCAAGTTAGCTATCCTTGAGTTAAACCTCATATGGGTCAAAACACATGTATGTGTATGTGTGTGTGTGTATATATATATATATATATATATATATATATATATATATATATATATATATATACATATATATATGTAACTATATTTATGCACAGGCAGGTTTGCATTCTTGTATGTACAAGTAAATATGTAATAATACTACTGTCTTATTTAACTTATAGAATGATAACTCTTAAGTTTACAACATGAGTCTTTATACTTCAGAAATTGCATATTCTAATTAGGGCTTGACCCCAATTTTATACTATCTGGCATGGTTATAATTGTAATCAAGCCAGAATATGAAAAACAATCCAAGAAGCTGCTAGAATGAATGAAAAAAATGTTATATAAAACATATGTGTATATGTATATTCATATGTATGCATATGTGTTTGTATATATTTATTCAAATCTATTTTGGAGTCTTTTATTGTCAGCACACACCTTTCTAGTAAGCTTGCTAATAGGTTGCTCAGAATTACTAGCACCATATTTATATTTCTGTTGCATGTTAGGGTTTCCATATCATCTCCCTTACAACAGTCTTCTGAGATATTACCCCTTTCCATAGTCACAGAGTTAGTGCCAGAGCCAGGATCTCAGCTAATCTTTCTCCTATTCCCAAGCCTAATACTTTTTCATTACAGCAGTATTTCAAAGGATCTCTGCATGGATTTTATTCACAATCTTTCTCTGCCAGGTAAATGGACTCATGAATTGCTCAAGTCAAAAATTTCTTTTCAACTTATTCAACTGAATCAAATATATGATCAAGTTGCTGATTTTACACTGGGCTCTAACATCCTAACTCTGTGTGTGTGTCTCTATCTTTTTGTAGGAGCAATTTCTTGGGGAACCGCAACTCCTATGGATGTTGTAAAAAGTCGACTCCAAGCTGATGGGGTCTATTGCAATAAGTACAAGGGGATCATGGATTGTATCTCCCAGAGCTATCAGAAGGAAGGACTTAAAGTAAGCAATACTGAAGTCAGATTTTGTGGAGTTCTTGGCTTCATGTTCAAAATATCTTTGTCCAATTATTAAGGCAGAAGGGATATGGAAGGGATATAGTGGTCAGGGAGTTAGGAATCTAATATGTATTGCAGGACAGGTTTCCTGTGTGACCTTAGGCAAATCATTCAACCTCTCTTTAATCCCTTTAATCCCAAATCTGTAACTGGCCTTAGGTAAGTGACCCTGGATAGATCTCTCAGAGTCTGTTTTCTTATGTGAAAAATGAGGAAGTTGGACTAAATGACCTCTATGATTCCCTTTACTTCTAGATCTTTGATAATGTGTTTTGTTTGTTTTTTTTAATTGGGGAGGGAAGGAAGGGGACTATGTGTAATGTATGCAGGGAATTTCTAGTATGAAATCTCCCCTCACCATACAGATGGACATCTCATCTATAATTACCTGGGAGCACTGAAAGGTCAAGTGACAGCTGGTATGAATCAAAGGCAGAACTTGAACCCAGATTTTCTTGATTTCAAGGCTGACCTTATTCCTTTTGTTATTTCTCATCCATAATAATTGATAAATATGATTAATAAAAATTTATTGATATTCCATTCTATATGAACAAATGAGATTAAATATGTAAAATGTTTTGAAATTTTTTAGTACTACATCCATGTTGGCTATTATTATCATAAACCAAAAAAACAGACAAGACAGTTCATATGATTTAGAGCAGAAGGAACCTGAGATATCATCATTTCCTACCTCCTCCATTTACAGATGGAAAAACTGAAGTCCAGAGAGATGGGAACCACAGATTTAAGTAGCAAAACCAAGAATTAGATCTAGATCTTTTATTTATAATTGAGTGCTTCTTCCACTTTATTCAAAAATACTTTTAATTACTTACAGTATGCAGATCCCTTTGCTTGGTTATAGGAAAGAATTATTATAGACCTCAGGCCAAATCCTATAGTTTCTTCCCTCCCTCCCTGTCCCACAGCTGTGCCTCTCCCTATATCTGAACCAGGAATCATAGGAGACTAAGGAGGAGATTCCTATCCCTCCTAGCCCATCCTCTCCCCAGGGTCTGGTCGTACTGACAAAGAATTCATGGTTGGGGGATACTGAGCTCACTGCATTGGGGTGCTTAGCCTTTCTATATATTCCTCATTGCCATCCTCTGACACATGTCCCAAGTTTGAGCAAGCCTAGATTCTATCTAGAGGTAGCTCTAATGAATGGATATGTTTCTATGGATATGTGTATGTTTATGAATGTATATGCAGGTCTATTTATGTATCTTTGAGTGGGTCATGTGAACATCTGCATCTATGCGTAAATGTATATGCACTTTGTATATACCTATATGAATTCAGTCTATTTCACAGTTGGATATGTCTTTGGAAGACTCTTCCTACTGGAGTTCTCATCTTTACTTCTCATGTTTGTCATCAAGAATGTGATCTAAAGTGAATTCTTGGAGTTGGGAGGATCTTAAGTTATCTAGTCTACATCACTGCTCAATGTACAGAGGAAACTGAAGTACCCAGAGGCAATCAAAGAGAGTAAATGGTTACACTGGTCAACAAGAACCAAATCAAGGAACTGTCATTCTGGCAGGAACATAAGACCCACCCACAAATGGAACCTGAGACAGAATATAATTTGGGCCAGGGAAAATGAATAGTGTCTCAGAAAAGAAGGAGTCACATCCTGCTGGGAATTTAAGAAAAAAGAAATGACAATATTTAATTTCAAAGGATTGGTACTTTTGAAGGCAGAAATATGCAGGAAGCATAACATAACAACAAGCATTTATTAAGTGCTTAGTATATGCTACTCTCTGCTTTGAAGAAAGTGGGGAGTGGAGGTAGGAATAAAGCACAAAATATACCTGTCAGACAAGCAGGTACATATGAGTTATATACAAAATTGATGAAAAGTTATGTCAGGGAAGAAGGCACTAATATCTTGAGAGCAAAGAGGTATAGTAGGAGATGAAGTTGAAAAGGTCTCCTCCAGAAGGTGAGATTTGAACTGTCTTAATGAAGGCAGAGAACTTAGGAGATATAGGTGAACTAGGTTAAGAAGAGCTTTAAAGGGCAGCTAAGTGGCATTGTGGATAGAGCACCAGCTCTGAAGTCTAGGACCTGAGTTCAAATCTAACCTCAGAATCTTAATGCTTCTTAGCTATGTGACCCTGGGAAGTCAATTAATTAATTGCCTCAGCAAACAAACAAACAAACAAACAAAACAAAACAAAAACCCACTTTAAGTGCTAAACCAAAGGGGTGTGTATATATATATATATATATGTGTGTGTGTGTGTACATATATGTGTGTGTGTATGTGTGTGTATACATCTCTACATATTTACATAATTACATAGTCTATTATATATATATATATATATATATATATATTATATATATATATATATATATATATATATATATATATGTAGCCTAGAGGTAATAGCTGCTGAAACTTAAGTGGGTGTAGAATCAGAAGGGAGAAATCAAGGGTGTGGAATTGATTTTTTAAAAATCAATTTGACAAGTTGAAAGGAAAATGGATTGGAGAAGATTAAGATGAAAGTCAAATAGACTAATCAAGAAGCTAGTAGGCCAAGTGAGAGGTGACAAGGACCTGAAATAAGATTATGGCTATATACATTGAGACAAAGGGAGGACATAGAAACCAGCAAGATTTGTCAAGAGATCAGATATGTGGGGTGAGTTTTTATCCTGAATCTATAACTGGCTTTAGGTAAGTGACCATGGACTCTCATATAAGAAAACAGACTCTCAGAGTCTGTTTTCTTATATGAAAAATGAGGGACTTGCACTAAATGACTTCTATGATCCCCTTTTCTTCTAGATCTTTGATGCTATGATTTTTTTTTTAATTGGGGAGGAAAGGAAGGGGACTCTGTGTGATGTCTTCCCTCACCATACAGATGGACAACTCAATGTGAGTGAGATTGGTGAAGAAAGGATGATCCTGAAGTTTGAGCCTGGATAACTATAAAGATAGTGCTGATTTTGGAAGTTGAGTAAAGGGGAAGGTTTAGGGAGAAAGAAATGAGTTATATTTTAGAAACATTTAGAAACAGGACATCTAGTTTGGAATGTACAAGTGGGGTTAGTAATGTGGCCTTGGAGCTCAAGTAAAATTAGGGCTGGATATATAGATCATCTCTAGGGAGATGCCAATTGAACCAATTTGAGCTGAAACCCAGAACACAAAGGTAGTATGAAATAGTATAAAGAGCACTGAATGTGGGGTCAGAGGACATGAGTTCTAATATTGCCTTAGATACTTAGATGATCAAGTCACTTTCCTGGGTCTCAGTGTCCTCAGATGTAAAGTGAAGGAATATGACAACTAAATTGGCTCTGAAGTCCTTTCAATTCTAACTCTGTGATGCTATCTGCTTTCTAAGTCAATCTATTCAACTAGGAAATAATTATTTTGAGTTAAATGTATGTCTATATCGCTTCCATCGATTGATTCTACCCTTTGGGTTCGTATAAGACAAGTTGAATCTTTTTCCCAATCTTTGTACATTGAAGGCTCTGATCATGTTCTCCTAAGTTTTCTACTATCTAAACTTTACATTTATTAACTGGATGGTGACTCTGAGCAAGTCTCCCCTCTTTGGGGATTAATTTTCTCATCTGTAAAATGGTGTTACTAATGTTAACCTATATCATATAACTGATGTGGGGAAAGCTCTTATAAACCTTAAAGTGCTATAAATAATTTGGTTATTCTTACTTATTTTTCAAGAAGCAAACTGCTTGTAAAGTTAGTACCCAATGTGTGTGTGTGTGTGTGTGTGTGTGTGTGTGTGTGTGTGTGTGTGTGTGTGTGTATCTCAGGCTTTGGTTTCTGGAACAGTTCTTTTGATTTATCCATAATCTTAGCATATATTTGATAGGGATGTGATGTGATAAGTGTAAGAATATGTAAAGGTCCTCCAGAACTTGTGAAACTGTAGCAGTAGTTAATTTCAACCTTCATGAATCAGAGGATTTCAAGAGGAGAAAATTTACACATTTCAGTATCTCCAAGAAAGACATTTTACATATTCTTTCCCTCCTTTTAAAGATAATAGGGGCAGCTAGATGGTGCAGTGGATAGAGCACCAGCCCTCAACTCAAGAGGACCAGAGTTCAAATCTGGTCTCAGACACTTAACACTTCCTAGCTGTGTGACCCTGGGCAAGTCACTTAACCCCAGTTGCCTCAGCAAAAAAAAAAAAAAAAAAAAAAATAATAATAATAATAATAATAATAGAATGCCCTTTTCTTCATTCATTGATGTAATAGAACTAATCTCAATTTTGAAAGTTTGGGCAATTTTATTTTGAAATGTTCATATAATACCCAGAGGTAATTTTGGATGGCTTCAAATAGTGTGGGCTTCACTTGAATTTCAGTTGTCCTTTGAGGCAACTACCAGGGTGAATAGCCATCCCTACAAGGGTACAAATGGTTCAGAACTAAGAAACTAATTCTAGAAGGCCACCAGATGGTGATGTCACTGTAGAAAGTTTCTCTTTTTTCTTATGTCTATATCACCTTGAATGTTACTTTAAAAGTACATACATACATATATATATATATATATATATATATATATATATTCAATAGCATTTTTTTTCAAATACATGCAAAGTTTTGACCATTCATTTTTGTAACAGTTTGTCTTCCAAATTTTTCTTCCTTCCTCTCTTCCTCCCTCCCCAAGACATCAAATAATCTGATGTAGATTGAATATATGCAATTCTTTTAAATATATTTCCACATTTGTCATGTTGTGCAAGAAAAATCAAACCAAAAGGGAAAATACCTGTGAGAAAAAAAACAAACAAACAAAAAGGTGAAAATACTATACTTCAATCTGGTCTCCATGGTTCTTTCTGGATGCAGAAATTTTTCCATTTTCCACCTCAAGTCTATTAGAATTGGCTTGAATAATATTTTTGCATTGAATAATATTTTTGCACTCTAAATCCTCTGTGTGTATATGTACATATGCATATATTCATGTTTCTGCTGACTTTACTTCTTTCTCTATACTTATGTATTTCTCTGTTTTCTTTTTTTTCCTATCTTCTTTCTTGTATTTTCTTGTATATATCATTTTATATTTGGCTCTTTCTTTTTCTATTTGTTTCTTTCTTCTCTCCATGTTTATTGAGCACCTAGCTAGTAGCATTGCTATTTTTTATTATAGCTTTTTATTGACAAAACATATGCATGGGTAATTTTTCAACACTAACCCCTTGCAAAAACTTCTGTTCCAACTTTTTCCCTACTTCTCTCCACCCCCTTCCCTAGATGGCAGGTAGTCCCATACATGTTAAATGTTAAAGTATATGTTAAATACAATATATGTATATATATATTTATATAGTTGTCTTGCTACACAAGAAAAATCGGATTTAGAAAGAAGGTAAAAATAACCTGGGAAGAAAAACAAAAACAGCATTGCTATTTTAAATAAGACATTGTTTCTCCTTCAGTTTTCCAACACTTGAGAAAATTTCTTGCAACTTATATTCTATTCCTAGTCATTTTATATTTTGTGAATCTAGAATTCTAGTTTAATAGGCTATTGCTCTTGGTATCATTTCTATTCTTCAGATCTGAATATGAGTAGTTAAGTAGAACATGAATAGGCTATAAATTCCTCTGAGTGCCAGATTTGTAACTTTCCATGAAGTGTGGTATTGTAGAGTGGTCAGGAATATGTTACCATTGCCCTAGTTTAAGCCAAAAGGAGGCTTGTGGCTTTAGCTGGGCTCAAGAAGACAGAAACTTTGCTCTCTGAGAACAGAAATCAGTCCAGGCAACCAGGTGAATAGCTGTGAACCCAGGAAATGGAATTTTCCCCTCCAAGTTTGTCTCAGTTCCTTACATACTATTTATTATGTAATTTGTAGTTCTGTAGAATCTTAAGAAAAGTTGAATTAGCTTTTTAAAATACTGTTACAGTGCTGATAACTTTTTTTTGTACTCACCAATTTTTATAAATTTCTAAATCAGGGATTTTAAAAACCTGGGATCTGTGAATGTATTTAAAATATTTTGATAGGTTTATTTACAATTATCATCCTTTGTAATGTATTTTATTTTATTCTGAAAAGGAATCCTCAGGTTTCACCAATTTAATCTCTACTCTAAATTATTTCATAATATAGGATCAAAAGCAGGTAGTGATTCTTTTTTTTCCTTCCAGGTTCATGGATTGAGAAAAGACAGTTAAAGTGTTGTCAGTACACTGGACTTGTAGTGATGGACCTGAGTGCAAATCCTAGCCTGAAATATTTATTAAACCGTGACCCTGGGCAAAACAAACTTTCTTAGCTTTAGTTATTGTTATGCTTAACTTGCAAAATAAGATATTTTCAGCTGCAACCTTAGTTCTTTTGCTCTCCAATATATGATGTTCTAAGACATGTGGTCTTCTAATGTAGCTACTGATAGATTTTATGTAATTTTAATTGTGGCTCAGTCATATTTAATTTTTTTTCTTGTTGATGGTAATATTTTCTCCTTGATCTGCGGGTTTTAGAATATAGCTATAATGTTTCTGTAGGTTTTCCTCATGGGATCTCTTTCAGGTGGTGAATTTTTTTTTCTATTTCTACTTTCCCCTCTTATTCTAAGATTTCAGGACAATTTTCATTAATTATTGCTTGTATTACTGTATCAAGATTCCTTTTTTGGTTATAGCTTTCAAGTAGTACAATTATTCTTAGGCTTTTTTTCTTTTTTGATCTGTCCTCCAGATATATTGTTTTTCTTATGAGATATCTCACATTCTCTTCTATTTCATATATATATACATATATATGTATATATATATTATATATTTATATTTCTACTATTTCTACTATTTATATGTTTATATATTTTATATATTTCTTTATATTTTATTTTATGATTTCTTGGTCTCTTAGATCATGACTGGCTTCCCTTTGCCCAATTTTAGTTTTCTTTCTTTTTTTTTTTTCCCTGAGGCTGGGGTTAAGTAACTTGCCCAGGGTCATACAGGTAGGAAGTGCTAAGTGTTTGAGACCATATTTGAACTCGGGTCCTCCTGAATTCAGGGCTGGTGCTCTATCCACTGCCCCACCTAGCTGCCCCCCAATTTTAGTTTTCAAGGAGTAATTTTCTTCCTTAAGATTCTGGATCTCCTTTTCTAGTTGACTTGCTTTACATAAACTTTTTATTGTTCATGGATTGTTCTTTTTTTTCTTTTTTTTTTTTTTTTTTGTTTATATTTTCTTTTCTTTTTTTTTTCTTTTTTATTTTATTTATTTATTTATTTATTTGTTTTTTTTTGTTCATTTATTTATTTATTTATTTATTATCCCCTCCCTCCCTCCACTCCCTCCCCCCCCATGACAGGTAATCCCACACATTTTACATGTGTTACAATATAACCTAGATACAATATATGTGTGTAAATACCATTTTCTTGTTGCACATTAAGTATTAGATTCCGAAGGTATAAGTAACCTGGGTAGATAGACAGTAGTGCTAACAATTTACATTCACTTCCCAGTGTTCCTTCTCTGGGTGTAGTTATTTCTGTCCATCATTGATCAACTGGAAGTGAGTTGGATCTTCTTTATGTTGAAGATATCCACTTCCATCAGAATACCTCTTCATACAGCATTGAAGTGTACAGCGATCTTCTGGTTCTGTTCTTTTCACTCAGCATCAGTTGATGTAAGTCTCTCCAAGCCTCTCTGTATTCCTCCTGCTGGTCATTTCTTACAGAGCAATAATATTCCATAACCTTCATCTACCACAATTTACCCAATCATTCTCCAATTGATGGACATCCATTCAACTTCCAGTTTCTAGCTACAACAAAAAGAGCTGCCACAAACATTTTGGCACATACAGGTCCCTTTCTGCTCTTTAGTATTTCTTTGGGATATAATCCCAATAACAGCAATGCTGGGTCAAAGGGTATGCACAGTTTGATAACTTTTTGGGCATAGTTCCAAATTGCTCTCCAGAATGGCTGGATTCTTTCACAACTCCACCAATAATGTATCAGTGTTCCAGTTTTCCCACATCCCCTCCAACATTCATCATTATTTGTTCCTGTCATCTTAGCCAATCTGACAGGTGTGTAGTGGTATCTCAGAGTTGTCTTAATTTGCATTTCTCTGATCAGTAGTGATTTGGAACACTTTTTCATATGAGTGGAAATAGTTTCAATTTCATCATCTGAGAATTGTCTGTTCATATCCTTTGACCATTTATCAATTGGAGAATGGTTTGATTTTTTATAAATTAGGGTCAATTCTCTATATATTTTGGAAATGAGACCTTTGTCAGAACCTTTACTTTTAAAAATATTTTCCCAATTTGTTACTTCCCTTCTAATCTTGTTTGCATTAGTATTGTTTGTACAGAAACTTTTTAGTTTGATGTAATCAAAATCTTCTATTTTGTGATCAATAATGATCTCTAGTTCTCCTCTGGTCATAAATTCCTTCCTCCTCCACAGGTCTGAGAGATAGACTATTCTCTGTTCCTCTAATCTATTTATTATCTCATTCTTTATGCCTAAATCATGGACCCATTTTGATCTTATCTTGGTATATGGTGTTAAGTGTGGATCCATATCTAATTTCTGCCATACTAATTTTCATGGATTGTTTTTACTTCTTAAAAAGTTTTTCCTCAGTCTCATTTGATTTTGAAAGGCTTTTTTGAACAAATTATTTTTGGGTAAGTGATCATTTAGCATTACTCTTTGGAGTAGGAGAGGCTTTTTTATTTCAGTACCCTCTTCTAAAGATGAACCCATTTTCCCTATTCCCATGGGAACTTTCTGGGATTGTATTCTTTCTCCTTTGTCTGCTCATTTAATAGTTGGTGTAATCACCTCTAGTCCTGGGATATGAAGGATGATGTCTGTAGGCTCAAGTCTTCCCTCATTCTTCCCTCTGCCCTGAAATACAAAACTAAGAACTCCACCCTCCTATAACTTCCCATAATAAGCAACATTCCTACGCTACTGCTTCTGTCCTCACCATGTGTGTGGTGGTTCTTTCTTGTTCAGGGCCACATGTTGGCAGAAGAGTACACCTGGGCCTGACATCTCTTTATCAGCAGAGATTCTCTCAATCTTCCCAACTTGGTTGCCTAACTCCCCTTACTACACTGTCTGGAAGATGAAAATTCTCGTGGCTGGGTTGAAGGCTACCCTCAGCCCAGGACTCACCTCTTGATGTTTCTGTGGAACTAGCTGGAAGATGTTTATAATTCACAGGTCAACCCTAGTTTTAGTATGGTTTTTTGGGATCTTCTCAGATTCTCCCAGGATGATCACTGTTCTATCCCAACTCTTATTTGTTTGTAACTCCTCTGTTTTTACCCTGAGGCACTATTTCATCTTGTGTGGGATATCTGGAAAACGTGGGATTTTCTTAACTACTATACCATCTTTCAAGAATCCTCTCCTTAATTTCCTTTTCACTTGAAATATTTTCAGTTGTTTAAAGAGCTACTAATAAAAAAGTAATTAATACAAATGTAATGGATTACAAATTACTTTTCCATATACTTTTCCAAAGGCCTTTGCAGGTCTTTGAAAATAGCTGTGAATCCCCACTCACTTTTCTCTTCAGGCTAAATAACTGTTTCTTCAACTCAGAGACACCTAAAGTGGACCATTTGGGACTTTATCCTAAGAAATATAAGTCAAGTAGGGGCAAAGTTGGGACCAACATCTAGACCTCCTTACTCCTATCCTAGTGCTTTTTTCACTCTGTTCTACTTTAGGGTAGAGAATTTCTGCCTTCTTTTTGTCCATTAAAGGAAATGAAGGAACAATTTAAATGGGGGAAAAAAAAACCTGACAACAACAATGGATTTTTTTCTTGTGCTCCACTCTCTCATCTTTAAAACTTTGAAAAAGTCTTCAATTGTCTATTCAATAAGGAACACTCCTTAGAAGTCAATAGCTCTAGAAAAGACCATAGCAGTCATGTAGATAATCAATTACCTTTGATAATAGAGTGCTCAGTGAAATAAGGAACTCCCAGAAACTAAAAAAGCCACATCTTATGTTGTTTTGTTGCTCATTTTATAAATTTGGGAGGATGCATTTGTGGGAATGCATATGACAAAAAATTTTGTCAAACTATATTTATATGCCATGAAATAATTTTATTTCCTTCCTTCAAAGGTATTTTTCAGAGGAATCACTGTGAATACCATTCGAGGGTTCCCAATGAGTGCCACCATGTTTCTTGGATATGAACTTTCACTTCGGATATTGAGGAGAGACCAAACAGTGACAAATCCCTGAGGTCCAGATCAACTTCCTTCTTCCCCATTTATTTGTAAGTGTGTGTCTCTTAGAGAAGGAAGACTTTCTAATATGAGGTGGGAGTGGGTGGATGAGAAATGACAACTAGCCTTTGTCCTTCTAATATTGATTATTTGGTAAGAAAATTATGACTGGAGTCATCAGACAGAAGTACCTTCCAATGTCTGTCTATGCACAGTGGTGTACTTGATAATAACAGATTGTGACCCAGTCATAATGTCCCTTTTCTTTAACTTTGAGCCTTTAAAGAAGTTCACCAATCTATGGCCATGAAAGTCTGAGAGGTATCGGTTGAAAGCTGCTTTTTTTACTCTTCCTACTTCTTTTCCATTCCTCCTTCTCTCCTTTCTTTCTTTTTTTCCATTATCTTGTGACTATACTCTTTCTACACTGTACTTTTTTCTCTTGATTAGGCTTACCTGATCTTGACACAGTCTGAAAAATATTTAGTTGAAAGACAGAGAGAAAGAGAGAGAGTGAGAGAAAGAGAGAGAGAGAAAGACAGAAACAGAGGAAGGGAGGGAGATAGAGACAGATACCCTGCTTTCATTCTACCTGATAATCATCACCATAGATAATGTGTTTAACATAGACTTGGGACTCAGGTCAAATGCTACCTCCTACACGTCCAAGTCCCCCAATCTGCTACTGCCTCTACCTACTAAAGCTACATCCTAATAAGAGCAATAAGAAAACCCTTGAAGGAATCACAGTATTTGAAGCCACATATATTTTCATTAGGTTTTACAAGATTATATTTTTGAAGAGCATGAATTTGGATACTTGCAACTACTTCACAGGATTCATTATTCATACTAATCAGGACATAGATGTGCATTCTTATGTGTTTGTAGGAACACATATGTGTAAATATTCTATGTAATATGCTATATAATATGTATATCTACATCTACAAATAAAATCTATACATGTGCATGAATAGCTACAACATGTTATATGTATATATATATACATATATATAAACATGCACATATATACATATATACACAATTTGCTCATATATGTGTTCATATTAAGTTCCTTGATAGCAGGAACCATTTCATATTTTGTCTTCTTGTCCTGAACATCCAGGATAACCTGGCACAATTAGGTACTTAATTAATGCTTGTTTGTTGATTAATTTATTAAAATTAGGCACTGTAAGCTGGAAAAGAAAATGGCAAATCACTCCAGTATTTTTGCCAAGAAAGAGTTGGACATAACTGCAAAATGACTGAAGGAAAACCTCCTTCTCTACTCATTAACCATTCTATATTTCTTGTCTAATATAATTAAAAGCATGGACCTAGATGTCAGGAAATCTATGTTCCAGCCCATTATGACCTTAGGAAAGTAATTTCATTCAGCAGTTCATTCAACAAACATCTAACAAATATCTAATCTATAAAGAACACTGTGCTAGGTGCTAAAAGAGATATAATTGTAAATCATTGTCTTTGCCTTTATTGAACTGACAGTCTGGAAGCTATACAAACAGATGACTAGTTCTAGGATTTCCGTAGATAAGGTACTATTGAACGTTTTGGAATTAAGATAAAACATAATCAGGTCTATGTATAAAATTATCCTAGTAGCAGCATGAAGAACAGAATGGAGTAGGGAAGAGAATGTTTTTGGGATGTTCAATAAGAAAGGTATCATATGATAATATCAATGATAATATTATCATTGATAATATCAATGAAGCTTCTGCATTTTTCAGTTTCATCATCTATAAAATGTAGAATTTGGACCTGGTTATCACCAGTCACATCATTAAAATTCTGATTCTTTAGAGATTCTTCTTAGCATAAGATTGGATTAATTGTACTATGCAATTGCATGCAAAAAGGATCAACTAGGACTAAACAAACATTCATTAAATGATTCCAGTTAATCAAGGAATGGGTTATCTTTATTCACTGAAGTCTCTCCCACCAAAAGCACAAGTAAAAAAAACCTTTTAGAATGTCTGAATCCATTTTTTCTGTCTGCATGATTAATTGATTTTATACTACCAAGATTCTTAGGGGGAAAAAAATCATCATTCTAGATGTTAGTGAAGTTCTTTGAAATTTAGGGGTCAAAAAAAAAGCAAACTTTTCAATTGCCATGAAGCATAGGAAACATAAGTTGGATTCTCAGGCAATATAGCACTTAATTTTTTAGTGAGTTAGTCATAGAAAGAAAGCTGTGTGAGCTCTGATGCTTAGAAACTGACTTTAAGCAAACCACTTAACTTCTCATAATCTAAATTTCCTCCAGCAAAATGGGGTTAATACTACATGCACTTTCTTAGCCTGGTTGTGAAGAAGTTAACTCAGCAGTTTTCTTTAAATGAATGTCACTGTTATTATAATGATTTCATCTTTAAGGGAGAGGTCCTGAGATTTGGACCCATTCTGCCATAAAGCACAACACATATCATAGGAATGCAGATGACACATAGGGAAGGGAAGGAAGAAGCCTTTCTATGTACCTTCAATGTTCTTTTCTCATTTGATCACTCAGAGTAAACTTGTGATTTAAGTATAACATCATTACCATTTTACATTTAAGGAACTGAAGCAAATAGATGGTAAATGATTTGAGGTCACCACAGCCAATAAATATCAGAATCTGAATTTGAACTCAAGTTTTCTTGACTTCAGGTCTAGCACTTTATTCACTGTGTTACCAGCTAATTCTCTGGAAAGGATAGCAAATAAAATGGATAACAAGTTCAGGATTCCAAAGGATCATGTCAAGAGAAAGGCCTGGACTGCCTTGCAGAAGATGAAATTTAATATGGTAAATTATGAAGTCTTAGACTTTGACACAGAGTATCAACTTTATAGGTCCAGGATAGTGCTTAGATAGCAGACATTCTGAAAAAAAGATCTGAGAATTTTAGAGGTTTGCAAGCTCACAAAGAGTAAGCAGTGTGATGTGAAACTCAAAAAAAAAAAAAGTCAATGCAATCTTGAGCTGCAATAGATAGGCACAGTTTCCAGGAACAGTCAAATGGTAACTCCTGTGTTCTTGTCAAACCTTGTTTTGAGAAAACCTAGGTGCTCTGATTTCTAGGCCAGCCAACTGGAAAGCTCTGAAGGGGCTAAGTGACAAAACTTCATGCTCTGCTTTGTCCAGGGCTTCCTTTCCTGGTTATTTTACTGTAAGTTAACATCTGAATTGAAGGCAGGATCTGAAACCACTTTCCATTCGTCAGGACCAGGTCCATACCACTGCTGCTTGCTCCTTGCTCAATACACAGCCAAAAGTCAGATATCAGTCACTCCTTGCACCAGATTTTACCTCTAAATATAGATTCCTCTGTTCCAACCTGGAGTATGAATGACAGAGCTTCCAATTGACATCTTTTCTTACCCTTGCACAAGTTCAGACTTTTTTTTGAACAGATCTTGGATCTCATATTTTTCTGGTGCACAGGTGCAGGCAGATCATTGTTCATTCTCTGTAGAAATGCCTTTCATACAATATTTCTAACTAAACCAGTCAACAGATCTCTCTCTGTCCTTTTATGCTGCCATGGACTGGAAATGTGACCAACTATGATTCTGTTTCTTATCTTTTCCAATCAAAACTCAAACTGGTATATTTTCTACATCTTTGTGATGTAGTTGTGAGAGAAGAACTAAGTTGTACTACTTCCCATTCTATCATCTTGGCTGGTTTCCTCTAACAAAAATATAAAAATGAATAGCTTGTATTAAGTACTTGGCTTGGCCACAGAATCGATACATAGGGCCAATACATTCATGATGTACAGGGCCAATACATTCATGATGTACATTCTTAGTTCTTGAATTTATAGAACATTAGGGAAATATCAACCATCTGAGTGAAAGTACAATGTATATGAAGATCTAATTCCAATATAATGTCAGATATTTGAGGGCCTTTTATCTTAATATCAGTAGCGCCTTGCATATATATTAAATGCTTAATAAATGTTTTTCCCTTTAAAATCTAAACCTTTTGCTTTAAGAAGGCCTGCTTGAAGGCAAGAAATGATTGATGAATAAGTCTGTTGTATGCTGTCAAAAGTCAGAGCAAAAATCTAAGAATCAGCCTTTTTATAATTATCTGCCAATAGTCTCAGCTACTTTCAGGCAGTCAAAAATCTTAAAAGCCAAAAAGCTCAAAAGAGCTTTTTCTTTATTACTCAGAATGGGGAGGATTTATACCACTTTAAGAAATTGTTGCAAAATAAGATATTTGAGCCTGTTGGCTAAACTCTACCCCCAATCAATTAATCATTTAACATGTATTTGACTTGCTTGGTCAGACATGGAAAATGCCAGGATCATTTATTACTTCTCAGGCCATCACCAGTTGTCTTGACACATACATATGTATATATTCCCAATATGGCATAACATTTCAATACTTAAAAGAGAAAATAAATGAATTAAAAGGAGAAATAGATAGCAAAAGTATGACAATGGGGCATTTCTACATATCCCTTTTAAACCTAGATAAATTTCACCCAAAAATAAACCAGGAAGAAGTTGTGGACCTGAGTAGAACTTCAGAAAAAAATAAAAGCAAATATTATAATCCTCTCATAGTTACTAAGGGGAATAAAAATAGTTGTACATATATCTCATCTGTGCATGGTACAAAAACTTACTATGTATTAAAGGAAATGCAGACAAATGCAGACATGCAGACAAATGCAGACATGCAGACAAATGCAGAACAATAGAAATATTAAACACATAATTTATGAACTAAAATGCAAAAAAAAAACCCAACCCAGTTTAAAATAAAGAGAAACTAAATAATTTGAACCACTTGAACTTAAACAACAATCAATCCAATAACAAATCACAGAAACAAAAAGTAATTTCAATAAAATAATAATAATGATAAGATATCAAAATATTTGGAATGAAACCTAAGTAATCCTTAGAGAAAATTTTCTCTCTCTAAACACTTTCAGCAACAAAAGAAAGAAAAAATTAGCAGATCAGCCATACAACTGAAAAAATTTACAAAACAGTTTAAAAACTAATTAAATTTTAAAATGTAAAATTTAAAAAACAAGATAATAAATCTGAAAGAAAAAATTCAATTAGTAAATAAAACTAGAAACTGTTAGGAAAAATGCAATAGAATAGATAAACCATTAGTTAATCTGATATGAAAAAAGAAATAGCAAAACCAAATTAGGTGAATTTACCCCAATAAAAAAGAAAGGAAATTATTAGAAATAATTTTGCTCAAATAGAGCCTAATAAAAATAATCCTTTAAATAAAATATATGAATATATATATATATATATATATATATATATATATATATATATATATATATATTTTAAAATTACAGAATAAGAAATAGAAGAATAACCCAATCATGGAAAAAAAAAATGGATACCCTTTACATGAAATTCCAAAAGGAAAATTAAAAAATAAAACAACCAGGAACAGATGGATTTTTGAGTGAATTCTAACATTCAAAGAATAATTAATTACAATTATTACATAAGCTGTTTTAAAAAATAGGAAAAGAGAGGTCTTGCCAAATTTCTTCTATGATACATATGTAGTCTTGATATCTAGGTAAATGGAAAACAGAGAAATAAATCTATAAATTAATATCCTTGAAGAATGTTCATGCAAAGATTTCAAGTTGTCAACATATCCTACAAAGTAACCATTCTCAAAGCATTAGGCAAGTGGATATTTAGTAACTCTGAAGTTGTATGGCACAGCCACCAGATTGGCAAAGTTAGCAAAAATAGAAAATGACAAATTCTAGAGGGGCTATAAGAAACAGATACAATAAAACATTTGTTATGAAATAGTCCACATTCTGGAAAGCAACTTGGAACTATTTCCTATAAGTTATTAAGCTCTTCTTTTCATACCTAGCAGTGCTATTAGTTCTATACTCCAAAGAGATTAAAGAAAGAGAAAACATTTGTATTTACAACAGTATTTTAATAGTTGTTTGTTTTTTTTTTGGGGGGGGGGTTAAAGGCAAAAAACATGGAAATTAAAAAATGTCTATCATTTGAGGAATGCTTGCTATATAAGAAATGATGAAGAGGATAATTTCAAAGAAATTTGGAAAAAACTTAGGAACTTATGCAGAGTGAAGTGAGCAGAATCAGAAGAAAAGAGTTTTTATAATAACATAGAGAAAAACAATTTTGAAAGACTTAACTCTGATCAACTTTGTTACAACCATCATTCCATTTGACTTAACAAATATGCTATTTACCTTTTAAGAGAGAATTTAGGAATTCAGAGTATACACTGAGACATTTTGCAGAATTTTTTTGATTTGGCTATGTATACTTGTTATAAGGATTTTCTTTTTCTTTCTTTTTTGGTAGGATTAAAGTGGTAGTTAATAAAGTGGTGGTAAAGAGAAGGTAGATTTTTTTTCTAATATGAAATTACATATGAAAATGTATTATTTTTCCAATTACATATAAAAACAATTTTTAAAATTTTTTATTTTGACTTCCAAATTCTTTCCCTTCCTCTCAACCTCCCCTTGAGAAAAGCAAGCAATTTGATATAGATTATATGTTCAGTCATGCAAAATATATTTTCACATTAATTATGTTACAAAAGAAAACACAGACTAAAAAAAAGTTAATAATAATAATAAAACAAAATATGCTCCAATCTGCATTCAAACTCCATCAATTCTCTGTCTGGAGGTGGATAACATTTCTCATTATAAATCTTTCAGACTAGATCCTTATATTGCTGAGAATAACTAAGTCATTCATACTTGGTCATTGTATATTATTGTTACTGTGTTCAGTTATCTTCTAGTTCTGCTCACTTCACTGTGCATCACTTCATGTAAGTCTTTCCAGATTTGAGAAAGTAGTTTTTTTTGGTTAACTGATTTTAAAAATCAGGTGGTGTTTTTTGTTTTTTTTAAGAAAAAAAATCTGCATATGAAAATCAGAATTAAAGAGTACAAGGAAAGTAAACAGGAAATTTTGAAAACAAATTTAAATCCCACTGTCTATATCTGTGATAGTTAAATGCTCACAAAGCATGTCCTTATAAGAAGTAGCAAGTCTAATGAGTAAACTTGAGTCATTTAATAAATATAGTACTTCTCTATGAAGTGCATTTTACTACATTGTCTACAATATAGAGTGACTAGTTTACACAGAGGATAGAATGCTGGGCCTAAAGTCAAGAAAAACAGACACTTCGATAACTATCTGATCCTGGGCAAGTCAGTTAACCCTGATTGTCTAAAAAGAAACAACAATAACAACAACAACAATATTTTAATTTTATAATACTTTTTTGAAAGTTTTATTGTAATAAAAAAATTTCTTGCTAATACAACCAATATGTGCAATTAGTAGAATGATGACAGTTGAAAGGAGAAATAAAGACAAAAAGAAGAAATGGAATAGATTTGTCATGAAAAATGTTTGTTTTGAAATATAAGATCAGAAATCTACAGTTGGAAGTCATCTCAGAGAAGCTAGATTTGAATCTAGATCTGAACATCTACTCTTTCCACCATGAACTTTTCTTTTTCAAAAAGAATAAATTAAAAAGGTTTTCCAATTGAATTGGTACCTGTTTTTTCTTTTTTCATCTCCCTTCTACTCCCTACTTTTTTTTTCCCCCAGGAGTGATGTCATCTGAGCAGAACTTTTTATTCACCTGAGCCAAATCACAGACTATCCTCTGAAACGAAGATTCTGGAAAACAGTTTCATGGGACACAGTTCCTGGGCTGAAAACTAGCTCCCATCTTACTTATATCCTTGCATCCTTTATGCCTTCAGAGATTGATATTCAGCAAATCAGTCCTTTAATAATCTTTCACTCACAAATTTTAAGCACCTCAATCATAATTCCCTAGGCGAGAGTCAGGGAATACAACACATAGTCAATGGAACATATCTTCTTCTCTATGAAGGGAAGTATTATTAACATTCATTTACTTTGCATCTGAGTAACTGGGTTAAATATTGGGTCATTCTTATCAACGTATGGTGGACCTACTTCACAATTACTTTCTTAAACTCTTTTCTCTGTGAACTTTGAAGTTGTCACTAAGATTTTAAATAAAACATTAAAAATTCTACAAAGATTTTTTTTTGTAATATACATAGTTGCATCTTTATTTCTAGAGTCTCTGGAGCAGTGATTTCACTTCTTAAAGCCTGGATCAGATGATTCTAACTAGAGAATTAGAAAAGATTGTGGGGAATCATAAGATCATAGACCTAGTGTGGAAAGAGAACCTGAGGCACCTGAGGTTACATGACTTGCTCAGAATCTCACACTGTCTGAGACAGGTTTCAAACTTAGGTAGGTGTGCCTGATTCCAGAGCCAATGTGAGCCCAAGAAAACTTCTTTAAGGTAAGCAACAATAAAGGCTGCTAATAATTCACTCATTTTGCTTCTTGGCTGCCTTTAGTTTGGATTGGGAGTGGACTTATGAATTCTCCTCATGAAGTTTTTACTTTAATATTCACATACCAATGATTCATTGCCTGACCTAACCATACTTTCAATTGAAAAATGATCACTGTTGAGAGTATTGTAGAAAATCTTTCCTACCTTTCTGCCATTAAAATTAGCATTTCCACAATTTAAAAAAAGATCTCCAGTAAGACATTCTGAGCTTTGACAAATTTAAAGGCAATGATCATTCTCTTTGTATTGCTAAAGAAACAAAAAATGTTTTGCTATATGCTTGGTTCATTATCTCAAACTCACTTTCTTTTTCAACTTGAATTTGAAGACTATTGATAATTTGTATAGATGGCCTTAGCCTCAGGGAAGCTGTTAGAAACTTGCAATTTTTTTTTTTAGATTTTTTTTACTCTCCCTCCCTCCCTCTCCCTTTGTTGTACTTTAGTGATTCTAAATAACTATTCAAAAGCTATGGTTGACTGTACCCTTAAGTGGAGACCAAACATTTGGTAAAATTGAATTCTTCCTGAAAGCAAAAATATGAGCCCTTTAGTTCTGGGCTCTAAAGCAAATCTCTGCCTCTATTTCTTTTCAATCTCTCAGGCAAGAGGACTAGACTTTCTTTCTCCTCTACATTTCAATTCCCAGGTTCTTTACTTATTTTATATTGGATTACACCCTTTAAGTCAATTAACTAGCATTTATTAAATGTCTTCTACAGGTTAGAAACTATAGTAAGTGATGGGCAAAAACCAGTTCCCATTCTCAAGAAACTCACAATCTAATAAGGGAGACCACACACCAAGAACAAATTTATGTAGAAATAGAATATGTACAGGATTTATTTGGGGTGGTCTCATAAGAAGGCAGTAAAATTGAGAACTGGAAAAAGTTTCTTGCAAAAGGTAGGGCTTTAGCTGAGAATTGAAGGTCAGGGATGCATGGGAAAGAACAACATTCCATGTATGGTGGATTGTCTGTGAAAACACTTGGAGTTTTTGTAATAGTCGTATTTAAGGAGATCAATTTGAGAGTTGATTGGAAGATAGTTTGGAGTAAGGAGAGATTTGAGGCAAGAAAATCAATGCAAGCAATTACAATAGTACAAGCATGAGATAATGAGGGCCTAGACCAGGATAGTAGCAATATCAAAAGATTATATATTAATGATGTTTTGAAAGTAAAAATGACAGGAAATTGGTCTAAATAGTCTAAATATATGAATAGGCCATTCTCAGGGAAAGAGATTTCTTATGAAAGATAGTACTCCAAATATTTATTGAGAAATATAAATTAATTTTATGATTTTATCTTATACTCATCAGATTATCAAAAATACTATAAAAATGATGAATATTAAAGGGACTTTGGGGAAACAGACTTAGACTAAAACTTTGGTGGTAGAGATATGGCTTGATTTAGCCATTTTGTGAAGCTATTTAGATATCATGGTATAGAAAGTTATAACTACTAGGTCTATACCCCAAAGAGATCAAAGAAAGAAAAAAAAAGATTCTGCATGTGTGCATAAACATATATATGTGCCTATATACATATGCATATGTATATAGATTTGTATATGTTTGTGTGTACACATATATGTGTGTATATATATATATGTGTGTGTGTGTGTGTGTGTGTGTGTGTGTATGTATATATAAAATTTTTTCCTGTCTCAACAAATGTAGAAAGAAGTTCTTAGTAAAGCTCCTGGCACATAGCAGACATTTAAGTCCAGTCAACTGACTGATGTAACTAGCAACAGAAGAAATATTTATATTATGCTATGTTATGTTATATTACTGTGATATATTGTGAAAGGATTAAGAAGTCTGATCATTTGATTCTAGAACATGGATGAATAATTCTTTCCACCTTATAACAGAAAGATGATACATTAATATATGGAATAAGAAATATGCTTTTGGTTATGATTTTTAGGAATATTTTGCTTGATTGGGTTTATGTGGAACAGTGGTTCTACATTTCTTTCTGTTTATCTTCCCCTGCTCCCTGTAATGAGTAGAGGGAGAAAAAAATAAATGATTGATAATTGAAAATAACAAAATTTTTTTAAAAATTTAAATTATGATAGAAAAGTTGCCAAAAATCTACGTAAAATTGACCTTTTATTTAAATTCTGTAAAATGGCCACATGGTGGCACCAGAAACTAAAAGGAGCAGCTACTTGTAGCTAGCTTGCATTTTCATCCACAGTAAGAAATGAAATAAATTCTATCTCATTGCTGATTGGGTGTGTTTGATATACATGCCAACATTACTCTTTCAGTTTCCTTTTTTTTCTGAATCATTTTCTCTGTGGCTTAAAATCAGACTGATTCTTTTTTTTTTTTTTTTAATCTGTCAGTCTTTTTCTTTGTATTTTTATTTCTTTGTTCTGTGCTTTTCTCAATTTGCCTTGTCTAAAATGAGTCTGTTTTTTACCTTTCTGTGTAAAGAATCAATGCATCAGAGAAGCACAGAATAGCCCTCAATACCTCTCACGACACTTTGCACATAGCAGATACATCATAAATTTTGAATGTCAGCTTGAAGGAAGTCTCAGAGTTCATCTAGTGCAATTCAATTTTTTACAAAGACCACCTCCAGAGCCTTTTTGATAACTGCTTCCCTAGACTGCAATTTGAAGACTTCTGGAGAAATTTTCAATTTCTCAAAGTAGCTTACTCCACATCATAGACTAATCATTAGGAAGTCGTTGGTATATTCCCACTTCCACCCACCCAATTGTCTACTCTGCAGTTTCCATTTATTACTTCCAGACCTACTCTCCAAAGGTGAGGGAAAAAAAGACTTATCCCTATTCCTCACAACAATCCTTCAAATGTTTGAAGAGAGTTATCATATCTTCCCTAAGTTTTCCTATTCTTCAGATAGAACATCTTTGCTTCCTTTAATTAATTCTCATATGACATAGTTTCCAATATCCTTAATATCCATCTGTCAATATCTTTCCCAAAATGTGGCACTCAGAACTGAGCATTATTTCAAATATGTCCTGACCAGGGTATAGTGAAACTGTAACTCCTTCTGTTTGACATTATTCTTCTCTTAACAAAGTTTGGGTTTTCTTTTCTTTCTCCCTTTCTCCCTCTCTTTTCCCCTCTCTCTGTCTTCCCTTCCCTCTCTACTTTCCTTCCTTCCTTCCTCTTAACTTTTAGGACTTTTAATTCGCATGAATTAAACCACTAAACCAATTTATTGGTTATCTAAATATCTGTTTGTCTAAATTGTTTGTTGTATATTGTTTAAATATCCTGCTATCATCTTGTATTTGTAAAGCTGATTTTTTTAAAATATAAGACTTTATACTTTTCCCTATTAAATTTTATTGCATTTGATGTGGCCCATTCCTAGCACTGAGGTCTTTTTAGATATTGATTCAATTACTGAAAAGTTAGCTATTCACCTAACATTTAACATGTCAAAACAGTCTTTTTCTGTTTGCAAATGGCATAAGTATGTGTAAGGGTGAAATCCATACTTCATTTTAAATAAATTAATCAATCAAAAGTATAAACCAGGTGCAAACAAGTCCTTAATCACTTTGAGAGGAATAAAGTATTTTGATCATCAGATAAAAATAAATATTGCCACATAGGAAATATATTCTTATTGGCAGAAAGAATCAGATGGACTTTAGAGCTATGCATAAAAATTAGTTCAGAGTTGGTCAAAGGGTTATGGAATCCAGCAGTGAAAGTCACATGAGAGAGAATTACCCTTAGAGAAGAGGAGCATGTTTTCTCTTCTCCCATTTTCCCATTAACCAAGTGATAACCTCATGAATTTCAAAAGGTTAGAAGTAGAATTCCTATCATTATGAGTAGAAGTGTCCCAGGAGCAGGGGCAGCTAGGTGGCATAGTGGGTAGAACACCAGCCTTGAATTCAGGAGGACCTGAGTTCAAATGTGGTCTCAGACATTTAACACTTCCTAGCTGTGTGACCCTGGGCAAGTCACTTAACCCCAGTCTCAAAAAAAAAAAAAAAAAAAAAAAAAAGTGTCCCAGGAGCAGCAGTGGTGGCTGGTGACATAATCAGCACTTGAAACTGAAAAACACACTGAAGAAACACACTAGACATATTGAGAAAAGGCATCTTCAAGATTTTACAAAAGCACAGATACACTTTGGGCCCAGCAAAGGCACAACTAAAGGGAACTTTGTTACAGCTACATGAAGGGAGAAAAGGACTTTCTGTAACCCAGAAACTCTAAATTTACCATTGGATCATATATACTCTTTTAAGTTTGAAGTCACTCTACAAGGACTTCATATGTGTAAGGTGAAAACACATGTCTGGTTTGGAGATTTTTGTGACAATTGTCCTTGCTATACCTGCTTAGTAAATATCCTTTCAAAAAACTTATTAACACACTGATGGGATAGTAACAGAAAGAGAAAACAGCCCTTTAAAGCTAGAATCCCAGAAACCTGAAGGAATAGTCAGCTGCTCCTCCTCCCCCACAGACCTAGCAGTGCAAATGGGAGTGGAGAACATATGATGTCTATTAATTCATTCAAGTTGTTCATAAAAATACTGAATACAATAGAAAGAAAAGAAACAAATATAAAAATACTGAATACAATAGAAAGAAAAGAAACAAATATTTATTTAACAATTTGATCCTCAAAACAACCCTGTAAGTTAATGTTATTATAATTCTCAATTTACAAATGAAAAAACTGAGATAAATAGAGATTAAGTGACTAGCCCAAGGTCATATAACTGATAAGTGTCTGTGACCAAATTTGAACTGAGATTTTCCTTACTCTATGCCCAGCACTTTAACCATCTTTACAATAGGGTCAAAGATAGAGTGAACTGGGGCACAACATTAGAAAATTCCATGGATGTCAATTTTAATACATTTCAGGTTTTAGTTTTTGAAACTTTCAAACTAAAGCTATATCATTACAGGATTTTAGGTTTAGAGATGAAAGGATTTGAGAGGTAATCTAATAAAACCCTTTCATTTTATAGACGAAGAAATTAAGGACCATGGAGTTTAACCTCTTTGCCCAACATCACATAGGTAATTTGTTACATAGCTGGAATTATACTCTTATATAGGTCCATATTCCTCCATCTCTACCACAAAGATATAATTATATATTTTGTCTTTTATATGTTTATATCTCTGGATAAGAAACTGTGATTAGAAAATGTTGTTCTTGCAAGTCTAGTCCCCAAAAGGTACATACACACACACACACACACACACACACACACACACACACACACACACAAAATATATATATATATATACACATATATATATATATATATGTGTGTGTGTATATATATATATATATATATATATATATATATATATATATATATATATATATATATATATATGTATATATATATATATGGCTCTTGATGGGCTTCCACAAATTGGTGTGATTTGACAGATGGACAAATGCTGCTGGACTCTCCCTAGTGCAAAATGTATATATAAAAAAGATTTATTAGAGCACCAATCTGTTTGTTTTGGGCTTGTGTGGGACAGGTTGGGGGCAATTAACTAATTAACTAATCAGAAACATCAGCAGGTACAAAGAGAAAGCATTTATTTAATTCCTGCAGGGAATTTAATTCCTGCAGGCCCAGTCACACCTGGGAGCCATCCCAACTCCCCCATGTGCTCCTGGAACCTGGCCAGCTTTCAGCTTGTCCAGGGTTTAAAAGCAAAAGACTCAAGCCTTCTCATTGGATAGACTAAAAGGACGTAACCATCCTTAACCTATGGTCACCAATGTTGGCTGCCTCCCACAGGTCATGTCACTTCCTGCAACTTTCTGTATCTCATGGTTCAAAGTTCATCCCTCCAGAGATCAAATGACCTCTCCAGAGTCCCAGTTATGGGAACAGGTATCGTGTTACTTAATACTGAGAAATATTTCAGCCCCATTCAGGCTGACCAAATAAACATGGTCCTAGTTCAGGAATTCAAAAATCATCCCCATTTTGCCAACGTTTAAAATGTTTCCAATAAACATTTAAAAATAAGGATGAATTCTATATTGAATTGCTAATTCATGAGCACTGTGAGACCAGAGAGATTATACTTTTGTTTTACCCTAAGGCTTGGTTTCCCCATTTACTATAGAAAGTTTAAGGGTTGGGGCAGCTAGGTAGCACAGTGGATACAGCACCAGGCCTAAAATCAGGAGGACCCAAGTTCAAGTATGACCTCAAACACATAATGCTGCCTAGATGTGTGTCCCTGGGCAAGTCACTTAACCCCAATTGCCTCAGAAAAAAAAAAAAAAAAAAAAAGTATAAGGGTTATATTAAAGGATCTCTGCCATCTCTGCCTTCTTTCTGTCATCCAAGTCATTGTATTTGCCCCAATGATGATATTCTATGACTCTATTCATTTATTTGGACAAAAAAAAAATGCAATTTTATCCCATTAAGAAATCTTTATTGAGGAAAAATGCAAGAAATAAAAGCAAATTCCAATAGGTTACACAACATTTCCTTTTAAAAATCTATTTTAATTGTTATCTTTTGTTTTTGTTTTTTTTTTTATTTTTTTTTTTATTCATTTTTCCAAATTATCCCCTCCCTCCCTCCACTCCCTCTCCCCAATGACAGGTAATCCCATACATTTTACATGTGTTACAATATAACCTAGATACAATATATGTGTGTAAATACCATTTTCTTGTTGCACATTAATTATTAGCTTCCAAAGGTATAAGTAACCTGGGTAGATAGACAGTAGTGCTAACAATTTACATTCACTTCCCAGTGTTCCTTCTCTGGATGTAGTTATTTCTGGCCATCATTGATCAACTGGAAGTGAGTTGGATCTTCTTTATGTTGAAGATTTCCACTTCCATCAGAATACATCCTCATACAGTATTGTTGTTGAAGTGTATAGTGATCTTCTGGTTCTGTTCTTTTCACTCAGCATCAGTTGATGTAAGTCTCTCCAAGCCTCTCTGTATTCCTCCTGCTGGTCATTTCTTACAGAGCAATAATATTCCATAACCTTCATCTACCACAATTTACCCAATCATTCTCCAATTGATGGACATCCATTCAACTTCCAGTTTCTAGCTACAACAAAAAGAGCTGCCACAAACATTTTGGCACATACAGGTCCCTTTCTGCTCTTTAGTATTTCTTTGGGATATAAGCCCAATAACAGCAATGCTGGGTCAAAGGGTATGCACAGTTTGATAACTTTTTGGGCATAGTTCCAAATTGCTCTCCAGAATGACTGGATTCTTTCACAACTCCACCAACAATGTATCAGTGTCCCAGTTTTCCCACATCCTCTCCAACATTCATCATTATTTGTTCCTGTCATCTTAGCCAATCTGACAGGTGTGTAGTGGTGTTATCTTTTGTTTTACAAAACATTTACATTCCCATTATATTCTTTCAGCCTCCTGCCATTCTTTATAATAAGTGATTCAAAAAAAAAAAGAAAAAGTTATCATATTTTCAAAGTCTGACTCTATACAGTATTTTACACCCATGTCTATAAAGAAGTCAGGGGAAGTGCCTTCTCAGAGCTCCTCTTTGTAACCAAATTAAGGATTATAATTCTATATCATTCAGTCAATATTGTTTTATTGTTGTTCTTTCCAATGTGGTAGTTATTGCATGTGTTATTTTTATGGTTCTGCTCACTTTACTTTGCATCAGTTCACATGTCTTCCCAATCTTCTTATATCTATCCTTCTTTATTTAATAGTCATAGTAAGTGATACCCCTATTTGGTAAGGTATATCCTACTACTCTTCAGCAAGTAGAGTTGTCTTGTTTGGGATCAGTTAAAAAAAATGAGGAGTCTTTAACTTGATAGCCCTTTTTCCTACCCATTCACACACCCTAATTCTAAACCATAAGCATTTCATAATAAGAGAAGCAAGAATCCTGAAATATCACACATTTACTACAACTGTTATGAACACAGAGAGATCACATCTATAAATTCTGAACCATAGCACATAATAATAATAATAATGATAGCTAATCTTATAAGTAAGCAATGTGGTTTGTTTACATTATCTCTTTTAATTCTTGTCACTATATATAATTAACACTTTCAATGAGGATATTGAGCAGCATTGCCTGGCTCTGTGCTTGTCACCAGATTAGAAAAGCCTTAGAGGTTGTTAGCACAAATAACTCAAAAAGTGCATAATCTACCCCTATATTTGGAACGAATCTTAAAGCTAGAAAAGACCTTTAAAGATCATCTAAGTCAACACTTTCATTTTATAGGCAGGGCACTAAAGCTCATAGTGGTAATTGTGATATAGTAATAATTGATAATTGATACAACTGACAAATAATAATTGACATTTTTATGGTGCTTTGTATTTACATATAAATATTTGACTCATTTGAGTCATATAACCAACTTGTAAGGTAAACTGTTAGGATCCTGGATCTCTTAGAATCAGCCAGAGTCAGGATAATTAAAAGTCTTTATTCTTGGTCTTTTGCGGGTCGGTCAAAGTCAGGGGATTAGATCTAGCAATCTCCACACCTCCTTCCTCTTCCTCCACTGCTAGGTGAAATGAATCAATTTCCTCTTCCTACTCCAGCCACTCATGTCACTTCCCCTTCTTTGTCCACACCCACCGATCCAGCCAGCACAGAATAGTTGGGGAGGGTCATCCTTCAAACATGTTAATAAAGAATTATCCAGTTGGAAATTAGCCTCACATGCTCCATTATCCAAGTGCATTTGCTGAGTTCTAGCCCTTTGCATTTCCCGCTTTCTTTTGTTTTAGAACACAGGTGGTCATGCCATCCCTGACTTCTCAGGAATGGAGATGAAAACACCGAAAAGGAGGTGATCACGCACTCCCTGACATCTCAGGGAGATGAAAAGCACCAAAGGGAAGTGGGGATTGCTAGCGGGTTTCTGGGTTGAAGGGTCTTATTGGAGACAAGTATGCACAAACCCATCAGCATGGGAGGTGTTACACAAGCACATAGCAATAACGCAGAGGCTGTTAGTGATGACTCTCCCCACAGTCAGTGCAGGCTCCATGTGGTATAACAAACATGAATTGTACATGCAAGTAGTGATATGACAAACAACATAAATCAATATGGTCTTTTAAAAGATTTCCAGAAGCCTAGAAGGAGGGTATGTAAACATCAGTCACACATACATCTTCTTCAGCAACCAAGAGATAGTCCAAAAAACAATCTATTATCCATTGCTTCATCCAATGATCTCAAGTTTTTGAAATCACCCAACAGTCTTTTTATGTTAGGGAATTCAATGATTCCTACAGGTTTTGAAGTCCTGCAACAGTCTTATGATGTCTCAGAGAATCCAATGATTCCTGAGGGTTTTAAAGTCCTACAATAGTCTTATGTCTCAGAGAATCAATGATTCCTGAAGGTTTTCAAATCCAACAATTTTTGATGTCCATGAGTCAAACGCCATAACTACCAGGTTCTTTCAGTAGTGGGCACAGTCAGCAATGGTACTACCCGATGTTTCTTGGGTCTTCTCCTTTGTTTCAAGGGTCTGCTCTGTCTCTCTCCAATGGACAAGGCAAATACAGCTTATTGGCACCCATCTGATTCCTTCTCCATCTGTAGAGATACAAGCCAACCTTCTCCCCCAAGCAGTTAACCTATCTGGTCCCTTCCATTCACCACTTTCTGGGTCTCTCCACATCACCTGGCAATTATCTAAAGACAGTGGAGCTGCTCACACTGGGTACTGTATTTCTGGTGGGTTATAAAACTTGTCTGCCAGAGTCAGTGCATCTTTGTCAAAAATTTAAAAATGGTATAGAGAACTAAATTTAGAAGTTCTCTAGGGTTACCCGTGGCTGCCCCTTTCTTTTGTTTTTGGAGGAGTGTCTTAATATCTCTGTTTCTTCTCTCTCCTATTGCCTGACCTTGAGGATTAAAAGGTATGCCAGTGGTATGTAAAATCTTACACTGTGCACAAAAGTGTGCAAAATGTTTAGAAGTATATGCAGGTCCATTGTCTGTTTTTATTGCTTGTGGCACACCCATAATTGCAAATGCTTGTATAAGGAATTCAGTGACCACTCAGGCTGTCTCTTTTGCTGCTGGCATTGCAAAAGTGAATCCTGAAAAGGTGTTTACCAGGACATAGATAAAAGATAGACAATCAAAAGATTTATAATGGGTCACATCCATTTGCCAAATTTCATTAGGTCTCAAACCACAAAGGTTCTTCCCTGGAGGGAGTGTAGGAACATGGAAAGGAAGGCAAGCTGTACAGGCTTTTACTGTGCTCCTAGCTTCTTCTCTTGTTATTCCAAATTGTAAACATAAAGCTCAGGCAGCCTGATGATATTTGGAATGAGATTCTTAGGCTTCTTGAAATAAAGGAGTATTGGCCAACATGGTTAGAAGGCTGTCTGCCTTTGAATTACCATCAAAAATAGGACCTGGGGGGCAGCTAGGTGGCACAGTGGATAGAGAGCACCACCCTTGAATTTAGGAGGACCTGAGTTCAAATCTGGTCTCAGACACTTAACACTTCCTAGCTGTGTGACCCTGCTAAGTCACTTAATCCCAGCCTCAGGAAAAAAAAAAAAAAAGGACCTGGAAGTACACTATGGGAGTGGACATGCAAAATATAAATCTTATCTTCTAAATGCTTTCTCACTCGCTCTTGAAGTTCCTTAAAGTGTTGATATACATATTGGAGGCTACAAATTTTATTTGGGCTGTGGCAATTCTTTGTACCACACCTACTGAATAGGCCGAATCAGATATTATATTTATGTCTCCTGGATAATAAGCAAGAGCTAGAATGATTGCATACAATTCATTCTGCTAAGTGGACTGAAAAGGAGTTCTAATTACTCTCTTTATAGTTAAGTCACGAGAGTATACCGGGCAAATATTATGTTTGGATGCATCTGTAAAGATAGTTGGTCCTTTAAGAGGAACTTCAGAAACCTTTTCTTCAAGAATCCATTGCCAATTATGTAACCGTCTGGTTATCTTTAATAGAGACCCGTGTGTAAAATTTGGAGCCATAGCTAATAAAATTTGCCACTCTGGGATGGTTTCACAGCACACATTAACTTGTGCATTAGTATAAAAGGTGTATATCTTGTCAGATCTTATCCCAGATAATTGTACTGCTTGCTTAATGGCCTTTAATAAAATTCTAGCCACAAGCACTGGGTAAGGAGTAAGGCTTTGTTCTGGTTGTGCTGGGAGGTTCACCTACTCTATCACACTGTCTCCTTGATGAAGGACTGCTGTGGGCGCCTCTTGTGTAGCAAAAACTGATATTTCCAAGGGTTTTTGAGAGACTCTTTTAACCACATTGGATAAAGCCAATTCAGCTTCTCTCAAAGCCTCTTGTGCTTCTTTTGTAAGCTGGTGTGGTGAGTTTAAAACAGTGTCTCCCCTTAAAATATCATATAATGGTTGTAATTGATAGGTAGTCAAGTCTAACACTGGACCCATCCATTGGATATCTCCTATCAATTTTTGAAAGTCATTTAAGGTGTTTAGCTTCTCTGTTCTTAAGGAGAGTTTTTGTATCATAAGCACCTTAAGATATACTTCATATCCTAAATATTGAAAAGGAGCATGTCTTCGAGTTTTTTCTGGAGCTATGGGCAATTTATAATTCCTTAGTGTTTCTATGATTTTTTGTAGACATGCTTCTAACATTTGTTCCTCAGGTGCACATCCCAATATATCATCCATGTAATGTAATAGCATTACTTTTGGAAATGCTTTTCTTACTGGAGTAAGAGCAGCAGCAACATACATTTGACACATAGTAGGGCTGTTTTTCATTCCCTGTGGCAAAACTGTCCATTCATATCTTTTATAAGGCTCAGCTAAGTTAATGCTGGGCATTGAAAAGGCAAATCTTTTCACATCTTCCTTATCTAGAGGGATAGAATAGAAACAATCCTTAATGTCTTTAACCCATAGAGGCCATTCTCTAGGCAATTGAATAGGAGATGGAAGAGTTCCCATAGTTTCCATCTGTTCATTTACCTTTCTTAAATCAGTCAACATCCTCCATTTTCCAGATTTCTTTTTTACAACAAATACTGGGGAATTCCAAAGACTTAGAGAAGGTTGTAAGTGTCCTTGGTCAAGTTGCTCCTGTACTATGTCAATAAGGCCTGAATTTTATCACTACCTAAAGGCCACTGTTCTATCCACACTGGTGTTTCAGTTTTCCATTGGATAGGAACTGGTGAAAGTGTTGGCAAGCCTTCAACAGCAGCCCTGCCTAAAAAACCGAAGTACTCATTTTTAACCCTAATTGTTGTAAAATGTCTCTTCCCCACAGATTGATGGGGATTTTTTTCAACTATAAAAGGAGTAAAAACTCCTGTTTCACCTTTAAATATCCATCTTAAAGGGGTAGCAGTAACTTCAGCTGCTATTGATCCTCCTACCTCAGACATATAAGTGTCTATCTTAGTCTTTGGCCAGTGACTGGGCCAGTTGGCACCTCTAATGACTGTGCGATTTGCAAGTGTGTTCACCAGTCCTTCTAATGAGCATAGGTCAGTCAGCTGTCACAGCTGCTGCCCAGTATATTCCTGAGTTTTGCTGCTTGGAGTCAGAACGTGGGTGACTATCACCAGGTTGCTTATTAGAAGTCTGTATCAATAAACCGGATGCTACTACTTCCCTTGGTTGATAAGTCACACATTGTCTACCAGTGTTAGTGATTGGGATATTATCTATACATTGCCCAGTTTCCCACATGAGTGTATGAATGAACACTGTTTTGTAAGTACTCTCAGGAGGTGAAATGGTCAAGCCTATTGTGCCTGGAGGCAAGGGATCCATAGGCTGGAAAGGAACAGATTTCACCTCTCCAGGGGGTATCTCAGTTTTCCCAGCTGCATACAACTCTATCCTCCCTAATTGTAGTCCCTTTCTCCCATCATGTTGTTTCCTGGCTGATTGTTTGTGTAATCCCTTTCTCCCATCAGATGGCTTCCTGGCTGATTGGTCATGTCTGGGTATTGGACTTCTAGGCAACTCTCTGGGTATGGCATTGGCTGCCATCATGTCCCAACTGTTTTTTGCCTGGGGCCCTGAAGCTGGGCCCCTCATCCTGTTTACCTGAATTAGTCTACATTCTGATGCCCAATGGAGTCCTCTGTTGCATTTTGGACATGGTGTATTGGATCTTGTTCTCCCACCCTATTTTCTCACTCTGTCTCTACGCCAACATTGAGCTTTCAGATGCCCTACTTTACCATATTGAAAGCATTGACGAGTCTCTCTGGAAGTCCCTTGCCAAAAGGGACCCTGTCTTCCCATGTTGGGATCTTGGGAAGTCTGCATCATAGCCTGGCTATAAAAGGTATTTGTGTCCACTGTGGCACAGAGTCTTATGATCTCCTTTAAAGGAGCATCCTTGTGTATTCCTAGTATAATCCTTCTACAAACCTCATTGGCATTTTCTTTATCAAGTTGCCTTACCAAAGCATCTGTTACAGTATTTTCACCATTAGTCCATATGACAGCTGTCTGCAAACATCCCACAAAATCAGCAAAGGGTTCATTTGGTCCTTGTACAATTTTTGTGAAGGTCTCACCCTTGTTGTTTTTATTGGGGAGAGAAGCCCATGCTTTGATACCAGCAGCAGCAATTTGCTCAAATGCTTCTCTGGAGTAATTAATTTGTACTGAAGCTTCTGCATAAGAACCTACACCTGTTAGTAGGTCACAGGTGATTGAAGCATTAACTCCACTTTGACTATTTTGTTGGGCTTGTACCCTACAGAGCTCACTATATTCAAAAAGCCACAACAAGTTTTGTCCAGGTTCTAAGCACACCCTTGCAATGGATTTCCAGTCACTAGGGGTTAAGACTTCATAAGCCAAATTCTGTAATAACATCTTAACATAAGCTGATGTAGCCCCATAGAGAGTGCAAGCTTTTTTCAAGTCTTTGAGGATGTCTATATTAAAAGAAACCTGAAGAGTTAAACTGTTGAATCACGGGAAAAATTTGAAGTCTCAGATCACTACCTATCTCCTTTCCTTCTTCTGCTACTTTAAAAATTGCTTTCTGTAATCTAGTTATAGGAGTTGGTGATTGCTGGGTGGGGAGGTGCTGATGATATCAATGCTCCTCCCACTATTCCTCCTCTCTCCATCCCTGAAGATGGAGTTGATGTGGGCCTGTCAATAATCTGCTCTCTAGTCTAGGTGGAGGCTGCTTCAAGAGAATCAGAATCACCACGCCCTGGATCCTCATTTAAGTTCTGTTGCCCTCGGACAAGAGCTTGAGATTGCTTATCTTCTATCTTTTTTTTCTCACACTTCCTTCTCTGGCCATTTTTAAAACTTTTCCTTTTTCTACAACTTGCAAGATAGTTTAAGGCTAATTGAAATACGTTGTATATATAAAATACCTCTGTGGAAATTGAATGAGACCCGTTTTTTGTCTGGAATTCTTTCAATTGGTCTCTGACCAGTTTCCAATGGTCTACACTTATTTTTTCTTCCTCTAAGAACCAAAGGGATGTGCTTTTTAATGTGCCCAAGAGTTTAGCAATCTGTACCCAGATTATAAGTAAACTCTGCTCCTCAATTATCTTAATTATACTCTCTATAGCGCCACTCCTGGGTGGGGGTGGAGCTGGGGCTGGGGCTGGAGCTGGGGCTGAGTCGGCTGAGGTCGAGGGAATGTCTTTAGCAAACATCTGCCCCATTTCAGCTATAAGAGGTTTCTGGTTCAGCCCTTAACAAAATAAGTTCCTTATTTGTCTATTAAAACACTCACCTAATCTCCTGGTCACCAGAGGACTTCAGTGGAAGTAGGGTGCCTGCCCCACATTGGGCGCCAAAACGTTGGAACCCTGGATCTCTTAGAATCAGCCAGAGTCAGGATAATTAAAAGTCTTTATTCTTGGTCTTTTGCGGTCAGTCACGGTCAGGGGATTAGATCTAGCAATCTCCACACCTCCTTCCTCTCCCTCCACCACCAGGAGAAATGAATCAATTTCCTTCTCCTACTATACCCACTCATGTCACTTCCCCTTCTTTGTCCACACCCACCGATCCAGCCAGCACAGAATAGTTGGGGAGGGTCATCCTTCAAGCATGTTAATAGAGAATTGTCCAATTGGCAATTAGCTTCACATGCTCCATTATCCAAGTGCATTTGCTGAGTTCTAGCCCTTTGCAGTAAACTCTAAGTATTATTTTCTCTATTTTCTAAATGAGAAGAGGTTTCCTCATAGAAGTAAATGCTGGAGACAGAGTTTGAAGCTTAGTCTTTAAATCTAGCATTTTAGTTAATAAACTACATTATCTTTCAAAAAGATGAAACAATTTACCCTAAGTCATATAGTGAGTTTTATGGTTGATCAGGGGCTACAACTCAAATCTTTTGATTCCCAAGACCAGTGTGCTGGCCCTGGAGGCCTCTACAGTGGCTTCTGGGTATTTACCAGGGGTAAGGATGGGCTGGTATGGTTTCCTGATTAAATTCTATCTTCTTTGGTGAAAGTTTTTTCTGACCTTGTTTTCCCTCTTTCTTGCTCATGATCCTTCAAGAATGGCAGTTTCCAAAAAGTAACTTCTTTTTAAACCTTAAGGCTAAATATTTATCAGCCAGATTATCTGTCTCATAATTACTGTTCCTAGATGAGTGACATTTTAGATCCCTAAATTAATCTTAATTTTTTCCCAGAACTAATAATATTTCTGAAAGCAATAATAATTGACTAAAATGGCATGGGGCAGGAAAAAAAAAAAGGTATTTTGAGTGATGATTCATGTATTGCAGTGAAAAATATTGTTTAATGCCTATCTCCACCTCCATCAAGACACTAGTTTTATTCGGGAAACACCGCAAATGTATTATTTCCTGTCATCATGTGGTAACTTACATCATCTTCTATTTTTATCTTTTTTTGCCATTAGAAGATTTATGAAATTTATGATAGGATTTTTGTGTGGGCACATTATTTAATATGACACAACTCTAAGCTACTATTTACTCATACTGCAAAATGATGAAGATGATCTGAGCTAGACATCCCTAAACAGATAATCTCAGCGATCAAAGACCTCTTTTCTTCCAAGAGCAATTCTCTAATATCCTGGAAATTATCTCTATTTACATAACTCCAGCCTGTTAATTTATATGATTGATATATGATTACCTTCTTCCATGTGGCAAGACTGAAGTACTAAATTTTCTTTAAGGCAGATGAAAATTCAGTCTTCTTGGGACTTGCTATTGTTCTATTTTGGAGAACTGGAGGATATGACATTGGGGAGAAGGAGGGAACTTAATTTTATTTTATTGTAAAAGAAAAGATTGATAACCCTGAGAGGACCTAACCAACTTAAGGGAGTCATACTGTTCTCTCTACATTATCATGGAAGACTATTGTTCCTGGGTAGAATTCTCCAACTTTGTTCCAACTAGTTATATTGGGTAACTGCAGTTACCAATTCCTAAGCATTAATAAGTACCTATTATGTGCTAAGTCCTAGCCATACAAAGACAAAAATGAAATAGTCTTTGCCATCAAGAAACATATTCTATTTGGGGAAGGTAGGAGAAGATAAAATATACATGTAGAAATAGATAAAAGCATATAAAAATAGCTACAAGATAATTTTTGGTGGGATGAAAGGAGGAGGAACTAGCCCCTGGGAGGATCAGGAAAGGTCTATAAGAGGAAACACTTGACTAAGCATTGAAGAAAGGATTCTAAGAAGAAGAGGTAATGAGATTTCTGCCATGGAGAAAGTCTCCACAAAGGCACAAAGATAGTAGAAAAAATGTCACATATGAAGGGCAGCAGGATAGCCAATTTGGCCAAAATAGAGAATTCTTTTTTTTTTTTTTTTTTTTTTTTTTTTTTTTTAGAGCAAAATCTATCCCCTCACCCCCATCATTTAATTAATATTTTATTTTTTCCATTTACATTTAAACATTCTTTTAACGTTTGTTTTTTAAAACTTTGAGTTCTAGATTCTTTCCCTTTCTCCTTCCCTACCTACCCACTGAGAAGACTAATGTGAAGTTTTGCAAAACATTTCCATAAAAATCATACTATGAAAGAAAATATGGCTCTGACCCTCCCCTCAAAAAAAAACCCTCAAGAAAAATGAAAAAAAAAATTTTAAAGCATGCTTCAATCTGTATTCAGACACAATCAATTCTTTCTCTGGGTATGGACAGCACAAAATGTAGAATTCTTTGGAGGAAGTAATGTGCAATATAAGTCTATATGAGTGAGGGTCAGCCTTAATAATTATACCACCCCACTTAAAGGAAATGATAAGATATTAATCCTTATCCATACCTTAATCAAGTTAGAATATATTTCAAACAATTAATGATTTTAAGTGAGTCAATAAATATTTATTATGTGCCTACTATGTGTCAGCATGTGTGTGATAAGTGCTGGGAATATGAGGAAAGACAAAAGACCATCCCTATACCTTTAAAGAGTTCACCATCTAATGGGCAATACAACATTTTAATAACTGTAAACAGCAGGGTATTACACATGTATCTATGCACATATACATTTGTTTGTACATGTATATTTGTGTGGTGATGGAAAGTACCCCAATAAGAATTCATAAATTATATTATTAGAAAGATACCCCTAAATCTGAATGTATATCAAAGCACATTATTTTTACTTTTTTAAAATATATTTTCCTTTTGTTCTATTTCTTCTTATGACCAATATGGAAAAAGGTTTCATATGATACATATTTAAAACACATCAAATTGCCTACCATCTCAGGGAGGAGGGATGAAGGAGATGGAGAAAGAAAATTTGGAATTCAAAATTTTATTTGAAAATTATCTTTATAATTATAATAAAATTATATTTACATGCAATTGGGGAAAATTGTATACAGTTTAGCTGAAACACAGTTTGGGGGAATATTACATACTTAGATAACTATCATGCAAAACATTCATGTATGCAGAAGTATAAACAAAATATGTTATGAGAGTCAAATGGGGTATTGGGGAAACCTTCTTGATGAAAAAGTACTTTTTGGGGACTTAAAGAATAATTTGAATTTGTTAAGAAAAGAGGATAGGACAAGGGTTTCTTAGGAATAATTCCGGGATAAAGTTATAGAGATATAGAGACAAGAAAATATGACAGAAGTTAATAGTATTGGGCAGTTCAGCTTGGCGGGAATATAAAGTATAATCTGAGTTAAGACTAAATGACATTGGCATAAAATTCCAGGCAAAAGAATGTGAACTTTATTTCACAGCTGATAAGGAGACAGAAAATTTTGATATGAGATAGTGATAAGACCAGTTCTGTGCATAAAAAAATATTATTCTTGTATTGACTTGTAAAGGAAAAATTGAAAGGAGAATAGAAAGAAAGGAGAAAACTTAGTCTAAGACTAATGCAACAAGAGGCACAGTATATAGAATACCATCTGTGGAATCAGAAGGATCTGAGTTCAAATAGAACCTCAGATACTTGACACTAGTTGTATAACCATGGGAAATTCACTTAACCCAAATTTCTTCACCAAAAAATAAAAATAATGTTAACAGTCCAGCCAGATGATGATGAGAGCTAATATTAGTATGGCTACAGTGATAGTAGAAAAGAGATGATAGATGTGAAAATTTTATAGAGATTTACTCTTTTCTCTCCCTTGCTTTTCAAATCTAATCAGTTATAGATCCAACTAATTTTAAATTTAAAAATAATTATTGATATGTTGTATTTTATATCATCTTCATTTTAAACTCCACTTTTACTCCCCAATAAGTTGTCCCTTTTAATAAAGAATAAAACAGAAAAAAGAGCATTTCATCAAAACCAACTCACACATTAGCCCAGTCTAACATAATATACAATGTTTCATACTTATAGTCCCTTTGCTGCAAAGAAGAAAGGTAATTTTTTTTTTAATTGGAGACCATATTTATTTTGTTGATTGAATGATAACCTTAAGGAAATAAGCATGTGAGCTGAGGTATACAATGACACCAGATACAGAGATGATAAAGTTAAATTGAAAAACACTTTGACATCTTATGTGGTAACATTTTAAGGCTTAGAATATGTTGTCTGATATGCCATTACTATATCCAGTTAGAAATGTCTTGAAGGCAGTCACAGATGAGGGTCTAGAGCTGAGAAAAGATGAATAGATAGATTTGGAAATGAGCTGCACAGAAGTCATAGTTGAAGCCATAAGAATAGGGATAAATGATCTTGCCAGTGAAGCGAGTGTAGAGAAAGGAAAAGAGGACCCGTTGTGGGAGAGGAGAGGAGGGGAGAGAGCCAAGATGGAGGAGAACAGAAAGGTCTTTGCCTGAGTTCTTCCTGGCTTCCTCAGAATCAACACCAGATAAAGCCTCTGAACACGTTTTGGAGTGACAGAACCCACAAATATTTGGAGCATAATAAATTTCCAGCAGAAGATATCTTGTAATATGTGTAGGCATGGAGCAGGGAGACAGATCCAAGGCAGTGTAGCTTCCATGTGCCAGGAGACTTTACTAGGAGGTTCTTAGCCAAAATACATCAACATTGGCTATCTGTTCTGGTTCAGAAGTCAGTGGATCAGCAGACTAGTATAAGACAATACAACTACAGAGGGCAAATAGTGAGCCCCTGAATCTCAGCATAACAAGTGGGACTTGTCCATGTCCACTAAGCAAAGGAAGAAAGCCAGAAGCACCATCCCCAGGGTAGCATAAAACCCTTGTCTGCATTGTAGTGGAAGCATGGGATAATTCCCCCTTTGCTCTAGGAGCAAACCTCAATCTTTAAAAATAAGCAAAAAAGCAAAAAGAGCTCTGACCATAGATAGCTATTTTGGAGACAGGGAAGAACAAATCTCAAACTCTAAAGACACTAAAAGTAAAATACCTTCGGATGAAGCCTAGAAGAAAGATATATAAGTTGGTTTCCATCCCACAAAGTTCTCTTGGAAGAACTGAAAAGGGATCTTAAAAGAGAGTGAGAAGAAAAATGGAGAAGGAAAAAATAGAAACACAAAGAACACAGAAATTGTCAGAAGAAAACAACTCCTTAAAAATACAGTTGATGAGATGGAAAATACATATGCTGAAGAAAACCAGTTCTCAAAAAACAGAATTGGTAAAATGGGAAAAAAAATCCAATAAACAAAACAACTCATTTAAAATTTCAATTGGCCAAATGCAAAAGGAAATAAAAAAAAAAAAAAAAACTAACTGAAGAAAATAATTCACTAAAAATTAAACTGAATAAATGAAAGTGAATGACTCAATGAAACATCAAGAATCAGCCAAACAAAACCCCCCAAAAATGAAAAAATAGAAGAAAATGTAAAATGCCTTATTGGAAAAGAACACCCAGGACTTTTTGTAAGAGCACTTTTCTGGTCCCACTTCTGTCCTCCCTCTCCCTACTAGTGCCTTTCCTTTGAGTTTATGTTCTATTCACACTATTTATTTTGCATGTGCCTAGATATTTACATCCTGTCTCGTTTGTTAGAATGAAGAAATTTCAAGGGCTAAAATTATCTTTTTGCCTTTCTTTGAGTTCTCAGCACTTAGTACAGTTCTTGGCACACAGTAAGCAGTTAATAAATGTTTGTTGACTAACCGTCTCACAAAGGATAGATGAAGGAGACAGGAAAGGAGAATTTAGAGAAATAGAGGAATTAGAAAGATTTATTATTTAGAAAGAAAAATTATCCCTGAAGATTAGAGAGAACAGCGTATATGATATAGTCACATCTCATCAATTATGGTAATTATATTCGAAGTCACCATGAAAGGAAAGTTATCAAATTAGAGAATACTGGAATAATTACTCCTAGGAGAAATATAGGATTAGGGTCTTTTAAGCCTTTGGTCACAGCATTTATTTTAGCACTTTCTAGAAAAGACTCACCTATAGATAAGTGAATTTCCTCTTCCATATGTACAATATGGCTGATTCCTTAACAGACTAATAGGCTCTATAACTTGTGACTGAATAAAGCTTACTAAGTCACTTTCCTACATAAGACACATCACAGCCTGCTTGCACTTAAGAATGCTGATGGCCCTTAAGCCTTATAATTGGAGGGCATTTTAAAGAGTAAAATCATCAACAAAAGCATAAAAATGTGAAAAATCACATTAAATAGACTTTTTAAAATAGACTACAATATGAGAGCTAAAATGAAGTCACAATACTTAAGTTCATCTAGGAATTAGAGTCAAAGATATCAGCTTCTATCAGAATTGATCCTCATATAGTATTTTTGTTGAAGTGTATAATGATCTCCTGGTTCTGCTCATTTCATTTAGAATCAGTTCATGCATGTCTCTCCCAGTCTCTCTTTAGTCATCCTGTTGGTCATTTCTTACAGAACAATAATATTACATAACATTCATGTACTATAATTTGCCCAGCCATTCTCCAATTGATGGGCATCTATTCAATCTATTCAATCTACTACAAAAAAAGGCTGCCACAAACATTTTTCCACACACAGGTTCTTTTCCCTTCTTTAATATCTCTTTGGGATATAAGTCCAGTACTAACACTGTTGGATCAAAGGGTAGGCTGCACAGTTTGATAACTTTTTGAACATAGTTTCAAATTGCTCTCCAGAATGGTTGGATCCATTCACAACTACACCAACAATGCAAAATCCAGTTTTCCTGCATCCCCTCCAACATTCATCATTATCTTTTCCTATCATCTTAGCCAATCTGACAGGTGTGTAGTGGTATCTTAGAGTTGTCTTAATTTGCATTTCTCTTATAAATAGTAATTTGAAACACCCTTTCATATTAGTAGAAATAGTTTCAATTTCATCATCTGAAAAATTGTCCATTCATATCCTTTGACCATTAATCATTTGGAGAATGGCTTGATTTCTTATAAATTAAAGACAATTCTCTATATATTTTGGAAATGAGGCCTTTATCAGAACCTTTAACTGTAAAAATATTTTCCTAATTTATTGCTTCTCTTCTAATCTTGTCTGCATTAGGTTTGTTTGTACAAAAGCTTTTTAATTTAATATGATCAAAATTTTCTATTTTGTGATCTCTAATTCTTCTTTGGTCACAAATTCATTTCTCCTCCATAGGTCTGAGAGGTAAACTGTCCTATGTTCTTCTAATTTATTTATAATCTCATTCTTTTTTTTTCCTTTTCTTTCTTTTTAAAAATTTTAATAGTTTTTATTTACCAGATATATGCATGGGTAATTTTACAACATTGACAATTGTCAAATCCTTTGTTCCAATTTTTCCCCTCCTTCCCCCCCAAGATGGCAGGTTGACCAATACATGTTAAATATGTTAAAGTATAAAATAAATACAATATATGTATACGTGTCCAAACAAGTTGTTTTGCTGTACAAAAAAATCAGACTTTGAAATAGAGTATAATTAGCTTGTGAAGGAAATCCAAAATGTAGGTGGATAAAATTAGAGGGATTGGGAATTCTATGTAGTGGTTCATAGTCATCTCCTAGAGTTATTTTGCTGTGTGTAGCTGGTTCAATTCATTACGAATCTATTGGAACTGATTTCATGCATCTCATTGTTGAAAATGGCCACATCCATTAGAATTGATCATCATATAGTATTGTTGTTGAAGTATACTATGATTTCCTGGTCCTCCTTATTTCACTCAGCATCAATTCATGTAAGTCTCTCCAGGCCTTTCTGAAATCATCCCGTTGGTCATGTCTTACAGAACAATAATATTCCATAACATTCATATACCACAATTTATTCAGCCATTCTCCAATTTATGGGCAACCAATAGTTTCCAGTTTCTGGCCATCACAAAGAAGGCTGCCACAAACATTCTTGCACATACGGGTCCCTTTCCCTTCTTTAAGATCTCTTTGGGATATAAGCCCAGTAGTAACACTGCTGGGTCAAAGGGTATGCACAGTTGGATAAGTTTTGAGCATAGTTCCAAATTGCTCTCCAGAATGGCTGGATATATTCACAATTCCACCAACAATGTATCAGTGTCCCTGTTTTCCCACATCCCCTCCAACATTCTGCATTATCTTTGCCTGTCATTCTAGCCAATATTACAGGGGTGTAGTGGTATCTCAGAGTTATCTTAATTTGCATTTCTCTGATTAATAATGACTTGGAGAATCTTTTCATATGACTAAAAATAGTTTCAATTTCTTTATCTGAGAATTGTCTGTTCATATCCTTTGACCATTTATCAATTGGAGATTGGCTTGATTTCTTATAAACTAGAGTCAATTCCCTATATATTTTGGAAATGAGGCCTTCATGGGAACCTTTGACTGTAAGAAATGTTTTCCCAGTTTATTGTTTCCCTTCTAATCTTATCTGCATTAGGTTTGTTTGCACAAAAACTTTTCAATTTTGATATAATCAAAGTTTTCTACTTTGTGATCAATAATGATCTCTAGTTCTTCTTTGGACATAAATTCATTCCTCTTCCACAGGAACATTCCTATGTTCCTCTAATTTATTTATAATCTCATTCTTTATACCTAGGTCATGAACCCATTTTGACCTGACCTTGGTGTACATTGTTAAGTGTGGGTCAATGACTAGTTTCTGCCATATTAATTTCCAATTTTCCCAGCAATTTTTGTCAAACATTGAGTTCTTATCCCAAAGGCTGGGGTCCTTGGGTTTGTCAAACACTAGGTTATTAGAATTATTTATTATTTTGTCTTTTGGACCTAACCTATTCCACTGATCAACTAGTCTATTTCGTAGCCAATACCAAATGGTTTTGGTAACCACTGCTTTATAATATAATTTTAGATCTGGTAAAGCTAGGCCACCTTCATTTAATTTTTTTTCCCATTAATCCCTTGAAATTCTTGACCTTTTGTTTTTCCATATGAACTTTGTTGTCATTTTTTCTAGGTCATTAAAATAGTTTTTTGGGAGTCTGATTGGTATAGTGCTAAATAAATAGATTAATTTAGGTAGTATTGTCATCTTTATTATACTTGCTCAACCTATCCAAGAGTATTTAATATTTTTCCAATTGGTTAGATCAGACTTAATTTGTGTGGAAAGTGTTTTGTAGTTTTTCTCATATAGTTTCTGATTTTCCCTTGGCAGATAGATGCTAAAATATTTTATACTATCGATAGTTACTTTAAATGGAATTTCTCTTTGTAACACTAACTGTTGGATTTTGTTAGTGACATATAAGAATGCTGATGATTTATGTGGGTTTATTTTGTATCCTGCAACTTTGCTAAAGAAATAATCCACATTTTTAGCTTTTTAGTAAAATCTTTGGAGTTCTCTAAGTATACCATCATATCATCAGCAAAGAGTGATAATTTGGTTCCCTCATTACCTACTCTAATTCTTTTAATTTCTTTCTCAACTCTTATTGCCAAAGCTAGCATTTCTAATACAATGTTGAAGAGTAAATGGTGCTAGTGGGCAACCTTGTTTCACTCCTGATCTTAATGGGAATGGTTGCAGTCTTTCCCCAGATGATCCTTACGGATAGTTTTAAATAGATGCTACTGATCCATTTAAGGAAAAGTCCATTTATTCCTATATTCTCAAGTGTTTTTAATAGAAATGGATGTTGGATTCTATCAAATGCTTTTTCTGTATTTATTGAGATGATCATAAGATTTTTCTTAATTTGGTTATTAATATGGCCAATTATACTGATAGTTTTCCTAATATTGAACCAGCCCTGCATTCCTGGTATAAATTCTTCTTGATCTGATGTATTATCCTGGGAATGATTTTCTGTAGTCTTTTTGCTTATATCTTATTTAAGATTTTAGCATCAATATTCATTAGGGAGATTGGTCTATAGTTTTCTTTCTTCATTTTCAACCTACCTGGTTTGGGTATCAGTACCATGTCTGTGTCATAAAAGAAATTTGGTAGAACTCCTTCATTCCCTATTTTACAAATAGTTTATATAACATTGGAGCTAACTGTTCTTTGAATGTTTGGTAGAATTCATATGTAAATCCATCTGGTTCTGGAGATTTTTTCTTAGGGAGTTGATTAATAGTTTGTTCTATTTCTTTTTCTGAAATGGGACTATTTAAGCAATTTACTTCCTCCTCTGTTCATCTGGAAAGCCTATATGTTTGGAGGTAGTCATCCATTTCACTTAGGTTATCAAATTTATTGGCATAAAGTTGGGCAAAGTAACTCATTATTTCTCTCATTTCCTCCTCATTGGTGGACAATTCCTCGTTTTCATTTTTAAGACTAACAATTTGATTTTCCTCTCTTCTTTTTCTAATCAGATTTACCCAAAGTTTATTTTTTTTTATAAAACCAACTCTTAGTTTTATTAGTTCAATAGTTTTTTTTACTTTCAATATTATTAATTTCTCCTTTTAATTTTACAATTTCAAGTTTAGTACTTGATTGGTGGTTTTAATTTGATCTTTTTCTAGCTTTTTAAGTTGCAAGCCCAATTCATTGATCTTTTCTTTCTCTATTTTCTTCAAGTAAGCCTCTAAAGATATAAAATTTCTTCTTATTACCGCGTTAGCTGCATCCCACATATTTTGGTATGATGTCTCATTGTTGTCATTATCTTGAGTGAAATTATTAATTGTGTCTATAATTTGCTGTTTCACCCAATTTTTCTTTAAGATGAGATTATTTAGTTTCCAATTACTTTTTTTTATCTATTTACCTCTTAATTTTTGTTGAATGTAGTTTTTATTGCATCATGATTTGAAAAGGAAGCCTTTACTGTTTTTGCCTTCCTGCATTTAATTTTGAGATTTTTATGTCCTAATATATGGTCAATTTTTGTATAGGTTCTATGAACTGCTGAGAGGAAAGTATACTTCTTTCTGTCACCATTTAGTTTTCTCCAAAGATCTGTGATACTTAATTTTCCTAATATTCTATTTACCTCTTTAATTTCTTTCTTATTTGATTTGTGGTTTGATTTATCTAATTCTTAGAGTGCAAGGTTGAGATCTCCCACTATTATAGTTTTGCTGTCTATTTCTTCTTGCAACTCTCTTAACTTCTCTTTTAGGAAGTTAGATGCTATACCACTGGGTGCATGTATATTTAGTGTTGATAATGCTTCATTGTCTATGCTACATTTTAGCAAGATATAGTTTCCTTCCTTATCTCTTTTGATTAGATCAATTTTTGCTTTTGCTTGATCTGAGATAAGGATGGCTACCCCTGCTTTTTTTACTTCACTTGAAGCATAATAGATTCTGCTGCAGTCTTTTACCTTTACTCTGTATATATATCTCCCTGCTTTAAATGTTTTTCCTGTAAACAACATATTGTAGGATTCTGACTTTTGATCCAGTCTGCTATCTGCCTCTGCTTAATGGGAGAGATCATCCCATTCACATTTACAGTTAAAATTACTAATTCTGTATTTCCTGCCATCATATTATCCCCAGATTATGCTTTTTTCCCTTGCCCTCCTTAACCCCTTTCCCAGTATTAAACTTATGAGCCCCACTTGCATCATGCAGCCTTTCCTCTTTAGTATCCCTCTCTCTTCCCTTTAAATCCCTTTCCCTTTCTTGTTCCCTTTCCTTATTACTCTTTTCCTTTTCCCTTTTCCTCTCCCCCTTTTTAATGAGGTGAGAGATAATTTTCTTTATAACCAATATGTCAATTATTTTGTCTTTGAGACAATTCTGATGGGAGTAAGAATCACACAATGTTCCTCCTCCTCTCTAATTTCCCTCAGATATGAGAGGTTTTCTTTGCCTCTTTGTGGAATGTAGTTAACCTCTTTTTATCTCCCCTTTTCCTTTTTTCTTACACTATTCCCTTTCCATTTCTACTTCCTCTTTTTTTTTTTTGTTATATCTGTAAAATCAAATTATACATGTAGTCTTAGTGTATATCCACAACAGAAATACAGTTCTCAAGAGTTCCTTTTACCTTTTTCTGCTTCTTTTGAGTCCTATGATTGGAGATCAATTTTTTTGTTTAGATCTGGTTTTTTACTTAGAAACATATGGAATTCATCTGTTTCATTAAATGTCCATCTTCTTCCATGAAAGAAAATGCTAAACTTAGCTGGGTAGTTTATTCTTGGCTTCATTCCAAGTTCTTTTGCCTTTCAGAATATCAGATTCCAGGCCCTTAGATTCTTTAATGTAGAGGCAGCCAGATCCTGAGTGACCCTTATTGTGACACCTTGGTATTTGCATTGTTTTTTCCTGGCTGCTTGTAATATTTTTTTCTTAGTCTGATAGTTCTGAAATTTGGCCACAGTGTTCTGTGGAGTTTTTTTTGTTTGGTTGGTTGGTTTTTTTTAGGGTCTTTTCCAGAAGGTGTTTGATGAATTCTTTCATTGCCTATTTTACCTTCTGGTTCTATTACCTCTGCTCAGTTCTCTATAATGATTTCCTGTAAAATAGTATCTAGACTCTTTTTTTCATCATAATTTTCAGGAAGTCCAATAATCCTCAGATTATCTCTCCTAGATCTATTTTCCAGGTCTGTCCTTTTGGCAGACATTTTTCTCCAGATTTTCATTTTTTTTGTTTTGCTTGATTGATTTTTGGTGTCTCAATGAATCATTCATTTCTATTTGTTCAGTTCTGATTTTTTGTTTTTGTTTTTGTTTTTTTCTTTTTCCTGAGGCTGGGGTTAAGTGACTTGCCCAGGGTCACAAAGCTAGGAAGTATTAAGTATCTGAGACCAAATTTGAACTCGGGTCCTCCTGAATTCAAGGCTGGTGTTCTATCCACTGTGCCACCTAGCTTCCCCCAGTTCTGATTTTTAATGAGTTATTTTCTTCATTAGCTTTTTTTACTTCTTTTTGTATATATCCAATTGAGTTTTTAAATGAGTTGTTTTGCTCTATGGAATTTTTTTCCATTTCACTAAATTTGTTTTTTAGTGAGTTATTTTCTTTTTCCAATTCATAAATCCTACTTTCTTGGGAATTCTTTATCTTTTCTAATTCATAGATCCTACTTTCCTGTGATTTCTTTACCTTTTCCAATTCCCTAATTCTGTTTCCCTACACTTCCTGTGAATTCTTTATCTTTTCCAGTTCACATTTCAGGAGGTTGTTATTCTCTTGTATAGCTTCTCTTTCCTTTCCCCATTTTTCTTCTAACTCTCTTCCTCTAACTCTTTTTAATAATCTCTTCTAGAAAAGCGTTATTTTGGTATTGTCTGGAGGCTGTGTGCTAGTAGTCTCCTTAGGGTTGGAAACCCTCTCTCTTTCTGTATAGAAGCTATCAATCATTTTCTTCATTTTTTAACTAATTTTTTTTTTAAAGCCTTTAGGGTCTGCCTTCATGGCAGGTAGGTTACCAGCCTCCTCTGCAGAGCATGAATGAGTATATGGACTGTAAGTGTCCTCTCAATGGGCTGCAAGGAATGGCCGAGCTGTGGAAGGGCTCTGGGAAGACCTCCACATGAAAGTGAATAGACCTGGGTATCAAGGGCCGGATGGTATAAGTGCCCTGCCAGGATCCCCACTGTGAGGATTAGTGACTGCCTTGGGACTAGAGGTTAAGCAGCAAAAGTGTCACTACCCCCCCCACACAAATGCCCACTTTGAGTATTAGCAGTCTCCCTATCCCTCAGAGCACCAGAAGTGTCTGCCTGGGCAGCATAGTTGAGCTGGGGAAATTTCACTGCCCCAGGCCGAGCCCCTCACTATGCAGATGAAAGGCTGTACTGGGCTGTGCCCCTAGTATATGTGACTGCCCCGCAACAAGAGCCCCTAGCTGCAGATGCTGCAAAGAGCTGTGTTGTGGTCTGTGCTGAGTCACTTCCAGTCCTCGTTGAGCGCAGCCAGATCCTCTCAGGCTCTAGCATCCCACAGTGTACCCACCTACCCTAGGCTCCAACTTCTCTGTTGGTCCAGTACTCCACCACCAAAACAAAGCAGTCAGGCTATGGCAGAGAGCTCTATGTAAACCTTCCAACTGCAGAGGCCTCCCTGCTTCCGATTCTATCCCTGCCCTGCGCTAGTATACTCCCGGTACCTCAGGACAAACCTTTTCTGGTGATATTCCAGATTCTCTTAAGATAGTAAATTGTTGTACTTCTAATCTTCATGGATTTTACCAGGCAAGTGCTATTTTTGAAGCTGAATTAAATAGTTGATAGTGAGAGAATGAGAAAGCTTAGAAAATCCTGTGTGGTTTCACCATTTTGGCTTTGCCCCCTATAATCTCATTCCTAAATCATGAACCCATTTTGATCTTATCTTGGTATACAATGTCAAGTGTGGGTCCATGCCTAGTTTCTGCCATACTAATTTCCAGTTTTCCCAGCTGTTTTTGTCAAATAGTCAATTCCTATCCCAAAAGTTGGGATCTTTGGGTTTCTCAAACACTAAATTGCCACAGTTATTGACTATTCTGTTGATCCTCTGAACCACTAGTCTATTTCTTAACCAATACCAAATAGTTTTGGTAACCACTGCTTTATAATATAATTTTTGATCTGGTACATCTTCATTTGAAGGCCATCTTCATTTAATTTTATTTTTCATTAGTTCCCTTGAAATTCTTGACCTTTTGTTCTTCCATATGAATTTTGTTATTTTTTCTAGGTCATTAAAATAGTTCCCTGGGACTCTGATTGGTATAGCACTGAATAAATAGATTAGTTTAGGTAGTATTGTCATCTTTTTTATATTCACTTCGCCTGTCCAAGAGCATTTAATATTTTTCCAGTTGTTTAGATATGACTTTATTTTGAGAAGGAAAAAGTTTGCATAAAATAGAGAAAGAGAAAATCAATGAATTAGGCTTGCAACTAAAAAAGCTAGAAAAAGAGCAAAAACTCCTTTTGTAGTTTTATTCATATAGTTCCTGACTTTCCTTTGGCAGATAGAGTCCCAAATATTTTATACTATTGATGGTTATTTTAAATGGAATTTCTCTTTGTATCTTCTGTTGTTGGATTTTGTTTGTGATGTATAAAAATGTTGAGGATTTATGTGGAATTTATTTTGTATCCTGAAATTTTGCTAAAGTTGTTGATTATTTCTAATAGCTTTTTAGTAGAATCTCTGGTATACCATCATATCATCTGCAAAGAGTGATAATTTGGTTTCCTCACTGCCTACTCTAATTGCTTCAATCTCTTTCTCAACTCTTATTGCCAAAGCTAGCATTTCTAATACATTATTGAATAGTAATGGTGATAGTGGACAACCTTGTTTCACTCCTGATCTTATTGGGAATGGTTCCAGTTTATCCCCATTACATATGATGCTTACTGATGGGTTTTATATAGATGCTACTGACTATTTTAAGGAAAAGTCCATTTATTCCACTCTCTCTAGTGTTTTTAATACAAATGGATGTTGGATTATATAAAATGCTTTTTCTGCATCTATTGAGATGATCATATGGTTTTTGTTAATTTGGTTATTGATATAGTCAATTATGCTAATAGTTTTCTTAATATTGAACCAGCCCTTCATTCTTGATATAAATTCTATTTGGTCATAGTATATTATCCTGGGGATGATTTTCTCTAATCTGTTTGCTAATATTTTATTTGAGATTTTTGCATCAATATTCATTAGGGAGATTTGTCTATAATTTTCTTTCTCTGTTTCCAACCTACCTGGTTTAGTTATCAGTACCATGTCTGTGTCATAAAAAGAATTTGGTAGGACTCCTTCAATCCCTATTTTTTCAAATAGTTTATATGGCATTGGAGTTAATTGTTCTTTAAAGGTTTGGTGTAAATCCATCTGGTCCAGGAGATTTTTTCTTAGGGAGTTGGTTAATAGTTTGTTCTATTTCTTTTTCTAAAATGGAACTGTTTAACCAATTTACCTGTTCCTCTGTTAATCTGGGCATCCTATATTTTTGAAGGTATTTATCCATTTCATTTAAGTTATCAAATTTATTAGCATAAAGTTGGGCAAAGTAACTCCTGATTATTGCTCTAATTTCCTCTTCATTAGTGGCAAGTTCTCCCTTTTCATTTTTAAGACTAACAATTTGATTTTCCTCTTTCCTTTTTTCTAATCAAATTTAACAAGGGTTTATCTATTTTGTTGTTTTTTTCATAGAACCAACTCTTAGTTTCATTTATTCAATAGATTTTTTAAAAATTTCAATTGTATTAACCTCTCCTTTTATTTTTAGGATTTCAAGTTTAGTGTTTGACTGGGAGTTTTTAATTTGCTCTTTTTCTAGCTTTTTTAGTTGCAAGCCTAATTCATTAATTTTCTCTTTCTCTATTTTATGCAAGTAGGCCTCTAGAAATATAAAAATTCCCCTTATTACCACTTTGGCTACATCCACACATTTTGATACAATGTCTCATTATTGTCATTCTCTTGGGTGAAATAATTAATTGTGTTGATGATTTGCTGTTTCGCCCAATCATTCTTTAGGATGAGATTATTTATTTCCAATTAATTTTTGGTCTATTTTCCACTGGCTTTTTATTGAATGTAATTTTTAATGCATCATGATCTGAAAAGGATGCATTTACTATTTCTGCCTTTCTGCATTTGAATTTGAGGTCTTTATGTCCTAACGTGTGGTCAGTTTTTGTATAGGTTCCATGAACTGCTGAAAAGAAAGTATACTTTTTTCTGTCTCCATTTAGTTTTGATACCTAATTTTTCTAATGTTCTATTTATCTCTTTAATTTCTTTCTTATTTATTTTGTGGTTTGATTTATCTAATTCTTAGAGTGCAAGGTTGAGATCACCCACTATTATAGTTTTGCTGTCTATTTAATCTTGCAGCTCTCTCAACTTCTTTAAGAATTTAGATGCACCATTTGGTGCATATATGTTTAATATTGATATTGCTTCATTATCTATGCTACCCTTTAGCAAGATATAGTTTTCTTCCTTATCTCTTTTAATTAGATCAAGTTTTGCTTTTGCTTGATCTGAGATCAGGATGGTTATCTCTGCTTTTTTTACTTCACCTGAAGCATAATAGATTCTGCTGCAGCCTTTTACATTTATTCTTTATGTATCGTCCTGCTTCAAGTGTATTTCCTGTAAACAACTATTGTAGGATTCTGATTTTTAATCCAGTCTATCTGTCTCTGCTTTATGGGGGATGTTACCCATTCACATTTATGGATAAAATGATTAATTCTGTATTTCTTATTGTCTTGTTAACCCCAGATTATGCTTTTCTCTTTTCTTTCCCCCTTACCCCCTCCCCAGTATTAAACTTGGGAGCACCACTTGCCTCATGCATCCTTCCCTCTTTAGAATCCCTACTCTCATCTTAGATTCCCTCCCCTTTTCCTAAACCTTTTCTTTACAATTTCTGTATTCCCTTCTATTTAGCTTACTCCTTCCCTTTTCACTTTTCCCCTCCCACTTTTCAATGAGGTAGGAGAAGTTTTTCTGTAAATGGAATATGTTTAATATTTTTCTCTTTAAGTCAATTCTGATGAAAGTAAGGTACACACTATGTTCACCCCCCTCCCTTCTTTCCTCAGATATAATAGGTTTCCTTTGCCTCTTCAGTGAGTACCTCCACTTTTCCCTTTTTCTGATACTATTTCCTTTCCACCTCTAGCTTCTTTTTTATAAAAGTAAAACCAAATTGTACATGTATTCTTTATGTATACTCATAACTGAAATATATTTTCCAAGATTTCTTTTTACCTTTTTATGTTTCTCTTGAGTCCTATATTTGGAGGTCAAACTTTTTGTTTAGTTCTGTTTTTTTCATCAGAAATAGATGGAATTCACCTATTTCATTGAATGTCCATCTTCTCTGGAAAAAAAATGCTCACTTTGGCTAAGTAAGTTATTCTTGGCTGTATGCCAAGTTCTTTAGCCTTTTGTAATATCAGATTCCAGTCCCTTAGATCCTTTAATGTGGATGCTACTAGATCCTGAGTAATCCTTGTTGTGTCTCCTCTGTATTTGAATTTTTTTTCTAGCTGCTTGTAGTATTTTTTCCTTTGTCCGATAATTCTGGAATTTAGCCACAATATTTCTTGGAGTTTTGATTTTAGGCTCTCTTTCAGTAGATGATCAATGAATTTCATTGTTTATTTTACCCTCTGTTTCTTTAACATCTGGGCAGTTCTCTTTGATGATTTCCTGAAAAATAGTGTCTGAGCTTTTTTTTTTTTTTTTTTTTTAATCATAGTTTTCAGGAATTACAATAATACTCAGATTAGCTCTCCTAGATCTATTTTCCAGGTCTGTTGTTTTCCCAAATAGCTATTTAACATTTTTTTCTCTTTTTTTTTTTTTTCATTTTTTTGTTTTTTGTTTTGCTTGACTGATTCTTGGTGTCTCTTCGAGTCATTCATTTCCGTTTGTTCAAAATTGACTTTTAATGAATTATTTTCTTCATTTACTTTTTTTAAAATTTCTTTTTGTAATGGTCCAATTGAGTTTTTAAATGAGTTGTTTTGTTCTGTGGAATTTTCTTCCATTTCACCAATTTTATTTTTTAGAGAGCTATTTTCTTTTTCCAATTCACTAATTTTCAGGGAGTTGATTTCTTTATCCACTCTATTTTAAATAGGTAGGATGACTTATCCAGACCCTCTTGCCAAGCTTCCCTTTCCTTTCCCCATTTTTCCTCTAGTTCTTTTCAAAAAGCTTTTTTTTTCTTCTATGAAAGTCTTGTGTGTTGGGGACCAGATCATATCCTTCTTTGGGGTTTTATCTGGAGACAATCTGCTTTTAGTCTCCATAGGGTTGAAGTCTGCTCTCTATCACTATAGAAGCTATCTATAGTTAGAGCTTGCTTTTTACTCATTTTAACAAAACAAACAAACAAACAAAAAACCTGCAGTCTGCTTTTAGGACAGTGTAGTGTTACCAAGCTTCCTCTACAGACAACAGGAAGTAGCAGTGAAGCAGCAGTGGGACAGCAATAGTTGCAGTGGAATCAAAGGTCGCACTCAAAAATCATGCTGAGTCAGTCACTCTCGGTATTGGGAGGGTGTGGCCAAGTCCTGAGAGACTTTATAGTTTTGGGATCACAGTTTTTACCCTTTGTGTTTATAGCTTCTCTGCTGATCTACTGGCTTGCTGCCAGTGCAAGGTAGCTCACACTGTAGTAAAGTTCTCCCTGCAAATTTTCAGCTGGCTGAGACCACACCCTGCCCCGCTCTGGTCTGCTCAGCATGAGCTGCCTTCCCTGCTCTCACCTCCAACTTTCCTGATGCTGCGCCTGCCTAATTGTCCTCGCCCTCGAGCAAAAACAGACCTTTTCTGGTGTATTTTGAGAATATTTTCTGTTGGTAATGTGTTGTACTCCCAATATTCATGGGTTTTGACAGTCAAACACCAATTCCAAGGCCTTTCATACAAGAAGTACTTTGAGGTCAAGGAAGAGCTTAGACTCCTGTATTCTCTTGGCTCCACCCTAAAATAAAGAATTGTTAAACAAGTAGGGTAGAACTTCTGAGCAGCAAGGAGTGCCCCACTAAAGTTATAATAAATTTGTAATGAGAAAAACCAAATGGATTTCATGTTTTTCTCCATCAGCACTCAATAATAATGTTGGAGAAGGATAAAGATTCAGGCTGTGGAAATAATTCAAAAATGAGAATTTGAATTTGGAAGTTGGAAACTGAAAAAATTGGTGAGGTTTGGGGAGGAGAGCCTAGGAATTCTAGATTAATAGTAAAGCAATAAAGTTTAAAAACATCAGATCAAATATGAGTATCTCTGAAGCTGAAAAAACTGAGGAATTGTATAGTCAGGCTGTCAGAGAGCCTATCAGTGTGAATATTTAAGCCCTTGAGAAAAATAGCAGATTATAAATTCTCTTTTTTGGATTACTTATGCAAATTCCCTATTGGATAAATTTTACTAAGTGATCCTGAGATGGCATGATGAAGTAAATAGAACATAAGACTTAAAATTAGAAAGAACTGGATTCTAGTTCTGCCTTAGATTCCTGATACTTGTGTAAAATGAGAAGGAATTGGGCATTCCAAGGAATGTTAGACAGTTAATAAACATAAGTGTCTACTTCCTCAAACTTTTTAAATAGGGGGCCAGTTCACTGTCCCTCAGACTGTTGGAGGGTCGGACTATAGTAAAAACAAAAACTCACATTCTGTCTCTGCCCCTCAGCCCATTTGCCATAACCCAGCGGGTTGCATCTGGCCCGAGGGCTGTAGTTTGAGAACCCCTGGTCTACTACATAATAGGCACTGCACTAAGAACTTCATTAAGTTCCTTTCCAGAGGAAAGAGTAGACAGAAGTTTACTTCAGGTAGGTAAGGTAAAGAGTTGTGTCCCTAGCTTCTCTTAAGAATCTTTGTTGATATGTCCATTACTGATCCAGGACTGGAGGCAAGAAAGGACCCCTTGTGTGTACTTGTGCAGACAGACACATCAAGACTAGATAAGCTTTCAAAGAAAACATTGGCTAATCAAGAGTCCTAATGAAGTGAGGATAGAGTCCAGAACCAACTATTAGTGGTTCCATTAGGAAGGAAAGACTAGGGATTTTAGGAAGTTAGTAAAGTATTAAATCTGTAAAATGTTGGATCAGTTCTGGGTTTGAGAACAGGTGAAACCTAAAATAAGAAATATGTGTTTGGATAATAAGATCAATCAAGTAAAGGTACCAGTAGGTTTGGCCTGAGAGATAGAATGGCAGTGGAAATATAAGATAAGAGATTAGAGAGTAGAATTTCAAAGCTCTATATTTTGGAGATGACACAATTCTGAAAAATTATACAATCCAATATATCCCTATGACAGTGCATAATTTAAATGGAATGGGATTCTCCAGAGAGAGAAATCTCTAATGAAGACTGTTCTCCAAGGCTCCTGTTTGGGGCTCTGTACAATCTCACTTGATAATCTCATCACCTCCTATGGGTGCCATTAGCATCACTATTCAGATGCTACCAGATACTGTACATTACCAGATCAATATGTCTAGCCTTACTCTTTTTGTAGAGCATCTCAGACTTATTGAAATGAATATGTCTTAGGTATTATAAACTCAACATAACCAAAATAGAACAACCATTTCCCATGTCTCTCTTTTCCAAACGTCCATATTATTGTCAAAGGAACCATTCTTCTGGTCTGTAATGTCATGTCAACAAAATTGGTTTTTTATTCTTGCTCATTCCACATACCTAATCCAACACTGTCATTTCAACTATCACATCTCTTGTTCACAACATCCCCTCCTCTCCACCATTTAGCCACAAACATACTTTAGATCCTCATCATCTCTCACCTGGACCACTGTAATCACCTTCCAATTGGTCTCTCAATCTTAAGTTTCTCCCTGTTCTGATCTATCATTTACACAGCTGCTAAGATGATTCTTCTAAAGCAAAGATCTGATCATGTAATGTCCCTGTTCAATAAGTTTTGGTAATTCATTATCATCTTTGAAATCATATATTAAATCTCCTTTTTGGCATTAAAAACTCTTTGTAACTTGGCCTTTTCCTATCTTTTCAGTCTTTATATAATTATTCTTTCTACTTACATCATGATCTAGTTTATCCTGGCCTATTTGATTTTCTTTGAATCAGATATTCTATCTCTCATTTCGGTACTTTGGCACTAATTGCCCTCTATACCTGGAATATTTAGTCCTCTTACTCTGTCATTTAGTTTCTCTGACTGCAAGATTCCACTCAAATTCTACCTTCAATGAAGAACTCACACAGGGCAAGTGTTCACAAGATGGTCAGAAAAAAATAATACAAAGACACTCTCAAAGTCTCTCTTAAGAACTCTGGAATCAATTATATGACATGGGAGATTGTGCCCTCATCAGAGAAAGGGCTGTGCTCTGTGAGCAAAGCAAATTGAATTAGCTCAGAAGAAATGTGAGCTATGTAATTAGAGAAGCCAGCCAAATCTTCACAGGGACTTTTTGCGAGCGACCTGTGGCAGAGTATTCCATGCTCCTATTGATTAACCACAATCAGTCAGAGTAACTTGACTTAACATATTGAAATCATTTTGGTTCTTCTTCAAGAATGAAGGAGAACACCAACCAACCAATCCAATCTCAGGAGTGGCTAATGTCCATTCCTTCAGATCACATTCATCTACTCTGTGTTTTGTATGTTTGTACCTAGTTATTTATATTAAAATGTTATCTCCTTAAGGGCAGAGACTGTTTTTGTCATTTTGTTTTTGCCTTTCCCTTGCATTTATAATATTGCCCGTAGTATTTGTCACTCAGTCGTTTCAGCCTTATCCAACTATTTATGACCCCATTTGTGGTTTTCTTGGCAAAGATCCTGTAGTGCCTTGCCATTTCATTCTCCAACTCATTTTATATATGAGAAAACAGAGGAAAAGAAGAGTTAAGTGACTTGCTCAGGGTAATATAGGGCAGAATTTTATTTTTGGTCTTCTTGACTCCAGGTCTAGCATGTTATCCACTGTGCCACCTATCTGACCATCCTGTAATATATAAACACTTAATAAATGCTTATTCACTGACTGTTCTAGGTAGTGAAAGCATTATGTGCCTAAGCACATAAAAAAAATTATAGGAAAAAAATATGATCCAGGACATAGATCCCCTACAGGCTTGACTATAGGGACTTGACTTCCATCTCTGCCACATATTAAGATCCCTCTACAAGCAGCAAGCTTTTTCCTTTGCCCAATTTCATAACCAGTTACTCTTAATCCCTATTCTTATGTTATATATTTTCAAGCCATTTGTTTGGAATAAAGATGTTAGTTATTTTGAAATTCCTATCAAACCCACTAAAATATGCTGTGGGGTTTATTTCTGTTCTTTACTTTGAAAGAAGGCAACAATATTATTCCTCTCCAGAGAGAGAACTAATAAATTATCAGTGTAAATTGAAGTATAATTTTTTTCCTTCTTCCCTCCCTTCCTCCCTTCCTTCCTTCTTCCTTTCTTTTTTTGTCCTTTCTTTTTTCCTTCCTTTCTTTTTTCTTTTTTTCATTCTTTCTTTTTTTCTTTGGTAATATGATTAATGGAAATATGTTTTTCATTATTTCACATATATAATTGATATTATTTTGTTTGCCTTAGTGGATAGGAAAGATGAGAGAAGAAAGGAGAGAAACTGGAACTCAAAATTTAGAAAGAATTAGAATTAATATTAGAATAATATTAATATCCTAATATTAATATTAGAATAAAATAATAGTTTTTTTTTAAAGAAAGGGAGTAATAGAAGATACCCACTTAGATCAACTCATTAAAATTATTTTTATTAGTATTTTTTATTGCAAAATGAAAATAGTAGCTTTCAAACAAATTATCAAACAAAAGTTTATTTAAACTTCTTGAGATTCTCATTTGGACTTTCATGATAATTTTTCAGTACAATAATTATAGTGGGATGACTTATTTATATAATAAATATGATAAATAATAATTCCTTGTTCATTAATTTTTAGAAATAGCTACTTTCTGGAAGTTTTCCTGGAGAGCTTTTATAAATTCCATTGTGTTCACAGTGAAGGTTTCATTGCATGGTTGTATACATGAAAAAGGCTGCAGAAAGAAAATAGAGCAAATTTAGAGTGACTTAAACAACTATGGCCAATCTGTATTGGTCAATAAGAATCATATTACCTTAGGAACTGGGTGAAATTTGATCCAGTAATAATAATAATAACAATAGCATTAATAATAACAATAATAATTTAACATTTATATAGAACTTGAAAGTTTTGAGTGTTCTCATTTCATTGTATCTCATAATAACCACAAATACTATAAAAGTATTGTTAGCCCCATTTTAAAAATGGGAAAACTAATCTCAGAGACTAGCTGTCCTTGTTGTCTTAATCTAGAAAATGTCAGAGGTACAAACTGAATCCAAGTCTTCCTGAATACAAGTTCATTATGAATTGTCCTATTAGAGAGTCGTTCCCTATAAATGTCCTTTCAATGTCCTTTAACAAAATGTGAATTTCCCTGATAGAAACTGAACACCTTGAGCTTACATATCGACAGAGATAAATTGATAATTTTCTAAGTCATTTTATTATTTGTCCTTTGTTCTTTAAAAAGACTATGACAACAGGGAGGTGCTGTCATGACATGCAAATGAGTTGGATTTAAGTAAGGGTGGACTGTGCAAAGTCACCAACTTCACTCTTTCCTCCAGAGTCTTCTGGAGCAGAAATATATGGATCAGCATGAGTGGAGATGGCCTTGAATAGCCTCTTGTAGAGGCATTCAGACTTGGAACCAAAGAAGAGAGAATGTTACTTGAAAAGAGAGATTGAACAGCCCAGAAAACAAACCACACACCAATAATTCTGTCCAGGGCTAATTCCAACTAAGACCAATAATTTAATATCTCAATTCTTTGTTCCATCAAAAAAAGGATAAAGTAACTTTTAGGCCTTCTGTTAAGATTGATAAAGGAACTTATTTTATCCCTTCATGCTTCAGTCACATTTTTATCACAAAACAAAACTCTGGGAAATAATGCCAATGTTATCTGGCACTAAAAAAGTGTTTTTAGCTCTACCTATTCAGGGATATGTGAGCAAATGTTTAACAACTGACTTTTTTCTTTTTTTAATTGTAGTAACTTTATTTATTTTTTAGTACATATTGCTTTATGAATCATGTTGGGAGAGAAAAAACAAATGTAGGCAATCAGGATTAAGCAACTTGCCCAGGGTCACACAGCTAGAAAGTATTAAATGTCTGAGGCTGGATTTGAACTCAGATCCTCCTGAGTTCAGGGCCAGCACTTTCATCTACTGCACCATCTAGCTGCCCCAACAACTGACTTTCAATGGGAAAAAAAATACAAGACATACTTTTAAGTTTAATTTGTATGATTAACATTTTCAGCATCTTCTTAAATATAGACAACCAACAAACCAATAGATAAAGAGCTGATTTGGAGCCTTACCTTATTTCAGGAGTGTAAATGCTTATATTGCTAATTTTATAGTGATTTTCCACTAATAAGATATCCAACCAGCAAGAATTGGTTTTAGCATTATCCTGCAAATGGTCCAACTCCATTTTTTTTGGATAAGGAAACTAAGATCCCAGAGAAATTGACTTGATCACATCACAAAAAAACAAAACAAAACAAAACAAAACAAAACAACAGAATTTGAACTGAAGCCTTCTAATTTCAAATTGAAGCTGCTTTCCACTATCTCAATTCAACTGAATAGTAAGTATCACGACCAATCCTCCAGTGTCTTTTCTGCACATACACTAAAAGCTTTAGTCAAGAAATAGTGTTTTTGCTCATTTTCCCATTATACTCTTTTAAAAAGATCACTGTTATGACTGCACTACTGACTACCTTAGAAATTAGATCAAGGATGTTGTATTTTCTCTTGCCTTCCCTCAACTTTTAGTTGCTCAGGTCAATCAGTAATAGCTAATATGCTTATAATTACATATAATTTAAGACAAAAAGTACTTAGGTAGGCATAGTGTGGTACAGTATGGTACAGTATTCAGCTGAGTCAGGAAGAATTGGGTTTATAACTAGTCTTTGATATTTTTTAGCCACACAGTCATATATAAGTTATAGCATCATATCTGGATCTTAGTTTTCTCATCTATAAAATGAAAACTTGAACCATATGATTTCTGGTACCTGCTTTAGCTCTAGGTTTATAATCCTGTGATTCTGAGCTTCAGGTCCTCAAATGGAAAGTAAAGATATGTCTGTAATACTTAGTTCACATAGTTATCAGAAAGATTCAATTGAACTGTGAATGTAAAGCAACTCATAAACTTTGAAGCACTGCATTATCAAAGGTAATTCCTATTGGGAGAATCTGCTAATTGGTGTGAAATGTATTTCAGAAGAAAGATGCTTTTAAAAGCCATTTGTTTATACCATAACTAAAGTGGGATAATTAGAATAGACATTTCTCCCAAGAGAAGCAGACCTTTAGAATGTTTTTGGTAATTCTCTTACTATTTCTTTTAGAAGTTAGAGGAAACTGACATTTACATTCAAGATTTTTAAGCATTAGATTTGGAATATTCTTTTTGACAATCTTTGAATCACTGAAATAGAAGAGTTTTCTTCTCTTCTCAGAATCACAAGCTTTTGCTGACTCTTTCACATAGGGGAAGTTTGTAAAACTTTAGACTTGGAAATCCACATGAGCAATCATAAATTTTAGAAGTAATTCCGGAAGCTTAGTTTTTATTTTTATTTTTATTTTTTGCTTTCTATCAAAATTTCACTTGCTCCTGCTTTTCCTGTAGCTAAGAAGTTTGCTGGTTTATTTCTCTTTATTTATAACTTCTGTCCTGGAGTTCATGTTGATGATTGATAATACTGATTATCAGTGCCTCCAGAGCACAATTTAGGGAACAATTTAGCACTATGATTTGTTTGTTTGGGGGCTCAGACTTTGAACTTTTTATGCAAGAGTCCATCTTCCGATAGCAGATAGAAGTGAATAGGTACATAGGCTGTGACAATATTTAAACTGGTTGTTTAGAATAGAGGCCACTTGCAGTCAGTCAATAAGTATTCTGTTTACTAAGTAGCACTGTGTTAAGCTAAGGGATATAAAGAAAGTTCACATTTCAAGGGTGAAACTCAGTCCTTCTGACATGTTTTGGAGGCATCCTGGCAGTATTAAATAATGAGATTTGGATAGAGGCACTGGCCTTGGTCCTTGCATTCAATTCTACTCAAACTTAGATATGAAATCTTAAGCAAGTCATTTTCAGAGCCTGTTTTCTCCTGTTTGCAATGGGTGCATTTATTACCAAAACTACTTAACTCATAGAATAGTTATGTAGAAAATACTTTGAAGTTCTTAAAGTAGCACATAAATGTGTCTTTATTTTGTATTTTGGAATTCTCAGACTTCTTTAGGCAATAATAAGCCACCAAAATCAACTTCATTGCTTATGACAGAAAAATTTATCTAGCAATCAAAGTCAGATAAAATCATAAATTCTTTATAAAAGGAGAGAAAAAATACTTACTTTGCATTTGTTGTGCTTCAGCCCTGAAACAAATTTCTTCACTCTTATGATTTGATTATTATATTGTGATTTCATTTTATGGGATATCTTTTCCAGTCCTTCTTGAAAGCATGATGAACTACAGTTGTTCTGGTAAAAACATTAATTATGTTAGATTACATTATATTATATTAATTACATTATGTTATATGTTTTTTTTTTGTTTGTTTGTTTGTTTTGAGAAGCAATTGGAGTTAAGTGACTTGTCTGGTGTCACACAGCTAGTAAGTATTAAGTGTTTGAGGTCAGATTTGAACTCAGGTTCTCCTGACTCCAGAACTAGTGCACCATTTAGTTGCCCATTGTATGGTCTTTTTAAAGCAAAAGTACAAAATTTTAGCAGGACTTAAGCCAGAATTTTATTTTTAAAAATGTCATCTAGATATATAACATGTCCATTCTTGCATTAAGAATATTTGACAATTTAGAAAGCTGTTCTCAATATTTATATCCTTTGTCATTTTCCAATAGGAATTTCTCATTAGAAAAAAAAATTCTCAGGTGAAGGGTGAAGAAGTTCTTCTGGTGACAACCATGATTTGAACTTCTTCTTTAACAGATTCTTATGCTTTGTATTTCTTAGGAACACATTATATAGAGTCGGTGGAACTTTATTAGAACATCATCTAATATTTTCCTTTTACAGATAAGAAAATTAAGCTTTAGAGTTCACTTTGCCACAGAAGTTGTATGGACTCAATCTAAGCCTTCTGAAAGTCATCTAATGTTCTTTTCATCAAATTTAAATTGTCTTACTACATTTGAAATGTGTGAGGTTTGGGGGAGGAAGAAACCCCATTATATATGAAATGTATTTTGTTTTGAAAAGAAGGAAGGAAGGGAGGGAGGGAGACAGAAGAAAGGAAGGAAGGGAAGAAGTAAGGAAGGAAAGAAGGAAGCAAAGAAGAAAGGAAGGAAAGAAGGAAGGAAGGAAGGAAGGAAGGAAGGAAGGAAGGAAGGAAGGAAGGAAGGAAGGAAGGAAGGAAGGAAGGAAGGAAGGAAGGAAGGAAGGAAGGAAGGAAGGAAGGAAGGGAAAAGAAAAAAGGGAGGGAGGAAGAAAAGAAAGAAAGAAGGAAGGAGGGAGGGAGAAAAGGAGGGAAAGAGGAAGAGAGGATGGAAGGAAAGAAAGAAGAAAGGGAAAAAGAAAAAAGGAAGGGAGGGAGGGAGGAAGAAAAGAAAAAAAGAAGGAAGGAAGGAGGGGGGGAAAGGAATTTCTGTTCCTTAATCTAAGTGTTAGAATATTTTTAAAAATTAATAAATATTAAATCCAATGACAAAAGTTACAAATATAAATTATGTTGTTTAGTCCTTTCAACTCTTTGTAATGCCATTTGGGATATTCTTGGCAAAAATACTGGAATAGTTTGCCATTTTCTTCTCCAGCTCATTTTACAGATGAGGAAACAGAGGAAAGCAGAGTCACATAGCTAGTAAGTGATTGAGGTCATGTTTGAACTCATAAAGATGAGTGTTCCTGATTCTAAGCCCAGTGTGCTATCCTCTTCACCATCTAATTGCCCCCAAATAGTTATTATGATATCTTCTAAGTAAATAAGGGGTAGTGTCACTTAATAGAAAAGGACACTGGAAGACATGAATTCAAATACTGCCCCAATTCCTGACTTCATTTGTGACTCTGGGCAAATCATTTAATCTATTAAAATCTCAATTATTTCACCTGTAAAATGAGAGAACAGGACTAGATGACTTTTAGTATTCCTTTCAGTTCTAAATCTTTGATATTAAGAACTTTAGCCCTCCTTACTTTTATAATAGCATTTTTAGAACTACTGGGGAAGAAATCTTAAGATCATTGTGGAAGGTTATGAAAGTTGACCAGACACCTTAAATTCTCTGATAATTCCCCTGGGACTAGAAGTAGAGGAAACTAATGATTGCTTTCTGTTTTGCCTCTAATCATGTCATTCCCCTTCCCATGTTCCACTATGAGTTTTGGTAAGGAGGAATGAAAAGGATGAATGAAAAGGAAGGAATGAAGGGATGAAAACAAGATGAGAGGCAAAGCAAGATGTAGCCAATTGGAAATTAAACCTACTCAGAAGTTGAGAGTAGAATTAAAATTGCCAAAATTAAAATTTTCACTTCCTCCCCAATTCCCAATGAAAAACACTATTTTCTGAAAAAGGGAAACATTTTAGTCAGGAAATAGATTTAAATTGCTTTTGTAAATATTCAGACTCCCATAGCAGTTGATACCAGGTAGAATATTGACTATTTCTATTATTCTATGAGGAAGTGAATAATGTGATAAGGAAGGAAAAAAACACTTTCCATGCAATAGATTGTTTGTCTTTTTCATTCATATTTGACAGTTTTATTTAAATAGTAAACTATGCCACTAATCTAATATTTTATGGGGCTGGCTATAAATGAAGGCTTCATTCATATGCTATATTCAGTAAAGGATTATAAAATTAGAAGACCATCTGTACAATTACCCAAGATCTTATAAAAGAAGAAATAGGGGCAGCTAGGCACAGTGGATAGATAGAGCCACCAGCCTTGAAGAAGAAATAGACCCAAAGTACCTGAATGATTTTCAGTGTTCCTGATTCCAAGCCCAGTGCTCTATCCTCTTCACCATCTAATTAGTTGCCCCAAATAGTTATTATGGTTTCTTCTAAGTAAATAAGAGGTAGTGTCATTTAATAGAAAATGACACTGGAAGACATAAATTCAAATACTGCCTCAATTCCTGACTCCATTTGTAAGAAAATTTTTCCTAAGTAGAGGCAGAAGAGAAATTTGAAACTACATCTTTTGGTGCCATATTTTTTCACTATGCTCACCTTATGAGTTCAAAAGACTGAAATTTTTGACAAGAAACATGTTCCTACATAATAATGAGATAATAGCTTTGCAAACATAAAAGCACATATAAATGTAGCTCTCATTATCCTCAAAATCATTACAATAATTTACTATCCAATTAAATTTTTTAGATGAATGCAATTCAAAAAATGAATGGAATTTGCAAGTAAATAAGTATAGTCTACACAGTGTTTCTTTTAGTTTCCTTACAGAAGAGATAAGAAATCATACTTACAGAAGATACAGGAAGACATAAACAGTCAGTCATCTGCAAAACAGATATTTAAATATAAGATACTATTATGTGACACATGACAATAGAAAATTTCAATGGGGCTTAAAAAGGTTGATCTATTTACTTACATTGGCATTACAATTGCATGTTGCAGCAGCATCTTTCTAAATTGGTAGACATATACATAGAGCAAGAAAAAAAAGTCATGTTGAATTCAGTCTTTATAAATTTCAAATTATTCATCATGAAAAACACCAGCCCTCCTTAACATACCTCCAAAATTTCAATGAGATCCTGTGTAATCAAAGTTAGCTCTGGACTTGAGCAAGCGTTCCCATTTGGATTTGAACTTCTTTGTAAATTCATTTGATTCTGGACTTGAGAAGGGTTTCCACTCACTGGCAAAAGCAAGATGGAAAAGAAAAGCCCCTGGAAGAACATCTTTTCTTCAATGTGTAACTGAGTCTGCAGACTCTCCTTTTAAATTGTGTCTTCTATGAATTGCCTTTCAATTATGGAAAACCCCTGACATCAAATTGATACCACTTTTTCTATGTAAGCTTAGACCACCATTTTAAAGAAAAAAATCCAACTGAGTCACTTAACAAAGTATAATTGATTTTGTGCCAGGAAATTTCAATCCTCAGAAAAGATCATTTGAAAAGGTTAAGTTATAAGATTGCATTAAGAACAGTTTAAGATTTTATCCTCTAACATTTTTTTCATAATAGGATTCTGATTGTGAGAATGCTGGTGTTTTCCATTAAAAGTTATATGGGGTTTTTTTTCTACATTATTTTTCATTATACTGAGAATGTTACTCAGTCATAGATTCTAATAATGAGATCCTTTTTTTGGTTGTAGACAGGGATGGGGGTGTTGGGGAGAGGATGAGTGAGATCACAGAGGGTAACTTCCTTTCTTGCAATTTATTTTAAAAATTGCTATTGGAGTCAGCACATTTCATTCATAAATCTCAGAAGTAATTTTTATTACTGGGCCACATTTTACTCCAGTCCAAAATGGCTTCATACCCACTTGCAAATGACCTTGTCCTAAGCAAAACTGCAGAACAACTTTGAAAGGGTATTAAATCTAAATCTCATTATCAGGTTACTAGTATTGATGTACTTACTATAGCTTTAGACAACATTAAATACATTTCAAGATCAAATCCAATGATTGGTTTAGGATGGAAATAGATAGGACTGATGTAATAAGGGCTCTATGTTTTCTGATCTTTATGGAGGGTGTCCACCTAGCCTGGGGAAATTCCTAAAAATGATCCTCACCCTCCTATCTGATTCCCATAGGAAACTGCCATTTCCCAATTGATCTGGAAATCACTTTGGTCTGGGACAATCACTACCCTTTATTGATTTAAAAATTAACCCCTAATTGCTCCCTAGCCCCAAACCATAGAAGATTAATGAAAAACAAGATTCTGTACCCGGACCTTTGCTAATTCCTATCAGGAACTGATCCACTGAGGGGTTTCTTAGTGTAAATAACCCATCTTTGCTAAAAACCTACCTTTGCTAATTCCTAATCAGGAAGCAGTCCACCAGAAAAATTGTTTCTCAGTAAAAATAAACATATTTTTTGGCCAAAACCCTCACTTGCAGATTGGGACTGCGAATTCTTTCACAAAAAAACCTGTGACACAGGCCTGGTGACCCCATCTTTGTTAGGGTATCTCTTATCCTCAACATTTATTATCCCTCAACAGGACCCCATCCTTTTGTTTTTAATTGTCTTAAATGACTTTATACAATTCAATAATTTAATAATTCAGTCACTTGCCTACTTCTGTACATATTAGATTTTGTTTATAGAGTGAAAGCAAGCTCTCAGAGAATATTATCTGCTTTGGTGTTTTTGCCATTCTTTTATTTTCCTAGCCCTAGTTAAGAAATGATACCTAGTATGCAATTAATTATTGATTAATTAATTAATTTACTATATATTATATTTTTCAGTTGAAAGAATGTACACTTCCTCCTCTTCCTTCAACCCCACTTTTAACACTTATTAAATCTCTTCTTCCCAGTGTTTTGATAATGTAATAATCAGTCAGTCAATAAATAAAAATGTATTAAGAACTTAATATGTGCCAGATACTGTGCTAAATGCTGGGGATCCAAATAAAGATGAAAGATGGTTCCTGGTTACAAGGAGCTAAACATCTTTGTGCAATAAAAAATTAATATAAATTTTAAAGATTAATTCAATTCAATTTAGCATGTATTAATTATCTTTCATATATAATGAATTGCATTAGATATCATGTTGTGCCACTTTTCTCTTTTAATGTCTTGACCCAGTTTCCCTAATTGTCCTATTCAGTTACTCTGCCTCAGGTTATAACCATTCCCTCTTTTTTTTTTTTTTTTTTTTTTTTTTTGAGGCTGGGGTTAAGTGACTTGCCCAGGGTCACACAGCTAGGAAGTGTTAAGTGTCTGAGACTACATTAGAACTCGGGTCCTCCTGAATTCAAGGCTGGTGCTCTATCCACTGCGCCACCTAGCTGCCCCCCCTAACCATTCCCTCTTAATGTTTGATAAAATAAAGGTCTTATATCTTAGACCTTAGGCTATACTTATTCTCTCTTAATGTTGATGGGATAAAGGGCTTTAGACATTTTAGACATCATTAGAATATCAGGAGCCTCTCCAGTACCTCCCTCCATTGTCCCTGCCTCCATTATGTCATCCTTATCCGAAGTTCCTCCCCCCATTAGGTCGTCCCCATCCAGGTACCTCCCCCATTATGTCATTGTTTTTGTTACCCTATAAAAGAATCTTGTTATCAGACATTCAGGTCTGGATTCTTTGAGACAATAGTCTTGTTCAGCCCTGGGACCAAATCATGGGTCCATTTGGTCCCAGTAAATCTCTCCATTTAATAAGTTCTGTATTGGATACTTTCTAATCTCTGTCTTGCTCAGTTTCTCTGGCATTACAATCAAGGGATGGAAAAAATAAGAAGAAATAATAACAAGCACAAATAAATACCCAGACATTTAGTGTATAATAGCTGTGTGATCTTGTGAAAGATCATAGTCTCGGGGCAGCTAGGTGGCTCAGTGGATAGAGCACCAGCCTTGAATTCAGGAGGACCCGAGTTCAAATCTGTTCTCAGACACTTAACACTTCCTAGCTGTGCGACCCTGGGCAAGTCACTTAACCCCAGCCTCAGAAAAGAAAAAAAAAAAAAGATCATAATCTCAAGAAGCTCTTGGTCTAGTAGAGATGAATGAAAGAGATGCCATCTATGTAAACAGATAAATGCACTATATTAGAGAGTTAAAAGGCAAAAGTATTCTATGAACTCTGAGGTTTAAAGCCATTAACCAATTTTTTGGATCAGAAAAGGGTTGCTGAAGGAGACAGGTTTTAAATTGAGATGTAAAAAATGAATTGGAATTCAGCAGGCAAAGAGGAAGTGTTGGAATTCTAGTAATTAGGAAGAATGAACAAAGATAAGAGTCATGAGGACTCAGTCATGTTTGGGGGACATTTTGACTAGAAAATAAAAGTTGTCAAAAAAAGTTATATGAAGTATGACCAGTTGTTGGTGTTGGTGGTGGATTCAACAGGGTGATGATTCTCTTTCTAGCAGAATTATAGGACAGAAAAAGGGGCTCCAAATTACCCTCTTAAAAATTATACATCCCAGGTAGTAAATTATTTTTGGAATAGAAAAAAAGAGTCCAAGGAAGAGTGGAGTTATCTAATAGAGAATAATAGAGAGCAACATGAAAAAATAACCATAAAACAGTGACAACTTTGGGGTGTCAGAAGTGTGAGTTGCCCATGCATGTGAATTCTCTGGACACATATGTTTCCTATGTCTATATAGTATACATTGATGAGGAAGCCCATGATTCCTGTATTGTAGACCTACTAAAGTCCTCTGCTGATAACATCATATCATCTACTGGTTTTTCTTAGAGATTACATTAAGTTATTGATCTTCTGCTCTCTCTTGATTTTCAGATAAAAAAACATACCTTTATTCTTTTTCACCAACAGGGAAAAGAGTCTGTTTTATTATTATTTTATTCTAGCTCATAGCTATCTTCTGTCCTTTTTTGATGGAAACCAAGTTGCTGGAGAATCCCTTGGACATTTTGAATCTATTTTTGTTCTTTAATTCTATATGATGTAACACCCCATAACTTTTGTTCCACATTTAAGAGTAAGGAAATTCCTTTCTACTCTTCACTCTCAAGACATCAACAATAATTATGGATTATGCAAATCATTCTTCTAGAAGTTTCAGTTAGTGAAATTTAGTGGCAGGGGAGGAGGAGGAAGAGGAAGAGTAGAAAGAGTGCATAATCAATTAGCAACTTTTTGCCCTGCATTACTACCCATAAAAAAAATCCATCACTGCCTACAGTTGTGTGATAACTTATTATGGATGTTCCTGAATGACCATCTAAGAAATATAAAATAGGCAGAAAGTGAAGGTTTTTGAGTAGAGACTATATTATTATAAACCATCATTTTTGCATAGATATATGTTATAGATTGGAGGAAGGAAAGAGAAGAGGCAAGAAAGTTTTTTTGTTATAATAGTAAATAGAACATATGCTCTACCAGATGGTGACTATGGCAATAAAGAGGAAAAAGATGAGAAAAATATCATCGCTCCTTATTTTCTAAGCTTTGGCCTGAAATTATAACTATCATTTGCCTTTTCCACTACTATGTATGTGCTGCTGCATGGCACTGAAGAAAGTAATAAAATTGCTAATTGGATTTTTTACAAATTTATATTCTTTATTCTGAATATCCTATATATTTCAAACTCCATATATTCAAAAAAGAACTCATTATCTTTTCTTCCCATATTCTTTCATCTTCTAGACTTTCCTATCATTGGTGAAGAGTACCACTTTCTCTTAGTCACCCAAATTTTGGTAAGACTTTCTTTTTCTTTTTTCTTTTATCTTTTTTTTTTTTTTTTTTTTTTGCTGAGACAATTGGGGTTAAGTGACTTGTCCAGGACCACTCAGCTAGGAAGTGTTAAGTGTCTGAGACCAGATTTGAACAAAGGTCCTCCTGACTTCAGGGCTGTACACCTAGCTGCCCTAGTAAGCCTTTCAACTTTCCTGTTCTTATAGTTCTCAATTTGTTATCAAGTCTTGTCATTTCTAGCCCTCTTTATTTATACTATTATCATGATAAAACCTCTCATCACCTCATGCCTAGACTTACAATTGCCTACTTATTGGTCTCTCTGCTTCTCCCTATTCCAATCCATTTTTCATATTTCTGCCAAGATAATTTTTTATAAAGTATAGGTCTTAACTATCTCATGCACACACACACACACACACACACACACACACACACACACACACACACATACATATGCACACATACTGAATCAACTCCAGTGGCACTCTACCACCTTTAGAATAAAATATAAAATTCTCCAGTTAGCATTTAAAGATCTTTACAATTCAGCCATTAATAGTTCTTCTAATCTGAATGTACACTAGCCTTTAAACATTCACTATCATTTCCACATGAATGAGACAATAGAGTGGAACTTGAATGGGCATATATGAGACATACTTAATTTTTTTTATCTTATTCAATATGAATTAAAATAAATTGAGAACTTAAGACATATATAGTATAATTAGAGGTGTTTTTGAGGAACTTAAGAAACTTCTATAGAGATTCAGCTTCATAATTTTACAATAATTTCTGAAGATCTAAGTTTTCAGAATTCACTGCCAAAGTTCTTGGCACTGTCAAATGGATCAGTATCAGAAAGGGATATGGCTTATTCATTGTTTTATTCAATATTAAAATAAGATAACTCCACACATTAAAGTCTTTCCATTTGACTTGCATCTGAAACCTCCTCTAGGAATATTCTTCCCCTCTTGAAAAGAGAAAATGTCTTGCTTTTCTGTTTGTATTCTCAGTACTTAGCACAGTGTTTCCCCCATAGTAATACTCATTCATTCTTCCCAACTTAGACTCATTAAATAACTGATACAGAAATTCAATATAGCAACTTTGCTAAATTGAGAGTATGATCATCTATATCATATGTGTAAATTAAAAATGTATAAATATAAACATATAAAATCTGAATTACAAACCATTATGAAAATCAAATTATTAAAAAAAATTCATCTTCATTGTGGAAAAGAAAAAATACTAATAATATCATTTCTGAATGAAATCAGGAATTACAAAGGAGACATGAAAGAACAAATTGGTCTTTCCTTACCCACCAGTTATTAGAACTCTCTTCCTCTCCAATTACTTTGCACTATATCTCAGTTTTATGTATGTTGTGTCACAGTTCCCTTTTGCCGTTCTGCCTCAGTTTCCCTAATTATCCTGCCTCGGTTTCCCTAACTGTCCTGCCTCAGTTTCCCTGAATTGTTCTGCCTCAGTTCCTAATTGTTCTGCTCAATCCTGCAACACCATCCCTTCCTCCTAATCATCAAGATCCAGATAAGGAGAAAGACCTTCTATATTAGACATTGTGACCCCAGACCTTCCCTGCTTATCAGAATGTCTGATGCCTCTCCCCAACCTGTCAGAACTGTATTGATAGTCCATTCTCAGTGCTCTGACTCCAATCTTGCCTCAGTCTACCCCCTGGTAGCTTGGAACCACAAGCATATGTATGTCATTGAGAACTCACTTTGGCAGTTGGATGTTGGATTCTTGGATTCTCATTCAGCCGTTGGATCAAACCATGAATCCATTGGTCCCAGTAAATCTCTCCCTCTCAAATAAAATATTAAAAACTCTCTAATCTCTATCTTGCCTCAGTTTCTCTGGCATTACAGACAAGGCCTATTTTTCTGTCATTCATTAAATATTAATAAAACACCTATTATGTACCAAGTATTATGCTAAATACTGAAAATATAAAAAATGTAAATCCTGTCCCAACATACATTTGTATAGAACTCTTTCCTCATTGAAGAGATGAAGTTTCTACCCTGGGTCAGGGCCAGGACAGAGCTGTTAAGAATAGGAGATCTCCAGTTTTCTTCAAGCACGTTTGAGACATCAAGTATTTAGTTTCTTACAGTACTTCTGGCTTCCAGCTTTTAACAGATATGGTGGAGAAGGTCAACTCTATTTCAGGCTGGTGTAAAGAAAGACTCTGAGAACATAAGAAAAGAGCTGACAATTGACATTATATCCCTATTCTCAACTTGGTATATATGCTTTCTTTGATTTCTGTTCTATTGAATTGAATAAATGGGCTTTTTGGTTAATTACCACGTATGTTCACAGTGGAACCAATATTTGATGGGAAGATATATTAGCTGTTTAGCTTCATTTTTAGAGAGGACCAAAATGATATCACACTGTTGGAATCAGAGTGCAGTATGTCCAACTATTGCTGATCAGATCATTATGAACTTGAAATATTCTACTACAGGTTGTACACAAATAATCCATATAAACATATGGCATGTAGACATAACTAAATTTGTACACTTAACATTTCTTTTGAATTACTGCAATTCTCCTTTGCTCATAGAGCACAAAATTTTTGATACTGGTATGCCATGCTGTGCAGTCCTGTATACCATGATTCACTTCTGATTTCCATGTGAGCATTTGCTTTGTGAGAGCTCTCCATAATACAGGCTTATAGGCAAAGGTATTTTAGCATTCCATGTGGCCAATAAAGTGATTTGAATGCTTAGCAGTTAAGCTTGAGAAAAGACCTCAGTTCTTAGCGTCTGATTTCTGATCTTGCCAGATGATCTTAGAGACTTTTCCTAAGACAATTCAAATGGAAGAAATTCAGTTTCCTGGTATGTCTCTACCACACGGTCTAGGTTTCAAATGTAAAAAATGAGTTCAGTATAACTGTTCTGTACACAATGCCAGACCTAGCTCAGTGTTTGGAAGGCTTTGAAAGAAAATGTGGAAAGGAAATGAGAAAGGATATATTGGGAATTTTCCTTCTCTATATTTACTCTCATTGTCATACAGAAACAGCGATTAGAAGTTAGCTTGAATCTGCACTCAAATTCCCTAATTTAATAATGAAACAATTATTAAACAAGGAGATAGACATAGTTTTAGCCCCTTTCTCTTAGTAGGACAGAATGGTACCTTTTCCCCCTGTTCTGCTTCTCCTCCTGACAGAAATAAAAGTCTCCTTTTGAGAAGAATGGGGGGATAAGGAAGTGGAAGTGTCATTTCTGACTCTTTTTGAGGCACACAAAGACAGCCCCTGGCCACATGCAGGATAAGAGTCCTCACTACATATGAGACTTGGTAATGAAAGGTAAAAAGACAGTCTTTATCCTCAAGGAGCTTACAATCTAAATAGGGAGAAACTATGCAAACTGCTATGTACAAACTAGATAACAGATACAGACAATTTAGAGATAACTCACAGATGGAAGGTACTAAAAGATTTCTTTCAGAAAATGAGGTTTTACACTATATAGATTCTATTCTATTCAGAATCCATTCAGTTTAGCTAAGATGACAGGAAAGAATAATGACAAACATTGGAAGGGATGTGGGAAAACTGGGACACTAATATGTTGTTGTGGAACTGTGAACGGATCCAATCAATCTGGAAAGCAATTTGGAACTATGCTTATCAAACTGTGCAAACCTTTTGATCCGGCAGAGTTTCTACTGGGCTTATGCCCCAAAGAGATCTTAAAGGAGGGGAAAATATGCAAAAATATTTGTGGCAGCCCTTTTGTTGTGGTAAGAAACTGGAAACTGAGTGGATGCCCGTCAATTGGAGAATAGCTGAATAAATTATCATATATGAATATTGTGGAATTTCTGTTATGTAAGAAATGACCAACAGGTTGATTTCAGAAAAGCCTGGAAAGAGTTACATGAACTGATGCTAAGTGAAATGAGCAGAACCAGGAGATCATTATACATAGCAATAGCAATATTATATGATAATCAATTCTGATGGATGTGGCTCTCTTCAACAATGAGATGATTCAAACCAGTTCCTGTAAGGGTCCTTTAAATGGGTGGCCACAGCGCAATAGGAGATTGAGTGGTCCAGAAGTAATCTCTGTGGATATAGGACTGCCCTATGGGTGGGATCCTGGCCATATTGAGATAGCTTTGTAATGGGTGACGGCTCTCTTGCTGGTTGGCTATGTGTGTGAGACCTCACAGGCCCTTTATAAGTCCACCGCAGGCAGCAAGTCGCTCTCTTTAACCTGGCTCCCTAGCCTGGGGTAGCCGAGCCAAGCTGATGGATAGCCAAGAGAAGTAAGAAGTTTGGTAGTGAACACGTGGGTCTTCAGACCAGGTGTTCACTAGGGAGTTAACAAGTCAGGTCATTAAGTCAGGGCATTATGTGAATAGGTATAATAAAAGCTTTTAAGATTACACGTGGCTGTTCTTGAGCATGCTATCAGTTATTAAACTATAGATTCAAGAAATTGTGGCCAGAGACCTTTGAAGTCTTCAGAGGAGGAGAGCCAGGTAGAGTTAACACTGCAAAGATCAGTGGTCAAAGGTACTCTGTTGGGCCTAGGACAGACTGGTAATAGTAACTGCTAGGAGGGCATATTACAAGTTCCAATTGTTAAATGATGAGGACAGCCATTTACATTCAGAGAAAGGACTGTGACAACTGAGCATGGTTCAAAGCATAATATTTTCATTCTTTTTGTTATTGTTTACTTGCATTTTATTTTGTTTGTCTCTCTCTTTTTACTGGTTTGATTTGATTTTTCTTGTGCAGCACAATAATTATATAAATATGTATGCATATATTGGATTTAACATATATTTCTACCATGTTTAATATATATCAAACATATATGTTAAATCCAGAAAATTTAATTTTAAAAAATCCAGAAAACTGGAAAAGTAGGAGATTACATTTTGTGAAGGGTTTTGAATATCAAGCAGAATTTTGTATTTTTATCCTGGAGCTACTGAGAAGTTATATGAGTAGGGAAGGGGTGGGTGGGTAACATGGTCAGATTTAAGCTTTGGAAAGAACACTAACAGTATCTAGCACAATATATATCTAGCACTTCACATATAATCAATACTCTAAAATATTTCTTTAATTGAATTTGTTGAAATTGAAAGATGAGCTCTACTCAATGTATATAATAAATTATCAATATAACATTGTCCAACAAGGAAATAGAAAATTATTGAGGAAAAAGGATAAGAAAGGTTATTTAGAATTATCATCACTAGTAACCCATGTTTGGGTGGATTCTCATTATTCTGTTCTGGGCTTTGACCTTTTTTTTAAAAAAACTGGACTTGTGGTTTCAGTGGTGTAGAGGATACTCTGCATATCAATATTTTATATGAATTTTAAAGTATTAGAGAATAGTCAGGAATACTGAGAGATTAAGTAACTTCATAGGTCACAGACTTGGAACTCAGGTCTTTCTTATTCTAAGCCCAATTCTCTAAACACTATGATAATTATTGAAAGTAAATAATTTTAAAACTAATGTATTTGAAATTCTTCACTATCTTCCCCATCCATTGAGTTGTAGAAAACTAAGAATAGCAAGTTAAGCAAACATATGAAATGCAGATGCTTATCTAAACTGAGCCACAGAAATTTTTGAGGTTTAGCTTCTAGGATTCTATTTAAAAATGTAAATGTAAGTATGCAAACTAGTATCTCCTGAGAAAATATGCAAAGCTTCTAAATTACTCATTGGTTCTAAATACCAAAAGGATTTATGAGGTAACATCTTATCAAAGTCTAACCATCCAGGGGAAATTGACATCTATCATGATACATTTTTTTAAACCATGTGTGACAAAAGACAATTCTGACCTATTTCTCCTTTTTTTTTTCTGACCTATTTCTAAAGATAAAGAAACTTGATGGTTTTGTTTGAGTAATGAAAGTTATTTCCCTGAGAATAAAATAAAATAATTATTCTAAGAAGTCATAGGGTAAAAAGACCCAAAAGAATGTAAAGTTCCAAGTAAAACCCACTTTATCTTTTACATTCAATTTAAAATATCATATGAATAATCAGTAAATGAGTCCTCAAGTAAAAAAACAAACAAACAAACAAAAAAAAACAACACTTTATTGTTGCATCTTATATCAAGTAAGTCTTTCTAGAATAGTGTTTTCCAACAAGTCTATAAGGACACAATAACCCCAGAATGTGTTTAAAAGTTATTTTTGTTCTCACATCTCAAGTTCTGGTGTCTACTAACTCAAGATTTCAAAATGTTGCTTCTGCCTATTTACTAAGTAATGCAGCGAAAGGCTTATTTTAGAACTTGGAAGTCTGCAGTTCCCACCTAGTGTATGATTTAGGTCGGCCAGGTCATCATCCTACAATTTTACAAAAATTTATTAAGCATATGATCAAGAGTTCTCTTTGTGTGTGTGTCTGTGTGTCTGTGTGTCTGTGTCTGTGTGTGTCTGTGTGTGTCTGTGTGTGCTCACACATGCATACCTAGTGAAATCTATGGACTACTTCTCAGAGCAATGTTTAAATGCATTAAAAAATGCATGTGATTACAAAAGAAATTAATTATACTGAAATATATTTATCAAAAATTTTAAGAAAGTTCATGGTGGTGGGGGTGAGGGGGCAGCTAGATGGTGCAGTAGATAGAGCACCAGCCTTGAAGTCAGGAGGAACTGAGTTCAAATATGATCTCAGACACTTAAAACTTCCTAGCTGTGTGATCCTGGGCAAGTCACTTCACCTCAACTGCCTCAGCAAAAAAAAAAAAAAAAAAAAAAAAAAAAAAAAAAAAAAAAAAAAAGAAAGTTCATGGGACCAAGATTAAAAACCTCTAATCTACATAGAAGAGGAGAGAAAGAGAAAGAAAGGGAGAGAGAGAAAGACAGAGAGGGATAGAGAGACAAAGAGACAGAAATTAAACACTTATCTTGTGCCAGTCACTTTTCTAAATTCTAGGGACAAAAGTTTAGCAGCAAACAAGATAATCCCTTTCTTCAATGAGTTTCTGATGGAGGAACAAGGGATTGCTAACATTATTTCTCCATAATGTGAAATTGTTGAAGTCAGTGGCCTAGAAATGAGGTAGAGGGTTTAGGGGGAAATAAGATAAAAGCTCACCCATCAGAACCTATGATGGTTCCAGGACTTTTACTCAATGCAGTTCAAGTGTCTATATGAGACATGTAAGGCATCATACTAAGCACTGGGGTTAATAGGACAGAATAAAAACCAATCTACAATGTGCAAATTATTGTATTGGTCATTGTTAGAGGAACAAAGACAAAAAAGTTCCAGACCCTGTCTTTTCCACTTATAATCAAGTAAGGGATTATGGATTTATAAACTTATCAAAGTGGATATTTCCTTTCTTCAGTTCAGATCACAACCAATTGATGCCTTCTCAAATTGTGAGATTCTTGTCCATATTATTCTTTGTGATGTGTTTAATGTAGTGGAAGTCTTCTTTTCCACTCCTAAAATAAATTCTCCTAAGAATCATTCCCCCTCATACTCCAAAAAACCCATTCCATATAACAAATATTATTTTTTTAAATGAAAAAGAAAAAGAAGAGGTGAAGCTAGATAGCTCAGGATAGAGCACTGACCTAGAGTCAGGAGGACTTGTGTTCAAATTCAGCCTCAGACACTTTACACTTCCTAGTTGTGTGAGCCAGGTAAGTCACTTAGTCCCAATTGCCTCACCAAAAAAAAAAAAAAAAAAGAGGAATAAATCAGCAAAACTGATCCATACATCTCAAAAAAACCCTGAAAAAATGTTTTATATATCACATACATGGCTCTGCATCTCTTAAGAAAGGATGGAATGCCTTCTTTGTAGCCATGGCTGTTCTTTATAATTTTGCAATATTTAGTTTTAATTGTTTTGTGATTGTTCTATTTATATTGTTGTAATTATTACATATATTATTTTATTGGTTCTACTCTAACTCTAGAGCAGTGTATGTAAATCTTTCCACATTTTTAGTATTCATATTTGTAATTTCTTGTAGCACAATAATATTCCATTACATTCATGTACCACATTTTTATTAACTATTTCCCAATCTACTTTGTTTCTAATTCTTTGCTTTGCAAAATATACATTCTGGTTTATTTGGAAATTTTTCTCATGAGTGGTAGAGGCCTTCTAGGTCTTTTTATTTTTTTTGCCAGCATGAATGCTTATAATCATCTATTACGCCTCACTTTTTAGTATATAAATTTAGTATATATATATATATATATATATATATATATATATATATATATATATATATATATATATATATATATATATATATATATGTCTCACCCATCATATATCCTCTCAATTTTATACTACTACTTAAATCTACATTACCAGTGGGAAAATGTGCTAGACCACTTATGTCCATTGTATGATCCTTAATTGTCCTTGGTTAGCCCCAATGTCTTTGATTCTCTATACACTATAGTATCCAATATTTGCCACTACAGAGCTTCACTGGGAGGATATTTTTTTAAAGGTTTTTTTTCTTTTTGGTGCCAGGGAGCAATTGAAAAGTACCTTGCAGTTTCTCAAATCTTGTCTAAATCATTCTCTCTTTATTCAACTCATTGCCAGGTTGCTGTTCCTATCCCAGACTTAGGTACAGATGAGTCATGACAATAGGCAGCTAGGTGAAGCAATAGATGGGGTGCTGGTCCTAGAGTCAGGGACCCTTGCCTTAGACACTACTAGTTGTATGTCTCTAGGCAAGTCATTTAACCCTGTTTGCTTCAGTTTCATCTGTAAAATGTACTGGATATGGGATTGGAAAACCACTGCCAAGAAAATCCTAAATGGGGTCACAAAGAGTTGGACACAACTGAAATACCCTAACAGTAATAGTTTGCTTAACAAGCATTTTTAAAAATTCATTTAGTTGTTCTTATATGGAGTGGTGGATTGAACACAGATCTTATTAGGGAGGGTCTGTAATATTTTCCCAAATATATGTAAAGATAGTTTTCAATGCTCATTTTTCTAAGATTTTGTGCTCCAAATTTTTTTCCCTTACTTCCTTACCTCCCTCTTCTTAAGACAGCAAATAATCTGATATAGGTTAAATCTGTAGAATTCTTTTAAATATATTTTCATATTTGTCATGTTGTGTAAGAAAAATCAGAGCAAAAGGGAAAAATTAGAAAGAAAAAAATTTTAAAAGGTGAAAATATTATGCTTCAATCCACATTCAGTCTTCATAATTCTCTTTCTGGATCCAGATGGAATTTTCTATCCCAAGTTTATTGGAATTGCTTTGAATCACCACATTGTAGAGAAGAGTGAAGTCCATCCCAGTTTATCATCATATAATCTTGTTATTACTGTGTATAGTGTTCTCCTAATTCTGCTCACTTTATTCAGCATCAGTTCATGTAAATCTTTCTAGGCTTTTCAGAAACCAACCTACTCATCATTTCTTATAGAATATTTATATTCCATTACATTCATATATCATAACTTATTCAGCCATTCCCCAACTAATGGGCATCTACTTAATTTCTAGTTCCTTGCTAAAAAAGGGCTACTACAAACATTTTTGCACATGTTTTTCCATTTCCTTCTTTTATTATCTCTTCGAGATACAGACTAGTAGTGAGACTGTTGAATCAAAGGGTACATACAGTTTTATAGTCCTTTGGGCATAGTTACAAATTGCTCTCCAGAATTGTTGGATCATTTCACAGCTCCACTAACAATAATTAAAGTCCTGGCTTTCTCACATCTCTTCCAACATTTATCATTATCTTTTCCTGTCTTCTTAGCCGATCTGAAAGATGTTAAGTGGTGAAATAACGGTAAAGTTATTTCTGGAACTTGATTTAAAAAGTCATTACAATATCATCTGCTAGTTTTTGCTGTTTGTAGATCATTAATTGAAGGAAATTATGACATCAAGAAAGTGAGGACATGACATGAAAGGGAATTAAATAGAAGTGAGGAAGGCCTATGAAAGGTTACCAGACTCACTTTTTCCTCTGGAACCATCTGAGTCTAATGGTGAGATAAGTTAGGAAACTGAAGATCGCCTTGGAAGCAATGGGTGACATTGGCCTTTTCAACCTAAGGTCTCAGTTTGACTGAGGCAACTGCCCATCTGGTGATCAAAGTTAGATAAATAACAAATGAAGCAAAGAATGGTCTATTTAAAAAAAGGGGGGGTTGTGATCTAGTAGATCTGGAGCACATCAAAATACATGGAATTCCTCTTCTGTACAAATAGCATGCTCAAATATCCTCAAGAAAACACATCTGACAAACATATATCACACTAATTTTTGTCCCTCTTGATGTGGGTCCTTGAACTGAATTCAGAATTGTTACATTTATCAAGAAATATTTTATGCTTGTAAAATATTCATGAGATGACTCTTTTGGAGGAGATTTTTAATTTTTTCCCCAAAAGTATTTTACTTTTACAATACATGTAAAGATAGTTTTCATCATACATTTTGTTTAAAAACTTTGTGTTATAAGTTTTTCCTCTTCTCTCCTTTATCTTCTCCTTCCCCAAGGCAGCAAGCAATCTGATATAGGTTACATATGTATAATACTTTAAACATGTTTCCATATTTGTCATTTTGTATAAGAAAAATTGGACTAAAAAGGGAGAAAACTCATGAGAAAGATCCATATTCAATCTCCATAGTTCTTTCCCTGGATGAGGAAGGCACTTTCCATCACAAATCTATTGCTTTGAATCATCACATTGTTGAAAAGAGTCAAGTCCATCACAGTTGATTACCACACAATCTTGTTATTGTGTACAATGTTCTCCTAATTCTGCTTACTTAACTCAGCATCAGTTCAGGTGAATCTTTGCAGGCTTTTCTGAAATTAGCCTACTCATAATTTCTTATAGAATAAAAATCTTCCATTTCCTTCATATACATGATTAATTCAACCATTCCCCAGCTGATGGACATCCACCCAATTTCCATATCTTTTCCACTACAAAAAAATCCAGTACAAATATTTTTACACATATGGGTCTTTGCCCCTTTTTGCTATCTCTTTGGGATACAGATCCAGTAGTGGATCAAAGGATATGCACATAGTTTTATAGCCTTTTGGGCATAGTCCCAAATTGCTTAAAGGAGAATTTTTAAAGCCATATTTTGTTCTACTGAGTCAAATGTTATTTTGTTTTGTTTTTGTTTTTAAATAATCAATAAACAATGAATAAGTACACCCTGTATTTTCAATCAAGGGACAAAGGGCACAGAAAAATTTGAATTCTTAAATACTTGTGTCTGTTATTGAAGGAGTATGAGTATTTTGTTAGCTAAGGGTGCTTGAAACCCCTTCATGCCTGATCATCTTGTGAAATCCTTGCCCATCTCTTTCTAAAAGTCTCACGAAATGCTCAAGAAACCTGTTAAAAATATTTTAGAACATATTGGTTGTTTTCCTCTCCTCCTAATCATCTTTGGAAATAAACCTAGTAATGGTATTTCTAGGTCAAAGAGTATACACAATTTTATAAGCTTATGTTCTATTGAGAAGAATACCTTATACATTGATTAAAGTACCATCACAACTCATGCCTCAGATCTATCTTCCTTTTAGAATTGCATGAACTCAGTATGATTGGGGGAGGAGGGCTGTAATTCTAAGAGAGCTAGTTCTTCCTTTTAATTTATTGTGCTCTTACCTGAGAGTTTTGTTCTGGGGAAGTCTCCCCCAAAATAAAGCTTAAGTATAACTCATGTTTGTGTTTGACCACATGTGGGTAAGTGGGTCCCCAACTCCTACAGAGGTATTTGATGTATAATATATGAGTGTCAGAAATATAGAACAGCCTTTATTTCATCCCCATAGAAAGTAGATAAAATATAAAGAACTCCTGGGAGCCTACAAAGAGACAGCAAAGTCCAATAGATTATTTTCACACTATCCTACTCCCAAAACTAATTTTGTCTTGTCTCAATGGGTTTTCCTGCCTTAACTTTCTCCCCATTCCAATCCATTCTCCATTCAGCTGTCAAAATGGTTTTTCCAAAGGGCAGTTCTATTCATATCAGACTCTGACTCAGTGAATATTACTAATTCCTTGTTACCTCTAATATAAAATAAAATAAACAAATAAACAAACCCTCTTCTATATGGCATTTAAAGTTCTATATATCCTAGGCTAAACATACTAGTTAGGTGGTATAGTAGAGAGAGAATTAAGCTTGTAGTTAAAAAGAGTTGAAGTTCAAATTTGTCCTCAGACACTTGTTACAACTGTATATAAATGTTAACTATTATTACCTTCACAGTATTGATATTATTATCTCCCTTTTTATACAACATGGTCCACCAAGCTCTTCTTATTCTTCTTCATTCATAATTTTCCATCTTTATGCCTACTCATTGGTTATCTGCCATGCATGTAATAACATTATGACTTCTACTTCTAAGAATCCCTTATTTCTGGCAAGACTCAGTTTAAGCATCACAATCTCCATGAAGCCATTCCTGATAATACCTGGCAGTTATTTTTATGATCTGTCTCTCTCTCTTGTCTCTGTGTCTGTCTCTCTGTCTCTATTTATTTATTTATATATATATATTGTCTTCTCTGTTAGTTCCTTGGGGGCAAGGAGTGTTAGATTTCTGCCTATATACTATTTACATTTAGCATAGTACCTGGAACATTATTAATAAATGTTTGTTGATAGATGGATCAACTGAGATCAGAGATATGGATGTTCCCTTTAATGATGAAAACTGCAACTTATCTATGCCAGTCCAACCTGTGAGACTCTTGTTTATGTTTTCTTACAATTTGTCACAGAGGTCCACTGAATATGCTCTAAAGACTTTGTTATTTTCTCTAGGCACCAAGAGACCATCAATGGACTATATAAGCCATCCACTGTGTAGTCTTCTCTATTATAAAGCAATCAGCTCTTTTGCTTTTTTTTCTAGCAAATATTTCTTTGAAAACATATTTTGTACTAGCACTTTGTAATTACTGATTTGTATGATAGATTAGAAATCTATCCTGGAAATGAAGCCTGTGAGATCATCTACTTGATCATTTTTCAGATTTTGACATTTTAGTTTAGAGAAATGAAGAATTTTGTCCAAGGTCACACAGGAAATAACTGTCAGAGCTACAATTTTAACTTGGATCCTATGGCTTAATGTTCAGTATTCTTTCCACTGTACCACAATACCTCTTCATTATTTATTACTTTTTTCAACCTACCCATACCAATCAGGTATCTCTCCATTGAAAGATATCCCAACAATTGTATTCTATTCTTAAGATTCCCATGGTTCACTATCATATCATGTGTATATATATGTGTGTGTGTGTGTGTATGTATACATATATATATATATATATATTTAAATATATTTATTAGTCTTTAACATTTACTGTTATAATTTTTTGATTTCCATTTTTTCTCCCTTCTTTCCTCCCTCCCCAAGATATCAAACAATCTGATGTAGGTTATGCACGTACAATCATATATGTACAATTATATTAAATACATTTCCATATTAATCATGATGTGAAAGAAGAATCAGAACAAAAGGGAAAAAAGAAAAATAACAAAAAAGTGATAATAGTATGCTTTGATCTGCATTTAGACTCCATAGTTCTTTCTCTAGATGTGGATAGCATTTTCTAGCCTGAGTTTTTTGCAAATCTTAGATCTTAAATCTTAGATTTCTTAGATCATTGTATTGCCAAGAAGAATAGTTTATCAAAATTGATCACCTGCACAAAGTTACTGTTTATTTGTGTACAATGTTCTCATTCACTGTTCAGTTCATTCAACATCATTTCATGTAAAACTTGAGATTTTTCTGAAATCCACTGCCTCGTAAAATAATAGTATTCCCTTATGTGTTATGCCACAGTCTCCTTGAATTGTCCTATGTCAGTTATTCTGCCCCAATCCCCAGGTTGCATTGATAAGGAGAAAGATCTTCCATCTTAGACATCATAACCCCAGACCTTCCCTACTTATTAAAATGTCTGGTGCCTCCTCCAATACTGTCATAGTTTTTCTTGATCCCAACTTATCAGAATATCCAGTGCCTCCCCACAACCTTGTCAGAGCCGGATTGATAGTCCATTCCTGCTCTCAGTGCTCTGAATCCACCCCTGCTTCAGTATACCCCCTGGTAGCTTAGAGCCACGTGCATATATATATATATATATATATATATATATATATATATATATATATATATATATATATATATATTTCATAAGAAGCACATAATAGTGGCTGGATGCTTTGGACATCAGCCCTGGAGGCAGCATGCCCTTTCAAATAAAATATTAAAAACTCTCTAATCTCTATCTTACCTCAGTTTCTCTGGCATTATATTTTTGGAGGTCCCACCAAGATATTAGAAAATGAGAACAGCTCCCCAAACTAATCTATTTATTTAGTGCTATACCAATTAGACTCCCAAGAAACTATTTTAATGACCTAGAAAAAAATAACAACAAAATTCATATGGAAGAATAAAAGGTCGAGAATTGCAAGGGAACTAATGAAAAAAAAGTCAGATGAAGGTGGTCTAAGTGTACCTGATCTAAAGCTATATTATATAGCAGCAGTCACCAAAACCATTTGGTATTGGCTAAGAAATAGACCGGTAGATTAGTGGAACAGATTAGATACAAAGGACAAAAAAAACCCAAAGATACCAACATTGGGGATAAAAATTCATCATTTGAAAAAAACTGTTGGGAAAACTGGAAATTAGTATGGCAGAAATTAGATATGGATCCACACTTAACACCACATACCAAGATAAGATTAACATGGGTTTTAGGATTTAGGATTTAGGCTTAAAGAATGAGATAATAAATAGATTAGAGGAACAGAGAATATTCTACCTCTCTGACCTGTGGAGGAGGAAGGAATTTATGACCAGAGGAGAACTAGAGATCATTATTGATCACAAAATAGAAGATTTTGATTACATCAAACTAAAAAGTTTCTGTGCAAACAATAATAATGCAAACAAGATTAGAAGGGAAGTAACAAATTGGGAAAATATTTTTAAAGTTAAAGGTTCTGATAAAGGTCTCATTTCTAAAATATATAAAGAACTAACCCTAATTTATAAGAAATCAAACCATTCTCCAATTGATAAATGGTCAAAGGATATGAACAGACAATTCTCAGATGATGAAATTGAAATATCCACTCATATGAAAGGGTGTTCCAAATCACTACTGATCAGAGAAATGCAAATTAAGACAACTCTGAGATACCACTACACACCTGTCAGATTGGCTAAGATGACAGAACAAATAATGATGAATGTTGGAGGAGATGTGGGAAAACTGGGACACTGATACATTGTTGGTGGAGTTGTGAAAGAATCTGGCCATTCTGGAGAGCAATTTGGAACTATGCCCAAAAAGTTATCAAGGTGTGCAAACCCTTTGATCCAGCATTGTTGTACTAAAGGGAAAGGGACCTATATGTGCCAAAATGTTTGTGGCAGCTCTTTTCGTAGTGGCTAGAAACTGAAAGATGAATGGAGGTCCATCAATTGGAGAATGGTTGGGTAAATTATGGTATATGAATGTTATGGAATATTATTGTTCTGTAAGAAATGACTAGCAGGACGAATACAGAGAGGTTTGAAAAGACTTACATCAACTGATGCTGAGTGAACCAGAAGATCGCTGTACACTTCAATGTTGTATGAAGATGTATTTTGATGGAAGTGGATATCTTCAACATAAAGAAGATCCAACTCACTTCCAATTGATCAATGATGGACAGAAACAACTACACCCAGAGAAGGAACACTGGGAAGTGAATGTAAATTGTTAGCACTACTGTCTATCTACCCAGGTTACTTATACCTTCTGAATCTAATACTTAACATGGCAACAAGAAAATTGGATTTACACACATATATTGTATCTAGGTTATACTGTAACACATGTAAAATGTATGGGATTGCCTGTCATCTAGGGGAGGGAGTAGAGGGAGGGAGAGGATAATTTGGAAAAATGATTACAAGGGATAATGTTATTTAAAAAAAAAAAAAAGAATTTTAATTAAAATATATAATCCCGTGACTCAAAAAATAGCTTTGAATTCACAAATACCCAAGTTCATAACTTGGAGACTTCGCAATAATAGTTTATATCCAATCCAATATCTCCTTGGAATTTAGTTCATAGTCTCCTTTAGAGATATTGATTTTTCTCCTAAAAGCAACTGAGGTTACCAATGTAATTAAACTTAAACGTACCTTATTAGAATAAAGTTTGCAAGCAAAAAAAAAAAAAAAAAAAGAAAAAGAAAAAATAGAAAAGAAAAGAAAAAAGAAAATGAGAACAGGATTAGAGATTATAGACTTATAGGTCTCCACCTCGGGCCTTGGGGTGGTTGAGGATCTGGGTTCTTGGCCTGGAGAGGTTGGCTCTCTGGATTTTTTCCAGAGTCCAGAAAGGGAGCAGTTTTCAGCCACAGACAAAACCAACAGTGGACACCATCATTTTGGCCACAGAAGAGTAAATTTGGATGTTTTAGGACATAATCTGATCTGTTTACCTGTTCTATCTGTCTGTGCTAACATCTGGATTCTCAGAACAACAAAATGCCAATGGGCATTAAATTCTGAGAATGGTATCATTCCAGGATGCTGGATGATCCTCTCTGTTTTGCGTGTCTTCTAAGACACATCTGATCTGATCTGTTTCTGGGATCTATCTGGTTATATGTGTTAAATGTGTGTTTAATGTTGTAATTGTGCAGTCTATGTCTGTGTGATTTGTGTTCTGTGTTCTGCATGACTTGTCTGTCCCTTTTGTTAATTTAAGAGCTCTGTTTAGTTTTAAGAACAATAATTAAGAAATTTGGCAATTGGTTATTTTAATGTAATTGTGCTTATTACAAAATTTGATTGTAATTTTAAACTTTTTAACCTGTTGTACTGATCTGTAAGTAAAAGGAACAGAAAAATATGGCTATTTTAAGAAAGGCAGAAAATTTTTTCCCTAAAAAAAAAAAAAAAAAAAAAAAACAGTCTGCTTTAGTTAAGAGAGGAGGGAAAAAGCAATAAAACTCAATCCTGGCCTAGGCTGGCAGGGCAGATAAGGCCTCTGAAGGACAATTGCTTTGAAACTTGGGGAAAGATTTTGGAGAACTAGTTAAAACCTAAGTGAAAAAACAAAACAAAACAAAACAAAAATGTATCCTTTTGGACAACTTTAAAATGGTTTTACTATTGTATCCTTTGGGGCAGTTTTAAAATGGTTTTACTATTGCCTGTCCATGCTAGATGTGGTTAGCTTGAGTATAAGATCTTAGAATTTGTTTGAATATTGAAACATTTGATATTGAAGAGTAACCTTAAAAAAAAAAAAAAAAAAAAAAAAAAAAAAGATGTATTTGATTTGTTTTATGGAGTCATTTAGCTATTCACTGTATTGTGAATCTTGAAAGTTTAGAAGGGGAGAGACAAGAAGGAAAATTTGCATGTGGAAAAGAAATTGAGTGGGGTAGGGAGAAACAGGATCTTTTGTCTTCAAAGGTGAAGTCTAAACACACACACACACACACACACACCCCACTAATTTCTGCAATGGCACATCTAGTTAGAAAAGATTGTTAGAATTTGTTTAAAGTATGTAGCAAGAGGGAAAGGAAAGTTGAATAGAGGATCAGGAAGCATGGTGGAGTTAGGAGAAATGTCATATGGAATAGGGAAGAGCAGAAGGGAGGCCATGTGAATTCTCTTCCCCAATTAAGCCTGATAAAGAAGGGTGGCTACTTGTAATCCAACCTTCCGTCCACTCCCCATTAAGTGTATTCCAGCCACTTTCTGCAGAGGTTTGGTTCTGGCAAGTGAATTTTAAGAGTTAGGCCTACTTCTAAGTTAATTGGCTGAATATTTGTATCTTTTGATACATGATCATTTCTTTGGTTAAGGAATATGGTCATAAATATGATCTATAATTTGGTAGGGCTATTCCTAAAAGTTTAATTGATATTTTTAAGAATCTCTCAGATTCTTTTACATGGTATTTGGACATTCTGTATAAGTTTTAATTGATTGTATTGGGTCATGCGGAGATTATTTAAAGGGCCTCTGAAAATATTTGCTGGAACTCTGTCTTCCCAAAAATCAGCTGGAGTCAGGATCACTAAATGTCTTTATTCTTGATCTTTTACGGTCAAGGTCAGGGGATTAGATCTAGCAATCTCACACACACCTTCCTCCCTCAAACACCATGAGTGACAGCAGTGAGCATCTCAATTTCCTCTTCCTCCTCCTACTCCCCTCACACACGTCACTTCCCACTCTTTGTCCCACCAATCAAGTCAGCACAGAATAGCTGGGGAGGGTCAACCTTCAAACAAGTTAATAGGGAACCTTCCAATTGGCAATTTGTCTCACGTGCTTCATTATCCAAGTGCATTTGCTCAGTTCTAGCCCTTTACATCTCCCGCTTTCTTTTGTTTTAGACCACAGGGAGCTGTGCCATCCTTGACTTTTCAGGGAGGTGAGAACCCCAAAAAGGAGGTGATCACGCGCCACCTGACTTCTCAGGAAGGGAGATGAAAGCACTAAAAAGGAGATAATCACGCCCTCCCTGACATCTCAGAAAGGGAGATGAAAAGCACCAAAGGGAAGTGGGGATTGCTAGCGGGTTTCTGGGTTGAAGGGCCTTATTAGAGACAAGTATGTACAAACCCATCAGCATGGGAGGTATTACACAAGCACATAGCAATAACGCAGAGGCTATTAGTGGTGACTCTCCCCACAGTCAGTGCAGGCTCCATGTGGTATAACAAACATGAATTGTACATGCAAGTAGTGATATAACAAACTATAAATCAACCCGGTTTTGTAAAAAATTTCCAAAAGTCCTAGAAGGAGAGTATGTAAACATCAGTCACACATATTCCTTCTTCAGCAACCAAGAGAGAGTCCAAAAACAATCTATTGTCCATTGCTTCACATGTTAGGGAATCCAATGATCCCCACAAGTTTTTGAAGTCCCACAATAGTCTTTTTATATGTTAGGGAATCCAATGATTCCTACAGGTTTTGGAAGTCCTGAAACAGTCTTATGATGACTCAGAGAATCCAATGATTCCTGGGGATTTTCAAGTCCAACAATTTTTGATGTTCATGAGTCAAACCCCATAACTGCCATGCTCTTTCAGTGGTGGGCACAGTCAGCAACGGAACCACCCGATGTTTCTTGGGGCTTCTCCTTCATTTCAAGGGTCTGCTCCGTCTCTCTCCAATGGACAAGGCAAATATGGCTCGTTGGCACCCATATGATTCCTTCTCCATCTGTGGAGATACAAGCAAACCCTCTCCCCCAAGCAGTTAACCTATCTGGTCCCTTCCATTCACCACTTTCTGGGTCTCTCAACATCACCTGGCGATTATCTAAAGACAGTGCAGCTGTTCACACTGGACACTGCCCTTCTAGTGGATTATAAAACCTGTCTGCCAGAGCCAGTGCATCTTTGTCAAAAATTTAAAAATTAATGGAATAGAGAACTAAATTTAGAAGTTCTCTAGGGTTACCCATGGCTCCTCCTCTCTTTTGTTTTTAGAGGAGTGTCTTAATATCTCTGTTTCTTCTCTCTACTATTGCTTGCCCTTGAGGATTAAAGGGTATGCCAGTGGTATGTAAAATCTTATACTGTGCACAAAAGTGTGCAAAATGTTTAGAAGTATATGCAGGTCCATTGTCTGTTTTTATTGCTTGTAGCACACCCATAATTGCAAATGCTTGTATAAGGAATTCAGTGACCACTCAGGCTGTCTCTTTTGCTGCTGGCATTGCAAATGTGAATCCTGAAAAGATGTCTACCACAACGTGGATAAAAGATAGATGACCAAAAGATTTATAATGGGTCACATCCATTTGCCAAATTTCATTAGGTCTCAAACCACAAAGGTTCTTCCCTGGAGGGAGTGTAGGAGCATGGAAAGGAAGGCAAGCTGTACAGGCTTTTACTATGCTCCTAGCTTCTTCTCTTGTTATTCCAAATTGTAAATGTAAAGCTCGGGCAGCCTGATGATATTTGGAATGAGATTCTTGTGCTTTTTGAAATAAAGGAGTATTGGCCAACATGGTTAGAAGGCTATCTGCCTTTGAATTACCATCAAAAATAGGACCTGGAAGTCCACTATGGGAGTGGTCATGCAAAATATAAATCTTACCTGGATCCTTTCTCATTTGCTCTTGAAGTTTCTTAAAGAGCTGATATATATATTGGAGGCTACAAATTTTATTTGGGCTGTGGCAATTCTTTGTATCACACCTACTGAATAAGCCGAATCAGATATTATATTTATGTCTCCCGGATAACAAGCAAGAGCTAGAATGATTGCATACAATTCATTCTGCTGAGTGGACTGAAAAGAAGTTCTGATTACTCTCTTTATAGTTAAGTCATGAGAGTATACAGGGCAAATATTATGTTTGGATGCATCTGTAAAGATAGTTGGTCCTTTAAGAGGAATTTTAGAAACCTTTTCTTCAAGAATCCATTGCCAATTATGTAACAGTCTGATTATCTTTAATGGAGACTTGTGTGTAAAATTTGGAGCCATGGCTAATAAAATTTGCCACTCTGGGATGGTTTCACAGCACACATTAACTTGTATATTAGTATAAAATGTGTATATCTTGTCAGGTCTTATCCCAGATAATTGTACTGCTTGCTTAATGGCCTTTAATAAAATTCTAGCCACAAGCACTGGATAAGGAATAAGGCTTTGTTCTGGTTGTGCTGGGAGATTCACCCACTCTATCACACTGTCTCCTTGATGAAGGATTGCTCTAGGTTCCTCTTGTGTAGCAAAAACTGATATTTCCAAGGGTTTTTGAGTGACTCTTTCAACCATATTGGATAAAGCTAGTTCAACTTGTCTCAAAGCCTCTTGAGTTTCTTTTGTAAGCTGGTGTGGTGAATTTAAAGCACCGTCTCCCCTTAAAATGTCATATAATGGTTGCAATTGACAGGTGGTCAATTCAGGGATATCATAGACTGAAGCTTTCATAGCTGAGTGTCCTTTTTTCATTAACTGTATGAGTGGCAGACCACTGAAAAGGTATCAGCTTTTTTAAGAACTTCAAGAGCAAGTGAGAAAACACTCAGATAAATATTATACCCTACATGTCCATTTTCAGAGTGGACTTTCAAGTCATCTCTTTTATAATTAGGCTGCTAGAGTCTTATATTTACAAATTGTGATAACTAAAGAGGAAACTGGGAGCATGGCAAAAGGTTACATAGCTTATCTTTCTTTTTACTCTCCTATGCACCTTATAGGACAAAACCCTTATGATTTGAAATTTAATGTTTTAAGACCAATGGACATTATGGATTCATTCCAATCTGGAGAAGCAGCTAGGCATGTGATCAACTATTTTTCCATTGTAGGAATCTCACATGCATTTAAGACAGTTTATGGATTGGCTTACAAATACTTTGCCTTTAGGTGTTTTTGCATTGAATTTGATTTTGCCCATTCCATTGGCATTTCTTATAACCCTACTAGCAAAGTCATTACTGGACAGACTATATCCCCGAGATCTTCTCTAAACAAGAGAAGGGAATTTTGGGATATGCACAAGATGTGGCAATACATATATTTGATTGCTTGCAATTTTTAAATTTTGATTTTACATTTTTAAACTCTTTTGGGTTTACATTTTTAAATTATTTTGATTTTATATTTCTAAAGTATTTTGATTTTACACTTTTAAGTTATTTTGGTTTTACATTTTTAAGCTATTTCAGTTGTACACTTTTAAATTATTTTGTCTTTATATTTTTAAATTCCTTGCATTTTACCTTAGCAATGAACTTCTGGCATACACAGAAAGTACAGCTAAGTGACTGACTGACTTTTGTCTGACTTTTGTTCATCTTTTGGAAAAGAACTTTCTCTCCATAGGAGAGGCCTAGATAGCATTTGGAAAGGCCCAGATTGGGCCAGAGTTTGGGGCCCCGGGTACATTCCTTTCATTCTAGATGCAGATTCAACAGCAGAGGAGTTGATCCCCACCAGAGATATTTGTGACCTGGGGATCCAAGAGAAGGACCAGACAACAGCCCAGAGGGACCAGCCAGATATCAGCAGCCCTCCAGATGCTGATGGCAGCAATGTCCCTGCTGACCGTGACACCAGAGACAGCAGACACAGTTCCAGTGTTGCAGCTGAAATGGACTGTTTAGGGTGATATGCAATATAAAGACTGTAAATGAACAATGGGCCCTGCTTGCTTCTCCCATGGCTACTTGCCATCTGGTGCCTGGGGAGAGACTTTGCCCTATGCTTTCTATTGAAGGACTATGCTTTTAAATTTGTGGGTGAAAAACCAACGCACCCACCTGCCATTGTTATTGATGTTTCTAGACATGACTTTGCTTATGTGCACCTTTATCCATGAAACTAGAATTGATCTAGAATTGTGAAAAGTGCAATAGAGAATTGTGAGAAACTAGAATTGATCTAGAATTGAGACAAGTACAATAGAATTGTGATAAATGTAACTAGAATTGTGACACCCTACCTCACTGATATTTAATTGTTAACTAGAATTGTGATGTTTTACCTTGTTGACTTCCCACCTCAGTGTTGACATCCTACCTCATTGGCATCCAACCTCTTTGGCTTATTATATCGAGTATGACTTTAATGAATAGGTTGAACACTTGGCCACTGTTGAGCCTAGTTCTCATTGTCATACTTCTGTTTACTGATCTGCTGCTTTGTACCTCCTTGGGCATAACACTCTGTCATCTCATGGATCAAGTGAACTATAGCTGGTGCTAAAAGTTTAGCTTGATGAGATGTGTGGTTCCCTAAAAACAAGAGAAGGGAATTGTAAGGATCCTTTAAATGGGTGGCCACAGCGCAACAGGAGATTGAGTTGCCCAGAAGTAATCTTTGTGGATATAGGACTGCCCTGTGGGTGGGATCCTAGCCATATTGAGATAGCTTCGTAATGGGTGATGGCTCTCTCGATGATTGGCTTTGTTTGACATCACAGGTCCTTTATAAGCCCACTGTTTGCAGCAAGTCACTCTCTTTAACCTGGCTCCCTAGTCTGGGGTAGCCAAGCCAAACTGATGGATAGCCAAGAGAGGTACGGAGTTTGGTAGTGATCTCGTGGGTCTTCACACTAGGTGTTCACTAGGGAGTTAACAAGTCAGAGCATTAAGTCAGGGCATTATGTGAGTAGTTATAATACAGGATTTTAAGATTACACATGGCTGTTCTTGAGCATGCTGTCAGTTATTAAACTACTATTCAAGAAATCCTGGCCAGAGACCTTTGAAGGCCTCAAAGGAGGAGAGCTGGGTAGAGTTGACACTGCAAAGGTCAGTGGTCAAAGGTACTCTGTTGGGCCTAGGACAGACTGGTAATAGTAACTGCTAGGAGGGCATATTACAAATACTAGTTTTGTGGTTTTTTTTTCTTTGTCCTTTTGAAAATATTTCTGTTACGGACAACATGCAATTTGGGATATTTTTCTATGTATTGGGTATTTTAAAAGCAAATTGATTTGTATGTATAATGTTCAACTTATCTATCTACTTGGGTATGAAAGATATGAACTTACTGGGACAAATTTCTTACTGTTAACAATATCTTTTTGAGATTTATCTGAAATATTGGTTAATGGGATTTGTTATTGGAGGTAAAATTTCTTGGGTTTATAGTTAATGCTATTTGGAAGTTTTAAAGCTCCACCCTCTTACAGTTAAGTGAGACAATTAACAGGAATAAAACTGGGTTAAGGCTATTTTATCCTGTATGTGCTAGTTTTATCATTTTAAGTAAAACTCCTTTTGCTTCTATGTTCTCTAGTGTTTTTAATAAGAATGCATGCTGTAGGTTGACAGACTTTTTTTTTTTTTTTTTGCAACTACTGAGATAATCATATGATTTCTGTTGGTTTTGTTATTGATATGGTACATTATGCTGATAGTTTTCCTAATGTTGAATCAGCTCTGCTTTTTGATATAAATCCATTTCATGTGCATTTAATGGACTGCTATTTCAGAAAGAAATTTGCTGTTATTAAATATGTGCATATATGTAACAGAATAAGGGGTTTCAAAGTTAAAGCATAATCAGCAGTCACATCCTAGTAAGTTTAAGTAAGGAGTAAAAAATGAAAAGGACTGCTTAAAGGACTTCCAATTCAATCTGAACTAGTGAGATAGGGGGTGGGGCAGAAGTGCCTAAAGCAAAGTGAACAGAAAACTAGGGGTTCCCATTCTTTCAGGTATTTTTGAGAAAATCCACCAGTTTGTCCAATTTCCTATCTCTTCTTCCCTTTTACAGAAAAGGATTATCAAATAATTATCTCACATATAAATCCCAAGAATGAATCAAAATTCCTATATATAACAGACTAGTATAGTAGTGTTTCCTAAAAATTCATCAAACATAACAGCAATAGTTACACAAGTTTAACAATTTCCATCCCAAATCTCAAACACAATGACCCAATAATAGATGACCCAGTCAGGATTTAACAGTCATTCATCAACCATTCCCAAATTCCCCCATATTAGTCCAAAGTACACTAGGAGGAAGGGTGATGGTCTCTCATTCAAAAACTGCTTGGTGCTGAGGACAGGTGGTAACGCTCAGTCCAGGGAGGGGAATGGGCATAATATTGACTTACTGACAATCAAAGCTGATCTAGGTCCCAGTTATGTAATTTGACCAAAATCTAGGGAAAAAAATATAACAAAATAATATATAACAAATAAAGCTTAGAACAGTCTGAGATAGAAAGACTGGTCCACAAGGACTGCTACAAGATGTGGGGAGGCCAAAATAGATTGGCCAGCAGTTTCCTATGTGAAGAGATGCTTGTCTCACAGGACAGGCAAATGGTTGTCAGCTATACCCCTCTAATTCATTTGAAATTTAATGTTTTAAGACCAATGGACATTATGGATTCATTCCAATCTGGAGAAGCAGCTAGGCATGTGATCAACTATTTTTCCATTGTAGGAATCTCACATGCATTTAAGACAGTTTATGGATTGGCTTACAAATACTTTGCCTTTAGGTGTTTTTGCATTGAATTTGATTTTGCCCATTCCATTGGCATTTCTTATAACCCTACTAGCAAAGTCATTACTGGACAGACTATATCCCCGAGATCTTCTCTAAACAAGAGAAGGGAATTTTGGGATATGCACAAGATGTGGCAATACATATATTTGATTGCTTGCAATTTTTAAATTTTGATTTTACATTTTTAAACTCTTTTGGGTTTACATTTTTAAATTATTTTGATTTTCCTCCTGTGATTGATCAGAGACAATAGTCAATAGAATTTTTAGTGCAATTCTGTCTGCCACTCATACAGTTAATGAAAAAAGGACACTCAGCTATGAAAGCTTCAGTCTATGATATCCCTGAATTGACCACCTGTCAATTGCAACCATTATATGACATTTTAAGGGGAGACGGTGCTTTAAATTCACCACACCAGCTTACAAAAGAAACTCAAGAGGCTTTGAGACAAGTTGAACTAGCTTTATCCAATATGGTTGAAAGAGTCACTCAAAAACCCTTGGAAATATCAGTTTTTGCTACACAAGAGGCACCCAGAGCAGTCCTTCATCAAGGAGACAGTGTGATAGAGTGGGTGAATCTCCCAGCACAACCAGAACTATTTATACTTTGATACATATGAACTTCAGACCCTTCAAGAAGCTCGAAGGTACTCAATGCTAGAGGATAGAAAAAGAGTGTTTTCCAAAAAAAAAAGAGCCTATATTGCAACTCTAAAAACGAAAAAACAATTTTTATCTAATTCATAATTTTGATAAGGACTGACCCTGCTACTGACCTTTGTACTTTGTATGGGAATCATTGAGAATGCATTTGTCATATAGATTTAAGTGGATTCAGTGGTTAATTTTAAATGTCCTGCTGAAGTCTCATATAGACTAAGTGTTCAACCATGATACACCCTTTCTATGAAGAACATTTAACCAAGGTCATCATAAATGATCTACCGTAGGCCATTGACTATGAATTAGAATAACCACATTGTGTTGACAGTCTACAGGCTAATATTCTGTTTGAGTGTTTTTTATTTTCTTTTTATGTTCTCAGGACAGAAATGTTAATGAATAAAGAACATGACAATAGCCAATGATTGATCATTCTCTTCTCCCTTGATTCATTTGTTTTCTGTTACACATGTGCCATACATTTTTCAGGCGGTAAGTATGGAAACAAACATTAAGGATTTTATGTATACCTTTGACAGTGGTTTTGATGAGGTCCTGGGTAAACTGAGGGGAGAGAGCCTGAAGTACTGATAAGATCACTCCCTGAAGAAGCAAGGAAAGACCCTGAAGAAGAGCTCTACCTTACAGTCCCACCCCTGTGGAGGCCTTGAGCAATCAATCCTAACTTTACTGTAATCCAATCAGAAAGCCAGATATGATATCAAACCCCTGAGACTAAATTTCCCCTATAAAACTGTCCATGACTTATACCTTCTTTGTTGAATTTCTTTTGGGTTAGCCTGCATTCTGCCTCATGGTTCCTCTCCTCTCAGCCCCTGCCCCATTACTCATGGTATCTTCTAGGGTACTAACTTTCTCTATGGATTTAGCTCTGTAGTTATTGGCATACTTCCATTTTATGACATTATTCCTGTCTCCTGGCTAATTGGGAGTTACACTGGAGAACTTTTCTTTTCCATCTTTATTTGTTAAAAACCTCTTTCCTTACTAACTGTATGCTCTCCTAAATCTATTTCATATTTACCATTCCTGCAGTCTATTTTATTTCTTCATTTTATCCATAACATCTTCCCATAAACAAAAATCACTTTTGGCAGTGAGAAAGCCATTGTGAATTATTCACATGTGAATTGCTACCAGAGCCCATTATTTGGTGCCAATCTCATCATTTGGTACCAGAACCCAACCCCATGAGTTTCATAATCATTTGTTATTATAATTCTCCTTTTTGGTAGATCATTGAGAAGAGCCCAAATGAGTGGTATTAGGGCATATTTTACGTCACAGTTTTTTTTTTAAGTATTTTTAATATACTGTCCTTTGTATTAAAAAAATGTACATGTACATTTTGCATTGCTTTTCCTAGTGATGGTGATGGGCTGCACTGAGTCATCCACAACTTCTCTTCAGAATAATCCTTATGAGCAATGGGTATAAATGAGGAAACTATATTAACAAGCACTTGATTTATTTCTGTGGCCAAGAAACAGGGCAAAACCAAATAACTCAAAAAATAAAATATATTCTATCATTGTTAACTATTTTGCAAAGCATTAGAATGATTTAGGTGGGCATCAGACAATTGAAGCTGAAATAAATGGACCAAAGTATGCCAGATCTAATACTTTTGTTTGGCTAAGTTAGCTCACTTAATCCATTTTTTGTTATTCAAAAGCCTGGGATTCCCTGAATGTGTCCCATAAAATGCCCCCATGTTTGTTTATCTCCCATCTATTCCATAGTAAAGCTCTGAACACTCCTCCCCATTGGTGTATTTCTGTACAAGATCAAGCAAGATAATATTTAAGCAATGATAAACAATGACATGTAATTAAAATGGCAAGATAATAACAAGAAATTGATTCAAGTATTATTTATCAGCAACAAATCACAAATGGTTGCTACTGTAAAAAATTAGCCGTGCTAGTTGGTTCTTAATGAGCCTATCTCCCCTAGAATGGCATATCAGTTTATAGAGAGCAGAGTAATCTATCTATACTCATAGCTGTCTATGCTTACTTTCCTTGTCAATCAGCATTTAGTGGCCCTATTTTTTTTTCTTTTTAAAAAATTGAATATTTTATTTTTCCCAATTACATATAAAAATAATTTTTGACATTTATTTTTAAAACTTTGAATTTCTAATTCTCTCGCTTCCTCCCTCCCCACCCTGCTCATTGAGAAGGTAAGCAATTTGATATATGTTATGTGTGGAGCAGTCTGTTTCAGAATAATGTTGCCAGGTAAATGTCAGAATTCTCTTCAAATGATTGTTCATGAAAGTACTATTATATCATTGCCAAGTCTCTTTTTCAAATTCATGCTTCTTACCTGACATAATCCCTATATCTGGATAAAAGCAATGTTTTATTTAAGAGAGTCTCATATCCTGGAGTGCTTTTTAATAAGCAGCAAAAAATTCTGCCTATAGACAAACCAAAGCTGTGTTGTTAAAGTGGACATTAAGATCAAAAGCAACCTTCACCCCATTACACAAGTTTTAAAAGATAAAGAAAAAATCCTAAGCATTTTTTTTAAACTTTTAAAATGGCAATCAATATCTTTAGGAATAGAGACATATTTCCACAAGTTCCTATGGAAGAATAGAAAAAAAATTGACTCTCCATCTAGCTAAACAGGCTTGAAATTAATTTTCATACAATTCTAGAATTTCCAGTTTGGCTCAGCTAACAACGGAAGTTGATTTCCATTTCGAGAAAATTTGCTCAAATTCTTGGATTTCACACATTAGAACAATTAGGAAAAGTGCTGCTGCTATTGTTTAATGAATAGCAATAAGGAAACAAATTCTTTTTCAGGAAAAGAAGGTATGTAACAAAATCATCTAGAAAAGACATGTAAAAAAAATGCAATCAAGTTATCACACAAAAGGAGTTCTGATATTAGCAAACAAACAAACAAACAAACAAACCCAAAACAATAAAAAAAAAAAAAAAACAATAAAAATCCTGCAAACCTCATTTAACAAAGCTAATGTCATTAAAATTAGTTGCACTGAAAATTAAGGCACTGTTCCAAAGCGAATTGGATTCTACCAGAAAGCAACTGTTGTATAATTACATTGCTAAAAGTAAAAACACATTCTTAGGATATGAGTCTTTAGCAAATTGCTTTTAATGAAAAACACTTGAAAAAACAATGCTTTTGCTTTTAAAAAAAAAAATTGAAAGCTCTCAAAAAAAAAAAGTTGTGATAAGTATTAAGAAAGGAAGATTCAATTGATTCATGAAGAAAGAACCTTTTCAAGCTTTTTTTTTTTTTTTTTTTGAGGAATGTGGGAAATATTTAACAAGGATTTGGGGTTTTTAAGTGGGTTTTTATCACTAATATTTATTCTGTAGATCAAAATAAGCACATGAACTTAAATCTTCACCATGAATAGAGGAAAAAGCCTTTTTTATACACAGTTGTACTCCTTTTGTTTTATTGTGGGTTTTTTTTTAGTTATATTACTCCCTTTCATTTGAGCTATGAGTATTAGAATCAATTTTCTCTATCTCCTAGAAAAAAATATTGACATGGAACAGACATGCGTATCTTCAGGAAAATCATGGTAGTTTCCACTCTAGAACCACTTAAGAAATAGGAGGGTATCAATCACAGGATGCTGCTTTTACTTTCTATTCAGTACAGATAGGGACATACACAAATTAATTTGGTTATTATACTGCCAAATTTACTATCTACCTACTCACCTATCTTGTCATTCATGGTCCCATAGACCATACTGTCTATGAGAATTTCTTGGCAAAGATACTATAGTAACTTGTGATTTCCTTCTCCAGTGGATAAAAACAAATAGGTGAAGTGACTTGCCCAGTGTCATACAGCTAGCGTGACAGACAGTTTTTGGTTCAGAGACCAGTTTTGAACTTAGGTGTTCCTGATTCTGTAACCAGCAATCTATTCACTCAACTACCTGCCTCAAGAATCCTTCTGAAAAGTAAAAATAAAAGAAAAAACATAAATAAAAACTATACATAAAGCAAACTCTTGGTTTTCCTATACAATCTTCTTGTTCTTTTGTTTGTTTATCAAATATCTAGAACAAGACAAGACACACTAACTGATGAAGTCTAACCAAATGATGAGGTCTAGCTAAGGGATACCTAAATAAAATTAGGATTAATTGAGATCTAGTGGCAGGTTTGGGATACACTGAGTCAAATGGAGCTCCCCTGCAATCCCTTTGGATTCGGCACAAGGATACAGAGTTAAATGAGTTCTAGTGGTGGCACGAGAGTCCCCTGTAAATGAATTTACAGGCCCGAAAACCTAGATTGATTTAAAAAAAAATGGTTTATTGTAGGGTTTGGAAGTAAAGTTAAAATCTGGTTAGTAAAAGGAGTTAGATAGAGAAAGAAATACACCAAAAGTGGTAGACAGAGAGTCTGTGATGCAAAGCATGGTGCTTGCATGTTTCAACCCTCTGCAAAGAGATGATTCCAGCTTGGCTCTTTTATTTGCTTGAAGGCCTATGGGTGGAGTCCCATATTGATTCCTCCAAGGCCAGAACCCACCAGGTTGGGGTTGGGAAACCTGAATAGATCATTAGAATGGGGTCAGGGTACAGCTCAAATTAGCTCAGATACATCTCTCCCCTTAGAATACAAAAGGGTGGTTTTGACCAGATCTTGTAAATCAAAGATCAGTCCCAAAGCGCGGTTGGGGATCAGAAAAGGAATCTTAAAGCCCCCATCACTAACCACTGTGGATTTTAATAATTTTTTTCTAATAACATTGGCCCAGATAGTCACCAGTAACCACCATTTCAGTTCTGTTTATCTATTTAATATCTGTTAGTTTTTGTTTGGAAGAATAAAAATTAAAATATTCTGTCCATCTGCCATTATCTGGGAGGAATACTCTCTTTTATTATTATTATTTATTATTATTTTATTATTATATTTATTATTTTATTCTCTAGGGAGAATGAGCTCAAACTTAAGATAGTTTTTACTAGCACTGATCCCACCAAATTCAAATCTAAATATATTACTGATGAATGCATCCTTGTTTCAGTATCTTTGAGTCCTAAATTTTCTCTTTGTTTAGAAGGTATTGACTCTGGGTTCTTGAATTCTGGATTCCTGGACTTTCAGACTCCGAGATTCACTTTCCTGACTTTTTCAATTTTATAAGGTCACAGCCTCCATTTCCTTCACCTAAAACATAGAACAAATGATAAAGCAGGCAAAGAAATGAGGCTTGTATCAAAGGGATCACATTACCTTTGAACAGAAAAAAGGGCTGAGATTTATCTTCCCTTCTTGGAAGGAAGAAATGACAAGTGAGAGATAAGAACAAATTAAGAAAGAAAGCAGCCAAAGCTGATGAAGATCTTTTAAAAGACTTAAACCCCATTTGGGTTCTTAAAAGTCTGCCATTCACCAAATACTTACAAACCAGAATAAATTACAGAATGTTTATTCATGATCTAAAGTTTCACCAAGACCCATTTATTACAAAGCATTACAAATCTCTAACAGATTCTCTAATCTCTTCCCCATGGAGCTCATAGAAATTCAACTCTTAATCAATCTCCCAGTAATCTGTATACTAGAATGATTGTTCCTTGATAAGTATTAAGTTCATAACAACAACAACAACAACAACAACAACAATAAAAAAAAAAAAAAAAAAATATATATATATATATATATATATATATATATATATATATATATATATATATATATATATATATATATATATATATATTTCTAAGAGCAAGTAGAGCCAATATATCAAGAAAATAATATACACAAATGATAAAACAACATAATGGGGGGGATAATTTAAAAAATAAAAAAGCATTGAAAATTAAGATTGATTTTTGCCATGAAAAAGAGATGTGCCCTCTTATTTGTAGAGAATGGAAACCATGAATATGGAACACTACTTAAAATTTTGAACTTGGTTAATGTGTGGATTAGTCTTATTGCTTTTTTACCCCTTAAATTCTTTCTTATAGCTGATAGCTATGGAAGAATAGAAGCAAAAAGCAATATATTGGAAAGTATAGGTCATGTAAAGGCAAACATTTTCAAATATTTTTTTCAAAGTTATAAATCACAAGAAATAAGTATTTTGTAAGTTTAATTATTATTTTCACATTAAATTATAAATTGAATATACAATACATAACATGTACAATGAAAAGGTCACTGATATTCATATAACTGTTATGTTAAAAAAACAAACCCATTTATGGCCAACTACTCTTTCCATATTATTATTGAACCCCTTTTTTTGCAATAGTTGGTAGTGTCTGCAATTCAGATTTTAGTGTTTTTTTCATTTAATTTCTTCTTCTTTTTATTATTATGATTTTGGCAAATATGAACATTTCCTAATACAAAAAACAGAAAATAGAATTATATGTGAAATTATGAATTTCCTTAATAGCTTTTAAAAAACATTAAATTTGTTGCTGTTGTTTGTCCTTTGTTTTGGAAGAGGACCATCACATCAGGGAAATGATGCCATGACATCCAAGTGAATTGGATTTAAGTGAGGGAAGGCTGCATAAGGTTACCTGCCTCACTTTCTCATCCAGAGCCGTATAGACCCAACTGGACAAGATATAGATCAAGACAACTGGATGAAATGGGAGACTTTTGCCTTGTTAAACTAAGGTCTTCAGCAGGTCTCAGTTTGACTGACATTGCACCCATTCAGTGATTAAGTAAGGCTAGGCAGCAATCGAGGCAAAAAAAAATCTCTTCTTTTACCTCCTCCAAAAAATCTAAATGAATGAATGAATCTGGAAGGGGAAGATCCTCAGGGTTTCTGACCAAAGCAAAAATGACTGCTATTTACATTCAATCTGAATCAATCAGGACCCAAATAATGACCAAATGGGGCTTGGCTTAGGACTTATTGGTGGCCAATTAGAATCAGAGTGGTTTTGCTATAAGGCTTGCTCCTCAAGGGATAAATCTAACTAGTAAACCCCAAGATATCTTGGGAGGGGGGTTCAGAGGTGCAAAAAAGAAAAAAAATGCTTTTAAGAATATTTGTAGGTAATGGTGTGTTATATGTAGACAGAGGGAAGGAAGAAGGAAAAGAGGAAAGGAAGGAAGGGAGGGAGTGGGGGAAGGAGGGAAGGGAAGTAAGGAAGGAAGGGAGGGAGGGAGGAGGAAAAAAAGAATAGAGGGAGGGAGAGAGGAAGACAGGGAGGGAGGGAGGGAAGGAAGGAAGGGAAGGGAAGGGAAGGAAGGGAGTAAGGGAGAAAGGGAGGAGGGACAGAAGGGAAGAATGGAAGAAGGAAGGAAGGAAAGAAAGAAGGAAGGAAGGGAAGGAGGAAGGAAGGGAGGTAAGATGTAATGCTGGAGAAACTGAGGCAAGATAGAGATTAGAGAGTTTTTAATATTTTATTAATTGGAGAGTATAATTGACTGGACAGGACTCTTGTCTCAAAGTATCCAGTGATGAATGGGAGAATCCCAAGTCCTCTTATACCTTTCTGAACAAAGAAAGAGGAAAAAGAGTGCAAAAGGGTTTTACAGAACCATTTGGTTCTGTCAGGATGGGGAGAGGCTATAAATTCTTACTATTCAAACATCCTGACTCTGGCTTTTAGTTAAGAATGTTAAATGTTTTTTTGATGATTTTTGTCACATAATCCATTTTTAGTTGTTCATTGAAAGTTCATCAGTCTGTAGCTATTCCTTGTAGATACATTGCTATGTTGAATACCGAACTTATACTTCACTGGGACCTTAAAACATTCCTTCCTTCTATAAATTAAGCCATTTCATATTCATGTTATTAATAAATGTGACAGATTTTCTTTTTAGTGTACTACAATTTTTACAAACACAGCTCTAAAAATCCCCTAGAAGTGCATATTTTGGAACAGACTTCTAGGAGTTCTATGTAAAAGCATCTAGAATGGTTTGTGGAACATTCTGGGAGAAGAATGCTGAAAAAAGTTGGGTGGGGCATGCCCTCCATCTTGGGAGCATGCAGGAAAGAATCCAGATTTGCCTCACTCAGAGAGATCCACGACTAATAGTGGATTACCGTTTCTGAGGATAAGATAATTGCCCTATTGTTTGAAGACAATAAGATACTTGAGTTAAATCAGGTTGAACAGATCTGGTTCAGCAAAGTTTCTTCCCAAACATACTCTATCTCCTGCTCATAGAGTTCTTCTCTCCTCTCTCAGGTCTAAACTGGACAAAGCTATTTCTTTCCCTATCAGACAGAAGTGTTTAGCACTATTATATTATTTCTAATGAACTTTACTGTTTCACTTTGCTTCTTCTCTCTACCTCCTAGCCCCTGAAATTTCAGCCATCACCTTTAACTACCTGCTAAATATATAAGAAGAGATTGTTGTGATGTAGTAGAAAGAGCACCAGCTTTGGAATCAGAAGAATCTGAGTTCAAATCTTACCTTAGACATTTATTTAATACTAACTTAATGTGGGAAAGTCACAATCCCAATTGCTGACAAACAAACAAAAAGAATAAGTTGTATCTAAAACACTATTCCCTCTCCCCTCTCCTTCCTTTTTAACATAGGATATTTGTTATAGCACCTAATGAAGAATGGTGATCTCTCTTTGTAAGGGCCTTTTAAATGGGCTGCACCACAGCGCATCATTGAGGCCCGGAAGTAATTTCTGTGGATATTAGGACTGCCTTGTAGGTGGGATCCTATCCATTTTGAGATAGCTTTGTAATGGGTGACTCTCTCGCTGATTGGCTGTGTGTGTGACCTCACAGGCCCTATGTAAGCCCACTGCAGGCAGCAGTCGCTCTTTTTAACCTGGCTCTCTTCACACTGGCTCCCTAGCCTGGGTGGCCAAGCCAAGATGGGTAGCCAAAAAAGGTAAGGAGTTTGGTAGTGAACACGTGGGTCCTCTGACCAGGTGTTCACTTGGGAACCAACAAGTCAGGGCATCAGTCAGGGCATTATGTGAGTAGGTATAATAAAGGCTTTTAAGATTACACGTGGCTGTTCTTGAGTGCGCTGCCGGTTATTAAGCTATAGATTCAAGAGCTTGTAACCAGAGACCTTTGAAGGCCTCAGAGGAGGCGAGCCGGGTAGAGTTCACACTGCAAAGGACAGTGGTCAAAGGTACTCTGGTGGGTCTAGGACAGACTAGTAATTGTAACTGCCGGAAGAGCACGTTACATCTCTTAGTCTCAGTTCTCTCTTATACAAAATAGTGCCTTCAATACAAGATCAAATGAGATAATTTGCAAAATGTTTATCAAACTTTGCAAAGTGCTACATAAATATTAGTTATTATTACTATTATTAAAATATATTATGGCTACAAAGTGCCAGAGTTAGAATTTTAACCCGGATTTTTAATGCTCCAAATTAAATTCTTTCTGTTGTGACATGCTGTCAAAGTCTTCCCTTCCTAGAGCTCTTTAGACAAAGTGTAGAAAATTAGCCACTTGTCAGGATGAAGCATCTTTCTTCAGATATAGGATGGAATGATGGATGCTGAGGTCCCTTTCAGCTCTGAGGTTTTATCACCATTGAAGACTTCATATTTTACATACAAATCAAAAAGAAGCCATAGATTATATGCAAGGGAAAGAAAACTTTGCATTTGGACATTTCTGTTTATGACTGTAGAAAATAATAGAAAATGTCAGTGGAGAATTTCAGAGTCAGGAGAACTTTATTTCAAGTATTACTAACTGTATGATCTAGGGAAAATCACTTAACCACTCCAGGCCTTCACAAAACTCTCTAATACTATAGATTACAGACCAGACCAGTGTTAACTTGTAACACAAAGGAAGTTCTCTTTCCAGTACTATCTTTTGCTTATAAACTCAGTTTGATGTGGACCAAAGAAAAAATATATATATGGATTTGATTCTTCCCTCTTTTTAAAATTCTAAATTCACTTCCACAAGTTATTTCTGGTACCTTAGGTTGCTAAGGTTCCTACACAATCCATTTTATACACTACAGAATTTGAATCAGTGTAATCAATGATGATTAAATCCAGACTCTTTAAAAACTTAGGTTTCATAATGTACATTATTTTCAGGATTTCATAGGTACTCGAACATAGTGAGTCCTGTTACAGTCACAGTTTTAAGTGAGTAATAAGTTTTGGTCACAAATAAGTCTATATATTTCAGTTCTGTGTCATCTTCAAGAGTAATGAAGTGGAAATGAAAGCCAACCAAAATGAGAGCTTTGAAGATACATTTTCCAGTTGATACAACTTGCCCCATTGAAGTTGTAAATCTTTTTGAAGATGAACTTGTGATATTTTTTTTTAAAAAATAGAATATGTCTTGGACTTATTAAAGCAGACTTTAATAGAGTATTATCATTCCACAAGACTTCAAAGATGGGGCTTTTTTATTTTGATGGTGTTATTGTTATTGATGCTCTTCCTTACTTTTTGAAGAACATCAATGACATCACAATGGGTGATGTTTTGAGTCCTGCTTAATTTTGATTTAAATAAGGTAGAGTTGCATAAGGTTGTCAGCCTCACTCCCTCTTTAGAATCATTGAATTATTGTGGCAACATAAAAGTCAACATGACAGGCATTGTCCTAGGGTTATCCTAGGATAACTCTGTCTAGCACTTTTTTTTAGTTGTCTTTATGGCATTAGAACAAATTGTTCTCATTAGCCTATTCTTCTGGGGAAAGTCTTCATATACTTGGAATAGATATACCACTAGCTCACTGACAGATTTGAAAGCCATTGGTTACCCTTAACCTAGTTTAGCCCCTTTGCCAAGAGAGTTTACTAGGATGTGGCTTTTGTACATTTTGGTGCTCCTTGAAGTCACAGGTGAGAGTTGACACCAAAGGTATCAACTAGTAGACTCCAAAGGTGGATGAACATCCCTGAAAAAGCTTAGTAAGCTATCACATCGGAGGTACTAGTCCTTCTTGAATACCCTATACCAATATTGAAATGAGGTTGTGGAAGGAACTTTTAAAAAAAAAGAGTGTATACATGGAGTCATCTGCTCTTTCTTGCTCAGTGACCTTAAGGTCATCATTTCAAAGCACTACAATGGTCCTAGTATAAGTAGATGAAAACCTACCATATGAAATAGGCATTAGATTTGTTATACTTGACACCCAAAGTAACAGAACCAGGAGCAATAGGTAGAAATTACACAAATGCTGGAGTAGATGAGGGAAAAGAAGTGCATTAATGAATTCCTGGTGAAATATTAAATTTGCACAACTATTTGGAAGAACAAACTGGAACTATGCCCAAAGGGTTATAAAATGCATTAAAAAATACATATGTACCCTGAAGAGATCAAAGAAAAAGGAAAAAGATCTATATGTACAAAAAAATTTACTCATTCTCTGATGACAAAGAATTGGATACTGAGGGATGCTCATCAATTGGAAAATGGCTGAACAAGTTGTGGCATAAAATTGTGATAGAGTATTATTGTGGTATAAAAAATTACAAGGGATGTAGTTTCAGGTGGAAAAAAATGACAAAATGTGTATGCACTGATTTAAAGTTAAGAAAGAACAATTGGGAGAGCGTTATGTAGAGTAATAGCAGTGTTGTAATGATGATCAACTATGAAAGACTTATTCAGTATAATGATCTAGGTCAATTGCAAAATATTCATGATGAAAAACAAAATTATTATACAACTCCAGACAGAGAGAAGTAATGAACTCTAAATACATGTTGAAGCATAATTTTCTCACTTTATTCAATTTTTTTGCAATATGACTAATATAGAAATATGTAATTTCAAATGTGTAACTGATATATTGTTTGCCTTCTCAGTGGTTGGGGGAGGGATGGGGGGGAGAGAATCTGGAATTCAAAATTTAAAACGAAAAGGATGGTAAAAGCAAATAAATAATGTTTTTTTTTTTAAATAAATAAAATATTTTTTTAAAAATGTTCAACAAAATAGGACCCATACCTCTCTGAGGGACACACATCAAAGACATAGTTGGACATTTAACCAATTTTGAATTCATCTCTTATATTATTTTTAGTTTGTTAACAAGCATTTATTAAGTAACTACCATATACCAGGCACTATGCTACATTCTAGGGATACAAAGAAAAGACAAAGATGGCTCCTGATCTTGAGGAGCTCACAATGTAAATAGGGAGAAACAATAAGATGTATACTGGATATGAGTTTCGAAGTTTTTGAGAGATGCTAGTATGTATCTGAAGCTAAATTTGAAATCAGGTCTCCTTCACTGCAGTATTGTTGTTCTATCCTCTGTACCACTTAGCTGTCTCTGATATAACCTATTATTGATGAATTCCTGCTATTGAATTGTGATAATTTTTTTATTATGTGTTCTCTAACCTTATATTTAACAGTATGCTCTAGAATTTTATTGTGAATTGAAGCTAATCTCACTAATTTATAATTTTCACATTCCATTCTCCCACTTTTTTTGAAAATTGAAATATTTTTTCCAAGTTTGTTTCTAAATTTCAATAAATATTTATTACATATCTACTTTGCATAAAATTCTTCATTACTCATTAGGAAGATGACACTTTTTAGATAAAACTCACACTACCTTCATAGACTTTGAATTCAATTCAGGGGAGGAACAACATAAACAGAGATAACTAAATGATATCAACATTTCACAAGAAAAAAAATGAGAAATATAAAGCAAAATATTATGTATGGGTGGGGGCAATTGGTGATGAGAGAAAAGAGCAAATTTTATTAAGCTATGAGGAATTTATGTTAGGCATTAAAGGATGAGTAGGAATTGACTAGCTAGTATTGAAAGTATTATGGCAGAATCTCTGAGTTAGCAGAATTCTCAAAAAGTGATTTTGCAACTTGGGCTTGGAAACACTTATAATGAGAAAATTACTATCTACTAAGCAGCAAATTCCATTTTGGATAGGCCTAATTATGAGGACAATTCCCCAAATGAGACACCAGTTTCAGTATCCTTTCAAGGAGACTGTGGCTACAGTTTATAAGTCAACAGACTCTTGAAATATTATTGTTTAATGGTCATTCTTTTAGAAGTCATTGAGGAGCCTAACAGCTTAAGAATTTATCTTCCTGGAGAAACTGTTAACTCTTTTGGCTTAAGAAAAACTATGAAAACTACAAAAAATGAAGGAAATTTCCTGAAATAACTACTTATCTTGGAAGGAAATATGAAGAAAATTCTTGAGACTCTAATTTTTATTCTGAAAGATATGAATAATATGTTTGTGATTCCAGAACTGAGAAAGTTAGCAGAAATAACTTGAGGTGACTGAAAGTGAGAATTCTCACAATTATTAACATTTTTGGTTTTTGATTGTCATACTGTTTATATATTATAAAGTCAGCAACCATGTTGTTATTTAATATTAGCAATGGGTTATACTAGGAAATTAGGAGTCAGAGAAAAGTAAAAACTCATAAGAAACTTATTTAATAAACATTTTTAATTAATGGGCATAAAAATCATAGCTAATTGATTAATTAATGAGCTTTGCAATTCCGTAGTAATTTCTAGGGAAATATCAAAATGTAACCCTTGACTGCCTTTGAATCTGGAATGAGAATAAGGAGAATGAGTAAATAGAGAGAGGGGTGGTCATCTGCATAAGTTACATACTGGGGAATGTCAAATCTCTTTTAACAGTGTTATAAATAAATTTTAAATGTATGTCATTTGCAACTTTCATTTATTGATCCTATTTCTCATCTCTTGCTATGCAAGTATCAGTTGTAGGAATTGAGGATATAAAAATATAAGGAATTATGAGATATCTTCTCAAACATTTCCATTACATGGAAGAGGGATTAGATTTATTATGCTTGGCCTTAGAGGGGGGTGGGATTAGTTTACCACTGAATTATTTTCCAGCTTTAAATCTCTGATCAGTCTCAAACTTGTCAGTCCTTCCTAAAGTATGATACTTCCTAAAGCTTTAGATTTCTTTAGGGGTATGCTATATCTTTCCCTTCAGGGTTCTAGGGACACTTTAAAGTCTCAAAAATAATTAGTTCAAGTCTCTACCTGATGTTTTGTTCCCATTTTTACCAATAGTGACTAAAGTTGGGGTTCCATTTAACCATTTAACATTAGTTACCTTTTACAAGGGAATATTTACTTTAAAGCTATAGAATTAATGAAAATGCAAATATTCCTCACACTTACATACCTCAGGATTTACTCTTCCTGAGTTCTGGGGAAAGTAGGTTTAAACTTAATTAGTCTCTGAGAATTGTGAGAGATGATTCCATAGAATGATCGGATCAAAGTTAGCTTGCTTCCTATATAACCTTAGTCCTAGCAATTTCATATTTTAAAGAAAACTCAGAACCTCCTTCCTGCTTCTCTCTTAGTATCTGAGGCTCTTATTTTGTTCCCCTGGAAAGCCAGCCAAAAGCTACAGCAACAAGTGAGCAGTTCAGTTCTTATCTCAGCTCCCTATCTTCCAGGGTTAAGGAGAAATGAGAAGAGATGTGTTGCTGTTTGTATTTCCCAATTCTCCTTCCTGTGACCAAGCCAGGCCTAAGAAGTTTTGGATAAGTGATAAGGATGGAAGAAAGATATGAATGGATAGATGACCACCTGCTTGTATAAATGGATGGATGGGTGGATAGAACCCACCTGAGGGCTACAAAGGGAAGCAGAATCTAGCCCTTTGGTCTTTAGAACAATGTAACAAGAGTCCCTGGGGGCTGCTGAGGGAGAAAAGTTTTTGTCTCAATTATCAGTAGACTGAGTTTTAGAGGACATTTTCAAACGTCTTGGGCATTGATGCTGAGATGGCTGAAAAATCTGGATGCCTTGACTATGAAATGTTCAAAGGCTTGTTCTCTTGACCTTTTGAAACTTATAAAATCAACGTCTCTAATTTCTGTCTTAAATGAAAAAAGAGAAATGCAGAGCCAAATAACAGAGGCTCATTTCAAAGAGCTACAGGTCAGTCTCAGAAAGAAGGCCTGAAGCCTTTTCTCTTTTCCAAGTTATCTCTTACTAGAAATTGTCAAGGAGGGAGTCATCAGCAAGGAAGTAAAACAAGAAGAAACCAAAAAGAATGGCTAAGCTATTTGAGGGAACTTCCATTTTAAATAAGTAACCAATCAAAGAGGCTGCTATTTATTGAGTGGAAGCCAACCTGACCGGAGTTCCACAATGTCTGCAGACAATTCCATAAAATTTCATCACCACTCTCCCCAAGAAGTCAGTCTTTCCCACAAAGGAATCAATTTTCATCTTCATTCTTGCCTATTAAGACATTTTTGGTTCCTGACTGTCATTCCATGATTATCTATCTACTCATCATCTTCTTGGCATCTACAGGTTCATACCTTTCATAGCGTTAATCAAGTTCCATATATAATCAACAATGCTTACTGCAAGCCTTCCTCCAAAGTGAAACTTTTGAAGGGGAACATTTGTGGTTTAAATCCCTAAGTCTCTGTCAGTAAGAATGATAGTCACAATCATAGCCCACAACTAAGGGTGAAAAGTTTAAAATGGAAAACTATTGTTTGAAATGATCATAGAGTGAGCTGGCTATCAGCCAGTGGTATGAAGATGGCTGGGCTTCCAGAAGTGGGAAGGTGACTGAATCTCAGACTATAATGGTCTGAAGCATTTTTGCCTTCTCTTGCCTCAGGACATTCTCAGGATGGAGAAGTCAGCAGGCTAGGAACTAAAATGAAGCTTGGAACATGTGGTAGGGAGGGAAATAAAGCCTTTCATCCTATTCCATTTTTCCCAGTTTTAAAAGAGGTCATGGTTCCTGCATGGTCCCCTATCTCACTCAATAGAGAAGGAATCCAAGTAAATAGCCAAGTCAACAGTCATTTGTCTGTTTTCAGGCAGCCATGGGCAGACAGATAGGGAAAAAAGACCATAATCACTCTGAAGGAAGGAAGGAGGATCTTGTATGAGCCTTCTCCAGAAAGTATCCTGTTATAGCAATCTGCTTGTCTGCTCAAAACTAACTTTCAAAAAGCAGCATTTCCTTTTCAAACTTGCAGTTGAAGTGTCACTAGAACTTAGTAAGGAGTGATTCTCAATAGGCTGAGCCAACTACTTCCAGGTCCAGGATATTCTGTATACATTAGTATAATCCATCCTTCTGCAAGTGAGGAGTACAGTTACAAGGTCAGAGCTAGAAGGGACCTCAACAGTATTATAAATAAGTTTAGTGAGGTTCAAAGGCAGATGCTTTAAATCCATCTAGTGCCACACCTTTCATTTTACAGATTTTACATTCTCAGCTATAAAGAATTTAGACAGCAATATGTATATTATGACTTATCATGATTCGTTTCCTTGTGCTAAATTGTAATTTTTTTTTTCTTTTAAGGGACTCTATCCTGGCACAAGGAAGTTGTTTAGGGAATACAAGTATTAATAATATGCTATTCATCCTCAAACTTAACAGCAAATGATTGTCTTGTTTTTATGAGGTGAATAAGACCAAGTCCTGGCTAGCTTGGTGGGTCATAGAGAGGAGAATTTTTAGGAGAATGCCTTTGTTGAATTTAAGTGGGCCTTAAGTGGGCCTTTGTTGCAGTGGGGCTTTACTGAATACCTTTATTGATAGAATTATCTTGACCCTACAATTATTGCACCTTATCTGGAGACCAAGCTATAAATGTGAAACCCCCTAGATTATTCCTTTACAAGGCCATATCTTGCCTCTTGTTAATTGGAAATTCCATGGCAGGTTCATTAAGAACTTTGCTCCCTTTATAGAGCCAAGTTCTCTAGGAACTTTGCCTATTTTATAGCATTAGATTATTCTAGTCATTCCCTTTGATAATGGTGAAATTAACTTCTTTTTAAATTTAATCCACTGCCAACAACATTAAAAAAAAAAAAAAAAAAAAAAACTTTGTCTCTTGATTTGGAGATGATCTAAATCTACAAATTTTTGAGACATTTTACCACACTAGCCCAGAGCCCAATACATTTGGGTTTCAATCCCTGGACTGTCATTTTTTTTTTTTTTTTTTTTAGAAATGTGACCTTCAGTAGTAAATATAACTTTTAATTTTTAGAAGTGAAGAGATATTATATGTAAATCAGATGAAACAGTAAATACCAATAATATTTTCCAGTGCTAATATGTGTTGGAAGATAATGATTCAAAATGAAGTTGATTTTTTTTTGCCAAATTGATTGATGAAATCTAGCATCATTTATTAAATGTTTACAGTTGACTTTCAATTTACCCAAAATAACATTTGCTGAGCTGATGAATTTAAATTGTCAAGTTTTCCTTTTTCATGTTTTATTTTTGTGAGAAAAAATTCACAAATGAGTTTAATACCAAACAAAAAAATTGTCTTTGAATATGATTTTTGGACTCAGTTTGATTTCAAGCCATACAGTACTTAACTTTTATAATTAGCTATTATATTTTCTGGTCTTTTAATTTACTGTTCTTTAAAAGATTTGGAATTAATTTGATGATTGATATTTAATAAATATGTTTTAAGACATTTAAAAATAGAATAGGGGCAGCTAGGTGGTGCCATGGACAGAGGACCAGCCCTGAAGTCAGAAGGACCTGACATTTAATACTTCCTAGCTGTGTGACCCTGAACAAGTCATTTCACCCCAATTGCCTCAGCAAAAATAAATAAATAATTAAAGAAGAAAAATATGAACCCAATATATTTTTGTTATACTTTTGCATTTTACTTTATTAGAAACAAATTCTAATATACTTTTATTTCTTGTTAAATTAGCCAAAAATGCATGCTACTCCAAATTTTATGACTTTTTATTTCCATGGAGGCATAATCTTTTAGAGTTAGAGATCAGTGAAATTAGGATCAAAAGGATTTCAAGAGTTTCTTCTCAAGTTTAGAATACTTATCATTAATGCTTAAAAACATATCCTCTTAAAATAGATTTTAGAAATTAATAGCACTTACAGAAATTTTTTGCACAGTTTTCTTTATTCACTTTTTTTTTTTTAATGCAGTTTATTAGATGTTTCTGATGGGTCTCTTTAAGAACTCCCCCCCCCCCCATGGCTGACCTTTGATTTACAAATCCTGGTCATGGGGTCTGTCCCAGCCCCCACTGGATCTGAGCCAACTTGAGATACCACCCACAAGCCCCTTTAGGTTTAAAAGAGTCAAACTGGAGCTCTCTCTTTGCAGGAGCCCTTCCCCCCCCAAACATGGTATCTTTCCAGCCATGTAAGGGTTCCTGTCCACCCAGCGACCACCTCTGGCCCTGGCGTCTTTCTACCTTTAACTTTACTTCCAAATTCCTACAATAAACCTTTTTATCAACTTAAGTTTTAGGGCCTGTAAATTCCTTTTACAGGGGACTCTGTGCCTTCAAGGGACTATCCTTGCACCTATCCAAAAGGGGTTCCCCCTTCCCTAACTCTCATCATTTCTATATACTTAAGAAAGTGCATATACTACAGGAAAAAAAAAAAAAGTACCAAAAGTTTTTTTTTTTTAAATGGATTATTTAGTTTCCCCATCAAGTAATTCAAGTAAATCAAGCAATAAATTTCAAAGCCTTACCTTGGTAAATTAGTTGCATAGTTGATTGCCACAGCTACTCTATGTTTAGTTTGGATTGCCACCAAGAAATCAAAACTTGAAAAGGTTCCTCTCTACAGCCAGGGATTTTTTCAGTCTGTTTGTTAACTTGGATTTTGTAAAACATCATGAGGGTCAAGTTTCTCAAAAGTCTTATAAATATGTAGAAAAATATCAAAACAAAATTAATTTTAACTCATAAAACCATACAAATGCAATACAATAAAAAAAAAATCTAATGAATCCTCCTGAGTCCTATTTTCAATCATTGCCCTGGAAAAACTTTTTTTAATAAATTAATATTTGTTCTTGTGTTCTATTCTTTTTTAAAGATTTAATGAATTTATAATATCATTTCTATTTTGAATTTAATTTATAAATATTAATTCTATGTTGTATTTAATCTATAAATCATAATGTTGGAAGTTACCCTAAAGCTACTATTAATCTAAATATAAATTTTGTCATAACATTAAAATAGGCTAATTTCATAATAAAATATTTATCATTCTAAAGTTGTAGAAGAGAACAGGAAATATCTGGAGAAGAGATGATAACAAGCATAAGATACATCTTCAGAGAAAGGTTATGATATGAAAGAGGAAAGAGACTACTTCCATGTCATTCCAGAAAGTAAAACTAGGATAGACAAGCATTTTCAAAAATATAGGGCTACTTTACTGGATTTACTGTCTTTACGAGATAGTGAATACCTTGTGATAAATTATCATTATGGAAGTGATGGTTTCTATGTGGACTTTAACATGTATTCACTTCAGGGTAATTGATACTTCAAGAAATTACCTTTGAGCAAGTATTGTGTGACTCAGGGCTACATTTTACATCAGAGATGGTGTGTAGAGGTTCCTGGGGGGTACACACCAGTAGATAAAGATAGATGGGATATATAGATTCAGAGGCAAAAATGTCTATGCCCTAGATAATAATCAGTGATACATAGTTACAGAAAGGTAGTTTCTGTATCATACTGTTTCTCTTATCAATTAATATTTTTTGGAAGTTTGCCTTTTCAGAAGACCACTTCCAAAAAAAGAGAGAGAGAGAGAGGGAGGGAGATAAGGATAGAGAAAGGAAAATGTGTGAGACCTTGGCAAAGATATTGAAGTGGTTTCCCATTTCCTTTTCCTCACAAATAAACAAATGAGCCATATAGAGGAGGGAGTTAAGCTGCTCTAGAAATCTAAGACATATTATGATAAAAAAGGAAAGTGTCTACAGTATCTATTAATAGATTAGATTACTGTATTTCTTTGAGGCAAAAAGGAATAGAGACAGAGACAGAAAAAGGGACAAGCATTTATATTATTTTTAACCTTGTACTAAATACTGTACAAGCACTTTACAAATATTAATTGCACTTGATCCTTACAACAACTCTGAAAGCTAGATGCTGTTACTATCCTCACTTTGCAGTTGAAGAAACTGAGGGAACAGTATTTATAAAGCTAGTAAGTGTCTGAGACTAGATTTGAATCCAGGTCTTCTTAACTCTAGGCCCAGGGCTGCCCATTGTGCCTACCTAGCTACCTCGTTGAATAAGGACAATAATGAAATGTAGGGGTGCATACTTCTGATCAAACAAAATCTATCACACATACGGTTCAAAAATGTTGGATAGGATCTAAGCAGAAAATTCTACCACAAAAACTGAGACTGGAAATGAAAATAAACAGAATAAAACATTGAATCTTGTGTTCCGGCCACCTCTTCTACACTAACTACTTTCTTTTCTTCTTCCCATCTTGACTTATTGGTGAACCAATTTGCCAACAAGTTGGTGAACTTTTTGAATACCTAGCCTCCTTCTCATATTAGTCCATTATTTGCAACCAAACCTTAGGCTTGGATCACTCCCTCCATTCATCATCTTCACTTCTATAATACTTGCTGCTGAACAAAGATGGAGAAAATCATGCAAATGTTCTAACTGGTAACCCTACAAAGTTATGTTACATAACCTTAATTGGACCCTCACTGCTGCTAGACAATCCTTCTATATCTACCTTTCTCTATCCCACTCTCCACAGCAGCTTTTCCAGACCTTTTCATCCATCTCAAAGCTTCCATGCCTTTTCCTCCCTCTCCATCTCAGCTAGGAACTTTGCCTTATATTTCACAGAAAAAAATTCAAACCATTTGCTGTAAACTCTTTCTTCCCTTTTTCTTTATCTCCTATCAATCTGGTGCTTTCTGCTTCTTTCTTATCCTTAACTGCAGCTTCACATGATGAGGTTACATTACTCCTTACCAAAGCTAACCTTCATCTCCAATAGCTTGTCCCTTTTTTAGCCCCATTCCTTCACTAATTTTCAATCTCCCCCTCTTTACTGGCTCACTTCTTCTTCTGGCTTACAAACATGCCCATATTTCCCCTAAATTGCAAAACCCTTTATTTATTCCTTCTATACCAGCTAAATGTTGTCCTTTCAATCCTTTCCCTTGTAGCTAAATTCAAAAAGGTTACCTACAACAATTGCCTCCATGTTCTCTCCTCTCACTCTCTTAACTTCTTACAATCTGGCTTCTGACTTTTATTTTCCACCAAAATTACAAAGTTATCAATGATTTATTAATTGACAAATCCAATGGTCTTTTCTGAATCCTCATTTTCCTTGACCTCTCTACTGCTTTTGACACTACTGATCACCCTCTCCTCTTTGGTATTCTCTGATCCATACTTTCTCCTGTTCTTATACATGTCTGACTGTTTTTTCTCTTTCTCTTTTTCTGGATCCTCTTCTAGATCATTCCCTCTAATGATAGTTATTCCTTAGTGATCTGTTTTGAGCCCACTTCTCTTTTCCCTTTATCCTATTTCAATTGATTTCATCATCTCTTGAAAATTTAATTATTATCTCCATACTGATTCTCAAATTTACCCCCAAATTCTCCATTGACCTCTAATTTTACATTAACTATCTTTCAGATATCTCAAAATGAATGTTCAATAAACACCTTAAGCTCAGTATTTCCAAAATGAAACTCATAATCTTTCCTTCTAAACACTCACCCTTCCATCTTCCCTATTACTGTAGATGGCAACAACATCCTTTTAGTACTTCAAGCTTACAGTTTAGAAGTCATCTTGAACTTTTTACTATCTCTTATCTCTCATATCCAAACTGTTGCCAACCTCTGTCAATTTCACCTTTGCAACATCTTTTGAATACTATCTCTTATCTTTTTCTCATATTGCTACCATCTTAGTGCAGGCCCTTATGTCCTCAGCAATAGCTTGCTGGTGGATCTGCCAGGCTCATGTCTCTCCACACTTCAATTTATCTTCTAGACACTAAAAGTGAGTTTCTAAATTGCAAGTCCAATCATTTCTCTCCAGTCAGTAAACTCCAGTGGCTTATTATTGCTTCTGGGATCATATATAAAGTGTTCTTTTAGGCATTCAAAGCCCTTCATAATCTAACTCTCTCCCACTTTTCTAGTCTTCTTATACTTTATTCCCTGACACATACTCTGATTCAATAACGTTGGCATCCTGGTTGGTCTACAAGCAAGACACTCCATTTTAGTCTGGACATATTCTCTGACTATCTCCCATGCATGTAATCTTTTTTCTCCTCTGCTTGGTTCACTGACAACCCCCTACCCAAACAATCTTCTTCCCCTCCCCTATACATGCCCAAGCTTCCTTTAAGTCCCAAATAAAGTACCATTTTTTTTTTATTGAAAGCTTCTCCAAATCTTTTTATAGTAAAGAACTCTAGTGCTTTTCATTTGTTTTTATTCAGCATATATACAGCTTGCTTTATATGTTATTTACCCATTAGATTGCAAGCTTTTTGAGGGCAAGGATTATTTTTTGCTTGTTTTTATATCCTCAGCACAATTCCTGATACATAGAATATGTTTAATAAATGTTTATTGATTGATTAAAATTTAGATAGATAAATAAATTTTATTTGAATAATGAGAACGGGTTAAATGATGATGAAATACATTATAAGAAGAAGAATCAAGTGTTCTTTTAGAATCCTATTGTCACAGAAGGAGCTAAGTAAGACAAATACAGGGCTAGGGTGTGATTTTTGTTCCATTTTCTTGGTATTAAAAAGAGGAATAGGGAGAGCAAAAAAATACAATGGGAAAGTAATGAGAAATTGGCACATATGTGATAAATGTGCTATGTAAGAAGAGTATACAAACAAGGAGGAAATAATTTAACTTCACCTTTGTCTGAACCAGAGAAAAGTAGAGCTCTCTCTGTGTCTCTGTCTCTGTCTTTATCTCTCTGTCTCTGTGTGTGTCTCTCTCTTGTCTGTCTCTCTGTATTACTCGCTCTCTGTCTCTCTCATACCACACACACACACACACACACACACACACACACATACACACATTCATTGAATTCAGCAGGGCTTTTGCAACAAACCAACTTCAGATTCAGCATTTAGGTCTTAAGGAAGGATTAAAAAAGGGAATTAGAAAGTGTAAAAATTTGAGATTAGTGAAAGGAAGAGGGGTAGATTATTGGTTTTGATATGATTCCTTCTCTTTCATCCCTTCATTCTTTGTAAAAAAAAAAAGGGGGGGGGGAGTACAAAACGATATGATAGCAGGAAATAGATGACTGTCATTCAAAAGTACAAATGTAAATGGGAAGAATTAACCTATAAATTGGAGAAAGTCAAAAGTATAGATTAGAAAGCAGAATCCAAGAGCATATTGTTAACAAAATAAATACATACTAGAAACAAAGATTCTTGAAGTTAAAATGTGGTGCTATACCTGAATTTATTCTGCTCCTATTAATTTTTTTTTAAGTAAACACAATCCTGATCTCAGATATGCCATTAATTAAATAGATATAATTAGAAAAATAGGCAAGGAAGCTATGTTTCACTTAAAGGCAACATATATCATTAAATAATATCAACATTTTAAATAAATATGGACATAAAGTTTTATATAGAGATAATATATAAATATACATATACATAAAATAATATATATAAATATATCAAGTATTACATATATAGATAAAGATATATGACATCTTTATTTAAAGTATTGATAGTATTTCATTACATGTATGGTATTACAGGATTATACTATTTATATTATATTATTTTTAAGCAAAATGCTATTTCCTTGAATATCTATGTGTATGTGTGTGTGTATATATATATGTATGTATTGTTATATGTATACATATGTATATATATATGTATGTATTGTTATATGTATACATATGTTTATATATATATATATGTGTGTGTGTGTGTGTGTGTGTGTGTGTGTGTGTATTATATATACACACACACACATATACACACACAACCAAATATGCATATATGGCAATGTACCTAATGGCACAAATACTTGAAAGAAAAATTAATTGAATTAAAAGGAATTAGAAACATCAAAAGCATAATAGGCATTTTATTTTCACGCCTAGATAAATGTTATGAAACAAGAAAAAATTGAGAACCTGAATAAAATTTCAAAAATTTAATCATTGATATTTGAAAAGTACTAGATGGGAATGGAATTAAAATATTTAATTCTTAGTTGTGTGTATCCTCTTTACTTGTTTGCAAAAATAGGGAAGGAAGGGTTCTCTCTGAAAGTTTCTCTGAAACTTTTTTTTCCTATTATCTATTCCTTCATATCTACCAGATAGAAAGAAGTAGACAGGGAAAAACCTATATGTTAACATCTCTAAGGTATATTGACATAAAATTGATGAATAAAATATTAGTAAAGAGAATATGATAACTAAATTAAAAGATAATACATTAATATAAGATTGAAATTATATTAGAAATACAAGAATAATTTAATATGAGAAAAACTTTAAATATAATACCATATTAGTAACAAAATAATAAAAATATATGAATATCTTCAATAATATGGAAAACATTTCTACAAAAATATTATCTTTTTATATTGAAAACATTAAGATGATTAGTAATAGGGATTCCATTCTTTGTATCTAAACAAAGAAAAAGAATTTGAGGGAATGAGCTTATGCAAATAAAAAAATTATCTCTTTTTTGCAAATATGATGGCTAATTTACAGAAACCTAAATAATCACCTAAATTAACTAGTAGTAATTAATAATTTCAGCAAAGTAGCACCATATAAAATAAATGTACAAAATTATCAACTTTTTTAAATACCACCAACAAAACTCACAAGAATGAAGATGAAAAAGAAATTCAATTCAGATTTGTTATAGAACATTAAAAATATTTGAGAATTTATTTATCAATACACATAAGAATTAAATGTACATGTAATATACTTTAAAAAAAAAGAAATAAAGGTTAATTTATATAATTGGAGAGATAGTTTAGATGATTTTTAGGCCATGCCAAATGGTAAAATCAACTTGCAGATTTAATGTTATGCCAGTTACCAAATTTCTAAAGTTTTTCTAGTTTATAGAACTATAAACTATAAATATAAAATAGAAGTCAGAAAAAAAATTAAGCCAACGATAGGGTATGGATAATATCAGATCTCAAACTCTACAAAGAAATAATCATCAAAACTACTGGTCAAAAGATAGAAAACTTGTGGTAACAAAGAAGTGGAAAATGAGTAGATGTCCATAATTTGAAGAATGGCTGAATAAGTTGTGGTATACGAAGGTATATGGGATATTAGTTCTACAAAAAATGATGAACAAGATGATTTTAGAAAGGCCTGGAAAGATTTACATAAACTGATGCTGAGTGAAACAAGCAGAACCAGGAATACATTGTACATAGTAACAGCAAGAGTGTGTGATGATCAAATATGAAAGCTTAGTTCTTTTCAGTGGTGGTTCAGTGATCCAAAGCAATCCCAGCAGACTTTGGATAGGAAATGGCATCTGTATCCGGAAAAAGAACTATGGAAATAGAATGTAAATCAACACATGCTACGTTCACTTCTTTTTTTCTGTTTGTTTGTTTTTTTTCTTTCCATGGATTTCCCCTTTTGTTCTGATTTTTCCCTCCCAACATGATTCATAAAGCATTGTGTATTTAAAAGAAAGGAAAGAAAGAAAGAAAGAAAGAAAGAAAGAAAGAAAGAAAGAAAGAAAGAAAGAAAGAAAGAAAGAAAGAAAAGAAAGAAAGAAAGAAGAAGAAGGAAGGAAGGAAGGAAGGAAGGAAGGAAGGAAGGAAGGAAGGAAGGAAGGAAGGAAGGAAGGAAGGAAGGAAGGAAGAGAAATATTCTAGGGGTAAAAAAGAAAATTATAAATCTTAATGAACTGTATATAGAAAAAAGACAGGAAGATTGATTAGTGTAAATAGATACTGCACACAAGATCTAGACACAATCAAATATAGTATAATGTTTGACAAATCCTAGAATTGCAAATAATGGGGACTTAACAAAAACTATTGAGAAATTGAAAAGCAAACTGACAGAAGCTTAGGCTAACATAGCATAATATATACTATAATATGTTCCAAATGGACAGGAATAAAAAAAAAATTGTCATGAGCAAATTAAAGGAGCAGGGAAAGAAATTCTTTTTATAGTTATGGACAAAGGAAAACTTCTTGACCAAATAAGAGATAAATGAAATTACATGTGATAAAATATTCAATTTTAATTATATATAAAAACTGATCCATTTGATTAGGGAGAGACCTAAGGATGTAGAGGAGATAAATCTCCTTAGTACACTTTCCATGTTATGTGACCTGGCCATGCTCTAAAAGGCCCAGTTACATACAGAATCACAAACTAAATCAGTGTACTTAGAATTAAAAGAGAAACAGTTATCTGTGTGAAAATCTTTGCTGCAAGTTTTTATAATAAAGAACTAACATCTCTGATACATGTAATTGATATAAATAAATAATGGCAAGAACCATTCCCTAGAGAAATGGCAAACAACCAACAATGAAATAAAAATGGTCTAAATCACTAATAATAAAACAAATGCCTATTAATTCACTCTGAACTTATTCTTCATATACATCAGATTGAAAAAAGATGGCAAAAAAGGAAAATGCTGTAAGAGGTTAAACTCACCAGCACACTATTTATAGAATTGTGAACTGATTCAACCATTATGAAAAGTAATGTTGAAATATATCCTCAAAGTCATGATAACTTTATGACATAATATGTCATAAAATGTCAAAAATATGACAAAATTATAAAGGAATATTATTGTTCAGATAAGGATATCATACTCAAATAGAAATCAGGGCAAGTAAATAATATATAAAGATCCTTGAAGGCTGCATATTGACTTAAAAAAAAATCACACATTAATATTATCTGTGTTCTATTGTATTTTTATTTGTTTTGTTAAATAGTTTCTAATTGCATTGAATCTGGTTCCTGTAAGTACTCTGGAGTGTTGGAGGCTTGTGTTTGAGGAAATTTGCACATATTATCAAAGTTTTGCTTGAATGTTTTTCCCCCTCCCTTCCTTATCTCCCCTCCTCCCCAAGAAAAGCCAGCAATTTGATATAGGTTAAATATGTACAATCCTTTTAAAACATGTTTCTATATTTGTCATGTTGTTCAAGAAAAATCAGATCAAAAGGAGGGGGAAAAAAACAAGAGAAAGAAAAACAAATAAACAAAAGGTGATGCTTTGATTCACATTCAGTCTTCCATAGTTCTCTCTTTGGATATGATTTGCATTTTCCATGGCAAGTTGTAATGTGCTGTTGTCTCCAGAAACTGCCGATCGCTCTCTGGTCTAGAGGAGAGATTTCTTCCTCCAGAGAGCTGCCTCAACTCTAGCCCAGACAAGACTCTTTCTCCTCCAGAGAGCTGCTCCAACTCTGAGCTAGAGGACTCTTCTCTATCTCTTTTATCCTCCCAGAGAATGGGCGTGGGATAACACAAGGGCTTCTGGGAAAAATTACTTCAATCAATGAACTTGCTCCTCCTAAGCCTGTAAGCTCCTCCCCAGGAGTTCACAAGTAAAACTCCCAGTAAAGGCCGGAACTAGAGAATTGTTAAGTACCGACTTAGCACTTAGTAAGAACCTAATATCTCATTATCTCATTAGCACTTAGTAAGAACCTAACAGCAAGTCTATTGGAATTGCCTTGAACTACCTCATTGTTGACTGCCTTGTTTGACACTTCTGCTGTAAGAATTGACAATGTGAATGGTTTCAGGGAAACCCAGGAGAATTTATTATAACTGACAAAGTGAAATAAGGAGAACTAAGTGTTTACGTTTTACAATATCTACAATATTTTGGATGTTATTTTAGATATGAATGCAAAGAAAACAACTGTGTGAAGACAAGAATTCTGATCAATGTAGGGACTAATCATAGTCCAGAAGAATGATAATGAGGCATGTTACTCACCTTTTGGCAAAAAGATGATGAACTAGAGGTTCAGAATTAGACATTTTTCCATACATGACTAATATGTGAATTTGTTTTGTTTGAGCATATATTTTATTAGAGAGACAGGTGATTATGAGTGAGGAATTTTGCACATACTATCAAAGTTTTGCTTAAGTGTTTTTTTTTTCCTTACTCCTTTCTTTATTCCCCCTCAAGACAGCAAGCAATCCAATATCTGACCAAAAGGAAGGAGAAAAAAATGAGAAAGTAAAACAAACAAAAGGTGAAAATACTATGCTTTGATCCACATTCAGTCTCCATACTTCCCTCTATGGATGCAGATGACACTGTCCATCTCAACTCCATTGGAATTGCCTTGAATCACCTTATTGTTGAGAAAAGCCAACTCCATCACATTTGATCATCACATAATCTTGTTGTTACTGTGTAGAAAGTTCTCCTGATTCTGCTCATTTTATTCAGCATCAGTTAATGTAAATCTTTCCAGGCTTTTCTGAAATCAGCCTGGTCATCATTTTTTATAGAATAATAATATTCTATCACATTCATACATCATAACTTATTTAACCATTCCCCAACTGAGGGGCATTAATTTCCAGTTCCTTGCCACTACAAGAAGAGCTGCTACAAACATTTTTGCACATGTGGGTTCCTTTCTGTTTTTTTATCATTTCTTTAGAATACAGATCCAATAGAGACACTGCTGGATCAAAGAGTATGCACAGTTTTATAGCCTTTTCAGCCTAGTTCCAAATTGCTTTCCAGAATGGTTGGATTATTTCACCACTTCACCAACAATGCAATAATATCCCAGTTTTCCCACATCCCCTCCAACACTTATCATTATCTTTTCTTGTCATCTTAGCCAATGTGAGAAATGTGAAGTGGTACTTCAGAATTGTTTTAATTTGCTCATATCAATGCTGATTTAAAACATTTTTTTTATATGACTAGAAATGGCTTTAAGGTCTCCATCTGAAAATTGTTTGTCTTTGACTATCGATTCAGGAATGACTCGTATTCTTATAAATTTGAGTCAGTTCTCTAAATATTTTATAAATGAGCCTTTATGAGAAACATTGGCTGTGAATTTTTCCCTCCATTTTTGGCTTCCCTTCTAATCTTGTCTGCATTAGTTTTGTTTGCACAAAACCTTTTAAATTTAATATAATCAAAATCATCCATTTTGTACTTTATAAATTTTTTCTAGTTCTTCTTTGGTTATAAATTCCTCCCTTCTCCATAGATCCAAAAATTGGACTATTCCTTATTCTACTAATTTCCTTATAGTATCATCCTTTATGATACTTTAATCATAAACCTATTTCAGCCTTATCTTAGTATATGGTGTCAGATGTGGGTCACTGTCTAGTTTCTGCCATACTATTTCCAGTTTTCCCAGCAATTTTTGTCAAATACCGAGTACTTATCCCAGAAGCTAGAGACTTTGGGTAAAACTTTGATAGTATGTGCAAAATTCCTCACTCATAATCACCTGTCTCTCAGAGTGATTATAGTAATCTACATTCATTACAAATAAAACTTACTATAAGTTTTAGATAGATACTGCTTATTATTTTAAGGAAAGCTTCCTTTATCCCTATGCTCTCCAGTATTTTTAATAGGAATGAGTACTATGTTTTGTCATAAGCTTTTTCTGCATGTAATGAGATTATCATATTATTTTTGTTGGTTTTGTTATTCATATGGTTGATTATGATAATAGTTTTCCTTATACTGAACCAGCCCTGCTTTCCTGGTATAAACAATAATTTGCAAAAATATCTAAAGAAGTACTGCAAACTATTGCAATTAATTGTTCTTTGAACGTTTGGTAGAATTCACTTGTGAATTCATCTGGCCTTAGAGATTTTTATTTTAGGAAGTTCATTAATGGCTTGTTCAATTCTTTTTTAAAAAATGGCACTATTTAAGTATTTTATTTCCTCTTCTGTTAACTGGGCAATTTATAATTTTTGTAAATATTCATCCATTTCAATTAGATTGTCAGACTTGCTGCGATAGAGTTGTACAAAATAGCTCCTAATTATTACTTTAGTTATTTTTTCATTGGTGGTGAAATCCAACATTTCTAATATAATTTTGAATAATAGTATAATAAGGGAGACCCTTGTTTCATCTCTGATCTCACTGGGAATCCTTCTAATTTACCCCTATTGTAATATTGTAATAATGCTTGCTGTAGATAGTTGCTGCTTATCATTTTAAGGAAAACTGATTTATTCTTATGTTCTCTAGGAATGAGTGCTATATTTTGTCAAAAACTTTTTCTTCATTATTGAGATAATCATATGATTTCTGTTAGTTTGTTTACTGATATGGTCATTATGTTGATAGTTTTCTTGAAATTGAACCAGCACTGCATTCTTGGTATAAAATTTAAATTACTCAATTTTCATAATTCATAATTCAATGGGATTGAATAGTATATTGAGTTGGACTTGTTGCTCCCTCGAATTTCGGAGAATAAAAACACAATTGTTTGCAAACCATAGACTTTTGAGTTGAGTCAACTTCTAGAAAACTTTTGTAATTCATTATCAGAGAGATAGTTAGTGAATGTTAATTCATTAGATTATAGCTAAAAGACCTTGAAATAGCCCAAAATCTTTATGCATAAAAGAGTGGTAAGTAAGAGCCACAGTCATGAAATGAGTACTGATTCTGTAGTTGGATTCCTGAATTTGGATGCTAGTTGTGATTTGGAAAAGTCATATTACTTCTTTGGGTTTCAGATTCCTTCATTCCAAAACGAGAGGTTTGGCCTCAGAGACCTAAATTCTATTCATCTTAAATCTATGTTTCTGGGATTCTAAATAACAAATTAGAAGTATTAGGCCAGTTGAATATGGTTGAGTATATCACCATTACCTCAAAAAGGAATAAATTCAGCTCAGTGTATTCTATTTTTAGGAGGATAGACAAATGTGTGACTCATTGTTTAAAAATTCCATAAAAATGATTATAATAAGTTTTGGTGTATTAAGAAATGGATAGACCCTCAGACAACCTTACTTTAGCTCTGTATAGTTTTTTCCTAATCAAAGAAAATCTGAAAGCCTTAGAGATTCATGAAGTTCTTAAAGATACATTAACATTTTAAATTTGTGTTTTAGTAAACATTTCAAAATATTAAGGTTATAGTTATGATTGATAAAAAGTGATTCTTTTGTGTGTGTATGAAATTAATAACCATCATTTCTAAGAAAAAATATAACCATCTGTGTTGGAACAATACAGAATGAAAATAATAGCTTGAAAAAATTATTTTACAATGTACTTTACAATTTCCTTTTTTTGTTATACATACTTTTTCTTTTTTATTCTTTTTTATTATTAAAGCTTTTTATTTACAAAACATATGCATTATTTTTTAATAATTTTAAACATTGATCCTTGCATGACCTTGTGTTCCAAATTTTCCCCTCCTTTCACCTACTCCCTCTCCTAGATGGCAAGTAATCCAATATATGTCATACATGTTAAAATATGTTAAATTCAAAATATGTAAAAGTATTTGTGCAATTATCTTGCTTCAGTACTTTACAATTTCCAAAATGCTTTGAAATGCCATATTCATTTCACTCTCATGATTGTGAGCTAAGTAAGGCATATATTGTCTTTGTTTGACATATGAAGAAATTGAGGTAGTGAAAGTGAAATAGCGCAAAGTACAGAGGGAAGAAATAGAAAATCCAGGACAAAAAGCCAATTCTTGATTCTTTCCACTATATACTACCACTTGCCAATAAAACACACCATTGCTCATTTGTAGATTATGTTAAAGAAAAAAAAAAGAGCTTGAAGCCAGTTGATTTCTAAGAGGGTTAATATCATATATACAAACACACACACAAGTAAAAAATAAATAACATCATAGATATTTATCATTTGCAGAAAGTAGCAAACTCAGTTCTACTAAAAATTTACTCTTTTTTTCTCCTTATGACACAGAAGTAAATCTGTATATCCAAAACTTAGTCCTAAAAAGTAGAAGCTCTGATAGGTCCCATAGAGTTAGAAATATGGAGCTATTGATGGATTATATGTCTATCACTTGAGTTCCTGCTTATCTAAGTTCAGAGTAACCAGTTTGGCCAAAGAGTAAAGAAATTTTTGGCTAACAAAACTCTAAAAGACAATTGTGGCTTTGTAAAGAGATTGCAATGTGCACCACTGTAAGAAGTCCCACAGCAATACTATCAAAAATCCTTTATGTAACCCCTTTAAATATAGCCATGCACCTTGAAACACATAAAACTATAGAATATCAGTCTCTTAAGAACTAAGAGACTCTGAAGTTTAATCTATACATGAGCAGGAAACCTCTCTGTTGTATCCCTGAGATGTGGTTATATAGCTCTATTTCTTTGCAGTGGGCATATGTATCTGACCTTAATCTCATCCATTTCAGATACTTTGTGTTGTTAGGAAATGTTTTCCTTATATTGGAACCAAGTAGGCTCATTTGACGAATAATCTTTCTGGTGAAGGGAATATACACAGTTGATCCATCTGTACACTCTACATCTACTCCATCATATGTTTTTTGACATCTGGAACAGAGATAAGAATACATAGTTTTTCATTTAAAGTAACTACCAATAGTATAAAATATTTGGGATTCTATCTGCCAAGGGAAAATCAGAAACTATATGAGCAAAACTACAAAACACTTTCCACACAAATTAAGTCTGATCTAACCAATTGGAAAAATATTAAATGCTCTTGGATGGGGCCAGCAAATGTAATAAAAATGACAATACTACCTAACTAATCTATTTATTTAGCGCTATACCAATCAGACTCCCAAAAAATCTTTTAGTGACTTAGAAAAAATAACAACAAATTCATATGGAAAAACAAAAGATCAAGAATTTCAAGGGAATTAATGGAAAAAAAAATCAAATGAAGGTGGCTTAGCTGTACCAGATCTAAAATTATATTATAAAGCAGCGGTTACCAAAACTATTTGGTATTGGCTAAGAAATAGACTAGTTGATCAGTGGAATAGGTTAGGTCCAAAGGACAAAATAATCAATAACTTTAATAATCTAGTGTTTGACAAACCCAAGGACCCCAGCTTTTGGGATAAGAACTCAATGTTTGACAGAAATTGCTGGGAAAATTGGAAGTTAGTATGCCAGAAACTAGGCATTGACCCACACTTAACACCATAAACCAAAATCAAGTCAAAATGGGTTCATGACCTAGGCATAAAGAATGAGATTATAAATAAATTAGAGTTTACCTCTCAGACCTGTGGAAGAGGAATGAATTTATGTCCAAAGAAGAACTAGAGATCATTATTGATCACAAAGTATAAAACTTTGATTATATCAAATTGAAAAGTTTCTGTACAAACAAAACTAATGCAGATAAGATTAGAAGGGAAACAGTAAATTGGGAAAACATTTTTACAATCAAAGGTTCTGATAAAGGCCTCATTTCCATAATATGTAGAGAATTGACTCTAATTTATAAGAAATCAAGCCATTCTCCAATTGATAAATGATCAAAGGATATGAACAGACAATTCTCAGATTAAAAGAAGTCATATGAAAAGATGCTCTAAGTCTTTATTAATCAGAGAAATGCAAATTAAAACAACTCTGAGATACCATTACATACCTGTCAGATTGGCTGGAATGACAGGGAAAGATAATGAGCAATGTTGGAGGGGGATGTGGGAAAACAGGGACATTGATACATTGTTGGTGGAATTGTGAATACATCCAGCCATTCTGGAGAGCAATTTGGAACTATGCTCAAAAAGTTATCCAACTGTGCATACCCTTTGACCCAGCAGTGTTACTACTGGGCTTATATCCCAAAGAGAGCTTAAAGAAGGAAAGGGACCTGTATGTGCAAGAATGTTTATGGCAGCCCTCTTTGTAGTGGCCAAAAACTCAAAACTGAATGGATGCCCATCAATTGGAGAATGGCTGAATAAACTATGGAATATGAATATTATGTAATATTATTGTTCTGTAAGAAACGACCAACAGGATGATTTCAGAAAGGCCTGGAGAGACTTACATGATCAAATATCCAGATATCTAAATATCAAGATTATTTTATTTTTTCCTTAAAATATGTTATTTTTTGATACAACTTTAGTAGTGGTATTAAATAGTGGTCTATTTACCAAAGAGATCAAAAAGGGAAAAGGATCTATATGTACAAAAATATTTATAGTAGTTCTTTTTGTGGCATCAAAGAATTACTGGGGGGATGCTCAACAATTAGAAAATGACTGAACAAGTTTGTGGTGTATATTTGTGGTGCACATTATTATTCTATGAAAAATGACGATAAAGATAATTTAAGGAAAAACTTGGGAAAACATATGAATTGATGCAAAATGAAAGGAACAGAACTAGGAGAACATTGTACACAGTAACAGCAACATTGTAATAATGACAAACTATGAAAGACTTACTCTGATCAAAACAACAATCCAAGACAATTGCAAAGGACTCATGATAAAAATGAGATCTACCTCCAGAGAAAGAACTGAGTCTAAGTAAAGATGAAAGCTTTTTTTCATTGTCTATTTTTGTTGCTTTTTTGGCAGCATGGTTAAAATGGAAAAATGTTCTGCACAACTTTACATGTATAACGAGTAAATATTGCTTGCTTTCTCAGTGGGAGGAATAGGTACTGGAGGGAGAGATGGAATTTGGAATTCAAAATTTTAAAAAATGAATTTAAATAATTAAATAATTAAAGAAAATGCTATTTAAAATGTCCTGAATAGCATAATTTTATTGTTTCTTTTGGTAATTTTTTTTCTTTGGAGATATATTTCCATTTTGTGATTTGTCAGGAAGAAATAGATTTCTAAATATAATATCACATTTCAATTAACACTACTTATCTTCCTTTTTAACTTTTTTATTGAAGTTTTTTTTTAAATTTTCAAAACATATGCAACACTGACCTTTGAAAAAACTTGTGTTCCCATTTGCCCCCTTTTCCCTTACTCCCCTCCCCTAAATGGCATGTAATCCAATATATGTTAAACATGGTAAAAATATATGTTAAATCCAATATAAGCATATATATTTACAAAATTATCTTGCTGCACAAGAAAAATCAGATCAAAAAGTAAAAAAAAAAAAAGAGAGAGAGAGAGAGAGAGAGAGAGAGAGAGAGAGAGAGAGAGAGAGAGAGAGAGAGAGAGAGAGAGAGAGAGAGAAAATAAAATTTAAGCAAACCACAACAAAAAGAACACTCTACTTTTCAGGTCTGTGTTTGATATACTGGCAAACTAAACAAACTTAGTAGCCAAGCTAATTATCAAGAAAATGAAATTAAATGGAAAAACAAAACAAAACAAAACAATAAACTCTCAGCTTCCTCTCTATTGTGACCAAACTTAGGAAGGAAAATTCTGAAAGTCTTAGGCTTAGAACCCCAAATTGTATTAGTGTGGGAAGTTCTCAATGAGAAAATTCCATCTACCACTGCAAAATGGTAACTGTTCTGTAATCAATAAGATTAGAGAGTGATATAGGGTCCTGAGAGATTGTCATTACATGTTAGTATGTGTCAACAATGAGACTGAAACCCAGGACTTTCTAATTTCTAGTCCTGCTTTTTTTCCACTACCTTTTCTTGTCTTTTTGCTTTATCATGGAGAAAATTTATACAAACTGAATCTGTAAGTATAAATCCACTGGCCTATAATCATTGAAGTTAACTGAAATAAAATTATAATTGATAAAATAATTGCAATTTTTCACTTATCATAATCTACTTTGATATTCTGAAAGATCTGTCATACACTTTCTCATCTCCTATCATTTAAAACATTGATGTCAAATGCAAATAGAAATAGCTGCCCACTAAATTTCAACTCTAGTACTGTTTATTGATTTAGAAAATCTATATATCTACATTATCTCTATTCTATTCTATTTTTTATTTATTTTGTTGAATGTTTCTCATTTTGTTAACTATTTCTCAATTATATTTTAACCTGGTTCATACTGAGAGTGTTATCAATCCCAATGTAGTCCACAGATTTTATATTTGATACCTCTGCTTTACAACTTCACAATCTTCAGACATTTTCTCCTTCAATTTTCTAGGCTCAAAGTATGTCAACCTTCTTTTTTACCACTTGCTTCCTTTATGTGATCACCTTTTGTCTTCTCTAATACTCTTCCCATCAGTCATTGACTCTGTCTTTCCATTATAGCCAACTATTCATTCTTTTTTCTCTACCTGCAAATCCACTGTGGTTTTTCCTCTTCTCAAAATGCTTTCCTTTCATTACCACCAAAAATCAAATAAATTTAATTTAACAAACATTTATTAAACATTTTTTTTATGAAGAATGAGGTTATGGAGGAAAAAAATATAAACCACCCTGCTAGAAAGGAGCTTACCTTATTGCAAATGAAGTGTAATTTATATGACATTTTCTTGATCTTTAATGATAATAAATTAGAATAATAATGTGTTTTATAGATTAATTATGCAACATGCTACCTGCTGTAATCATATACTAGCTGAATTAATTTTCTTTTGTTGAGACAATTGAATTTTCCAAGTATATTTTGTGATGACATTTTTGTTTTTCTTTTAATTTTTTATCTCTCCAATTATTATTATGGTTTATTATAAGAACCTTCAAGTAGTTGAAAATTAATTATCTCAAACCCATCAGTGAATTAAGGGTGGATGTGAAAACTTCTCCCATTGAAATAGGCAGATGACAATA